>NC_071283.1:10743098-11055598 GCF_023375685.1 Ictalurus furcatus
TTGCCTACTGTGCTGACATCACAGGGGTAAATTGATAGCACAGTTATAATGGTGATTAATAAGAGACAAGTTTGAAATGACCTCAAACATAAGGAATAAAAGTCAGGTTTGCTCTTGGCAAGGGCTTCTTATCCCATTTACCTTTTCTAGCTTGGCTAGTTCCATGAGATGACAAGACAATATGGCATTGATGGTGGTGTTAGCATGAAAGTTGAAATTTTGGAAGTTTGAGCACAGTGGACAGCTGTGGGGGTGAGAGAGAGCTTAGGACATTTTCCCACTTGGCTCGAATGCTTGAGTCAGCACCCATGATTAATTCTAGGCTTGTTTTGAGGAAGGGCTTCTAAGTAGAAGAAGAAGAAGTCTTTATTTGTCACATATACATTACAGCCCAGTGAAATTCTTTTCTTCACATATCCAAGCCTGTTAGGAAGTTGGGGTCGGAGCGCAGGGTCAGCCATGATACAGCACTCTTGAAACAGAGAGGTTTAAGGGCCTTGCCCAAGAGCCCAACAATGGCAGCTTGGTGGTGATGGAGTTTGACCCCCCGACTTTCTGATCAGTAACCCAAAGCCTGAACTGTTGAGCCACCGCTGCCCTGTTACAGGTTTGATTTCACATCGGAGAATTCCTTCCAAACCATGGATCGACTGAACAATTCCATGCATTCATTTTTGTTACAAACAATGAAATGGTGAAGAACAACACTTTCTTTCACCACAAAACTTGAAACTGGAAGTAACATGTCAAGTTGCACCGATCATGTTACTCAGCAAGCAGAATGGAAGAGTGAAGAGTGGATAGCTTCAAAACCTGATGCAGATGCAGATGTTTTGGTGCAAGCGAAGAGGACCAAGGATCAGTTCTCTGGTCCACTCCAAGGCTCCATTCAGTCTTCACCAAATGTAACAAACTCGTAGGGGGCAAACGGCCCTGAGTCCAAAAAAAACACAAGTTTGAAAACACCCTTAAAAACTAAAGCACTCCTGCATAGGTCATTTAGGCACTTGGACCATCATCAGTACGTCATCATACAGCATTGTGGGTAAAGTAGGAAACAGTTAACCATAGTGAAAATAGACCAAGATGTCATTGTAAGACCAATAAACTATGGTCACTTTACTGAAAACAGATAATTACGCAAGTTGTTCAATGTGGATTTTCCCTTTAAGGACATAGTGATGGTGAAACATATAGGTTTTACTAAAAGCCAAGAGTGACTGATACTGTACCCATGATGACAAGCTTTCCATGATGGATCTTCTTTCTGTCCAATCAAAACACGTTGAAGGGTGAGATGGGAAAAGATCAGTTTCCTTCAGTGGCGCCTGCAGCAAAGAGAAAGAAGGATGACCATGCTGGAGACTGATGAACACCGATTGGCGTTCATTCACTTTGGCTTTTTTTTTTCCTAACTCAGCCTTCCTGCTCTCTATCTCTCTCATCCTTCTTACACTTTCCCTTTTTTTTGCTCATCTCTCTCTGCCCTCATTGTGAGCTCTCTGAACACACTGAAGATCTGTCTTCTGTCTGACCATCTGCTTGGCTCTGTCTCCAGTGCTCAAAATGGGACCCGTGAATAAACAGGGCGGGGTGGATGTAAAGAAAGAAGGAAGGAAGTTAGGAAGTAGAAAATGAAAGAAAAGGGAACGGAGAGCGTTCTGACGTGACGGAGGGAGGGGAGCAGGGTGTGATTGAAGGCCTGGGGAGAAGGGGACTGCATTAAAAAAGTTTCCCTACTTGTTCAATCCTCAATCCTGTTTAAATATTTAGCATGTAATTAAAAGGTGAAGGAACGAGTGCCTGTGAGGCTGAAGGCTGATTTAGTCCATATTGACTGGAGCCAAACAAAGCAGAGGCGTGTCCTGCTCTGAGGGACTGACATGTCAGCAACAGAAGATCTATATACCTGTTTGCGTCCGTGTCGGGGACCCTTAGGCCTCCCACTGTCACATCCACCTAAGATTGACTGGCCTACTAAAGCAGAGGTGTGTGTGTCTGAGCGTGTACATAAATGTGAATGTATTTGGCTGTGTCTTAATTTGTTTCGAGTGAATTGCCGCACTGTGTGAGGACTTGGGCGACAAGAGATGGATGGGTGTTAATGCACATTTCCTCTGAGCCACAGTGAAGGCTGTGTGACTGAGTGAGTCTCATTAGCTCTTATAATTTCTGCCCTTACAGGAAGTCACACAGTCGTGGTTTTTAGACACTTCACATGGTTTGTTTCACACATATTGTACATGTAGTGTGATTTTTATTATTTTTTTCACATGTAGGCCTTGTAATACATGATTCGATATGACCATTTTTATGTTGTGTTTTTTTTTCATGATTCATTTATATCCACATTTAAATTTTTACAAACGTTTTGGTGAACATGTACTATTCATGTATTTTCATGATTCGTGTATTTTCATATTTTATATATAAAAAACCATTCATACAATTCATTCATTTTCACATGCAACTTTTACACAGGATTAATTGTTTCCCCTACTTTTTTTATTTAATAAATTATTTACTTTCACATTAATTTTGACACATAATTCATTCATTTTGACACGCTCATTTTACATAATTCATTCGTTTTCACGTGATTGGTTTTCATGATTCATTTTGTGTTGTATGATGTTACATATGTGTCTGTCTCCAACAGCGAATTGACAAAATGCATGTTTTGGAGTTTTAGCCCATATTTTCCATGGGGATGATTTCCGTTCCTGTAGTAAACACAGCCATGGTAATGTCTTCAACTGTAAATCTGCTATAAAATCAGTGAGCCTTAATCATCTACTTACACGCTCATCTGCACATTTTAGAGGTTAGCGTGACTGACGTATCTGAGTCACAACACACACACACTTGAGAATCTGTGTGGGAGCAAAGTAGCTATTGTGTACAGTGAGTCACACACAAACTTCATGATGAATGAGAACATCATTTTGAAATTCCTGTTAATGGAGCCACACATCACAGCTAGTAATAGATAGTGATTATTAGAAATTATAGGTTATGAGATTCAATCTATAACACAGCATCAGCTTTTTACTATTGTTAAGCCAGAGCAGAGACTTTTACACACAACTCCAAAATTATTGGCACCTTTAAAGTGAATTGGCAAAAAATAAATCATTCAGTAAATGCTTTATCCTGGTGGACCACACCCTGGATGGGATGCCAATCAGTCATCACATGGCATGTGTGAATCACACACACACACACACACACACACACACACAGAGAGAGAGAGAGAGAGAGAGAGAAAGCAAGTTAGAGAGAGAGAGAGAGAGAGCGAGAGAGAGAGAGAATGAATCACACAGTTTTTAACACAGACAATCCACCTACCAGCATGCTTTTGGGAATTAGGAGAAAACCTGCAGGAAACTCGCACGGACATGGGAAGAAATTTCTACATTTTCTTCCCTCTACATTTCGTTCCGTCTTTTGTTCCTTTTTCCCCCCAAATTTGTGATCTAGCGTCGCCCCCACTATAGCGCATTTATTTCTCGAGCCCTTTGTCATATTTCCATTCCATCGTCCTTTTTCCTCTTGGGGGTAAGCCTCATATATACTACGGTGACACAGGAATTGTTGGAAGTCCATGAACAAATGGTAAAACAAGGAAGAGGAGAACTGTTTATTTTGTTCCATAAACAATAGAGAAGAGAAAAGAAAAATAATATGGAAGTGGTACATGAGACCATTAAATACATCAAAGGCTAAAGTTGGTGAGTTTAACATGCTGGTCAAACCTATACAATGCTTTACATACATATAAATTGACTCAGGCTTGCCTCAATTGTAGGTAACATCCAATCACGGCCTTCATCACTTAGCTCAAACATGGAGTTTGCCAAGCTGCCATGTGCATGACTCTTCACGAAGTCAATTTGCTTTGCAATTACTTCGTATTGTTTGTGGAAGTCAGCAAGCATGCTGAGGCCTTTAGTTCTTATGGGGTGCCATAATGGCAAAATATTTAGCAGAAATCAAAGCAAATAAATGAAATAAACAAAAAATAAGCAAACAAACAAACAAAGCTGTCATTTTATACGAATAATGAATAAATAATAAAAAACGAAGAAATAGATAGAAAGATAGGAATGAATGAATGAATGAATAAATAAATAAATAAATAAATAAATAAATGCATTCTGGGTTTTAAGTTAACCAAGAGGTGATTAGGGTAAAAATCTTCCACTTGTCTGTATTAGTTTAAAAAATAAATAAAAAATGTTTAAGCTTGTTTTGGTGTTTAAATATATTTTTGATTATTCCTAATTTGACTCTAATGAGTCTTATTTTCTGAATTGGCTGCTGAAGAATTGTATATATGGGATGTATTGCAACAGCAAAACATGGGCAACAGTCAGTCACTGTATACCTGTACTCTGCAGATTCATTACGAGAAATGTTTATGAACCTCTGGCTGGTTCGATGTAGCTGATCTTCAAAATAAATCATTTGTATATATAAAAAGCAGTTACAAATCTCTGCTACAATTTGGTGCATGCAAACACTAACCTCTGCAGCCAATATATTCAGCGTAATAACATTTGCTTTTCCAGTGCTTAGTGAGACTGATTGGGCCATTGAAAATCTTATTAAGATGTTGCCATAGACAAGCCTGGCTTCATCTGCTGCATACTCGGAATAAATCAAAGCTGGCACACTGGGTATTACTTATGTATGGGTGCATATGGCCAGTAGTGAAGGTGGTGATTTGGGCACCTATAGGATACAATATGGTGAGATTCCTATTATATAATATATTATATTATAGATAGGTACTGTTTGTTAATGTAACATTTTTTTTTAAATAAAATAGCTATGGGTTAATATGTTATATTGTAATTACACAAGAAAAAAGATTTAAATTGGCAAGAAAAGTATAATATTAGGAAAAGTAAAGAGGTAGGTTTAAGCTCTCTGTGAGGAAATGTTTATTGAACATTTTCAGAAGGAGCCTCCATGGTCAGCACATTAAATCCACCATCCATTTTCCATACTGCTTATCCAGGTTTGCGGGGGAGTCTGGAGCCTATCCCAGGGAACTCGAGGGACAAGGCGGGGGACTCCCTGGATGGGGAGCCAATCCATTGCAGCGCACAAAAGCACACTCATTCACACACTACGGACAATTTGGAAATGTCAATCAGCCTACAACGCATGTCTTTCGACTGTGGAGGGAGACCAGAGTGCCGGGAGTAAACCCCTGAAGCACAGGGAGAACATGCAAACTCGACGCACACAGGGTGGAGGCTGGATTCAAACCTCCAACATCATACTATAACAAAGATTAAAAAATTTTGCATTTCATGTAGTGCACATTCAGTGGGCACCGGTTCACCAAAACTGGACAGTTGAGGATTGGAAAGATGGTCGGATGAATCTTGATTTCTCCTGCGACATGCAAATGGTAAGATCAGAATTTGTTATCAATCCAAGGACCCTTGTGTTCTGGGTGGTGGTAGTGCTCTAATAGTATACGGAATGTTTTCTTGATGCACCATTAATTCCAACCAAGTATCATTTGAATGCCAAAGACTATCCGAGTATTGTTGCCAACTTTATGACTTTCTTTATGCACACAATTTACCCACCTTTTAATAACTCCTTCTAGCATGATAATGTGCCATTTCACAAAGCACAAGTCATCTCAGACTGGTTCTATGAACATGACAATGAGTTCACTTCAGTGGCCTCCTCAGTCATCAGATCCGACTACAATAGAGCATCTTTAGGATGTGATAGAATGGGAGCTTCGCAGCAAACAGGGTTACCCACCCTCTATTAGTATGTTTTTCCTAATAAAGTGGCCGGTGAGTGTGTGTATAGAAGAAGCAAGCAACAAATGCTTGTCTGTATGAGGAGCTTTGAAGTGCTGTGTTTGCACATAAACTAAGACAGCTTACCGATGTACTGAAGGGGCTACCTTCAGCTACTGATGTACTAGTCTGAGCGAAATGTAAAAATATTTATGACAAAGATGATATCAGAGTGGGTCAGACAGCATGCAGATACAGCTCTGTTTATCTGAGTATGAGAGCAAAAGAAATATGTCCAGAGCTGTGCTGGTGCATTATGAATGACAATGAGGTAGGGATGGAGATTCACAGGATCCACACTAAAGTCTGAATGGTGCTTTAAGATAATATTTGACAAGGTCATTTGATAAGATCAAAAAAAGGCGGCTGTGTGTGGATGTGACAGAATGTGTCAGCATGGGCGATAAGTGCTAGAGTCAAATATATTATTATTATATTCATAGTCAAAGTTCTCTACACAGATCTCTGACCTGTTCTCCTACAAAGAGAATTGCCAAAGACTTCAGACACAGTATTCATAAGGAGTTCATAAGGTGTTCATAGAGATGTATGACACCTGAATTAGCCTCGCACGGTCAACCCTCGGTTGAGGGTTCGAATCCTGCCTCTGCCCTGTGCATACAAAGTTTGCATGTTCTCTCTGTGCTTCGGGGGTTTTCTCCGGGTACTTCGGTTTCCTCCCCCAGTCCAAAGACACGTGCTGTAGGCTGATTGGCATTTCCAAATTGTCCGTAGCATGTGAATGTATATGCGATTGTGTCCTGCGATGGGTTGGAACCCTGTCCAGGGTGTCCCCTACGCTGTGCCCCTAGTTCCCTCCGCAACCCTGTGTAGGATAAGCAGAAAATGGATGGATGGATGCCATCATAAATATTTATAAGGGTTTGTTACAACCGGAATCACACAAAGATTCTGTTAAGGTTGATGTCAAGCTAACATAACACCTGAGTCAAGTGACAGAAGGTTGTTATGACACTTTCAGGGCTGACATACATTAGAAGGTCATGACAGCTGATTTTGTTCCATCTGGTATTTTAATCACATAATGGTATTAATGTGACATTGACATGGCAAAAAAAAAAAAAAAAAAATACACATAATTCTTTCATTATGGTGTTATTAATGTTGCATTCACAACCTTTCCTATCTAGCAGCGTTATAAAGGTTTTCATATCAGTGTTATTACCACAAAGGGGTACAGCGCTACAGCAGACGTTTCTGATTGAATAATTTTAGTCAGTTGTCATGAGAGTCACTTTTCCCATTGCTCTAATGTAAGTCAGCATAGACAGGGAAAATGTTATAACACAGTCTTATGTCTTTATGTCAGCTGTTATAAATGGCTTATGTAGGCATCAAACATAGTATATTATTGATTAGTAATTTGACCATTTTTGTCAGTTGTCATGTTATTCTGATGAAAGTCAGCCTGGAGCATGCCATAACATGCCATAACATATGTCTTTATGTCAGATGACAATTTTATGTCACTTGTAATAAATGGTTTATGTAGGTGTCATAAATTTATTAGCGTGCCTGTTTGACAAAGTCAGTTGTCATGTTATTCCTTCAGGAAAAAGGTCATAACACTACTGTATGTCTTTATGTATGCTAGTTTGACACTTAATGCATTAAGCCTTTATAAATGTTTGTGCAGGTTTATGCCAGTTGTTATAATTGGGTTATGTAGGTGTGACCCTATAAAGACTTTATTGAAGATCTTTAAGCATTATTTTCATATAACAGCACACAGAGTCTGGATTGTGTTATTACGCTTATATCACAGCAATTTTGTCGACAATTCTAATGTTTAATTTATTAATGAATGACATGTTGGACATTTTAACAGTTTATAGGTAGATATAGTGTTGTGGAATGTCTGAGAGACAAGATAGTACGTTATAGCTATGATAATGGTAAATGGTGCACTTATATAGCGCTTTTATCCAAAGTGCTTTACACTGTGTCTCATTCACCCATTCACACACACACTCACACACCACTGGTAGCAGAGCTGCCATGCAAGGCGCTAACTTGCCATCGGGAGCAACTTGGGGTTCAGTGTCTTACCCAAGGACCCTTCGGTATGTGGAGTCATGTGGGCCTGGAATCGAACCGCTCTGTCGGTTGCTCTATCAGCGCTCTCTCTCTCTCTCTCTCTCTCTCTCTCTCTCTCTCTCTCTCTCTCTCTCTCTCAGAAAAAAGGCAGCCTGTCATTTTATCTAGAAGCCATAAAAATGTAACCTCTATCCTGAAGACTTTCTCCATCTGGGAAACTCTGACTGTTACAAAGCACTTACAATCAAGACTCCTTCCATAAATGTTCGATAAATGTCTCCTAAAAAATCATCACCACAACAACAGTCACACATTTTTCTTTGTTAAACAACATTATATATTTTAAAATCTGTTTCTAGTCTAATCATACAGCCGTTACTATAGAAACAATAACGTATTAGAACGAGTGTATTAATATAAACCCATCATCTGTACAACAGCCGGAATGCACACCTTCCGACCAATCAGATTCGAGCATTTAACCTCACTGTGATACAATGTAATATAGTAACATATGGCGAGCTAGTTAGCTAGTTAAGTGCTTTTAATACAGACTTAGGGAAATGAGCAAGTATATGATCATGTATCATATCGTGTTTCTGTCCTCGACAAAAACTCACCAAGTTGTTAGCTAACATTTTAGCTATGAGATTTGCGCTTTTGGTTCTCGCGTCACATGTAAAAGTTACCATTTGAGTTGTTTTCATGAACTGCAAAGTGAAATCTAATGCATCTATTTGCACACACACAAACACGGCAAATAAAAATCGCAGCTATGAACTCAAGCTTCTTTATTGATCTTTCTAACCAAACATAAAATCTAGCTGTCCTATTTAAAGTACACTTCAAATATGGAGTCAGTAGATGCTTGAGCCTTGTGTTTTTTTGTTACCTCAACATTAGAATAAAAAAAAAAAAATCGCCTCTCATTCTCTCTTACCGTGTATGTTGTGTGTAATCGATTGCCAAAGTGCAGGTGTGATTGTTTGAGTATCTGTGGGTGTCAGCCTGCCAGGCTTACAGGCATTGATCATACTATAAAAAGGCAACATTATCCTTTATGGTTGGATAGCTTAACACCCAGAATCCCCTACAGTCTCTCTAAACGTGCAGGAAAAATTGATCAGTGAAACTTAGAAGGTAATTTACTGTACGTTTGTGTCCTTCCTCAGTAGTTTAATGTTAAAGACTCTAGTATAAAGGTCTGGGTCCTGTTTTATTCAGCATACCGGCTGGACTCTAGAAGAGAGAGAAAGCAGGGGTTAGTGCTCAACCAGGACCGCTGATGACGTCGCAGATTTTTAAACAAGGCCCTTAGAGATGATTAGGAACAAGTCTGAGCCTTTACGTTGGCCTCGTTACATACTCTTATGGAATCATAAGAAGATTTTTCAAACAGGGGGGAAAAAAGCTCATTTCTCTCTCTCTCACACTCTCAGGAGAATTAATTCTAAAGGACTTCCATTTAAAGATACAGGCTTTAGTAGTAGTGCATTTTATGATTTCTCTAATTGGATTGGACTAAAAAGAAATCACATTAATTTAATATACAGCTGAGGTTATAAGTTTACATACGCTTGCAGAATCTGCAAAATGTTAAGAGTAATAAAGAAAAAAATTAAGAGGGATCATAAAAATTGCATTTTGTTTTTTATTTAGTACTGCCCTGAACCCGAATAAATTTTTTCAGGACAAACACGAGTCCCGTGTTTGTCCTGAGCAGTTAAACTGCAAACTCTTCTTCAGAAAAATCCTCCAGGTCCTGCACATTCTTTGCTTTTCCAGCATCTTCTGCGTATTTGACTCCTTTCCAACAGTGACTATATGATGTTGAGATCCATCTTTTCACACTGAGGACAACTGAGGGACTCGTACACGACTACTACAAAAGGTGCAAACATTCACTCAAGAAGGCAACACGATACATTAAGAGCCTGGGGGCCTGCAACTTTTGAACATTGTAAATTGTTAATATTTTGTTTAAAGATGTTTTTTCTTTTCATTTAGTACTGCCCTTCTCTCTCTGTTTAGCTGCATTTGTAGTAGTGTTTTATATATTTTTTTTTCCATTTAGTGCCCTTCAGAAGCTACATAAGATATTCACACGTTTCCCAGAAGACAAAATAATAACAACCCTGACGGGGTGTGCTGTTGATTATTTATCAATTATTTCATTTTTTTTTATATATACACAAGTCCATGTAACTACTGTCAGAGCTGCTGATTACTCAACACCTTTTGACCAATCAAATTCAAGAATTTAAAAAAAAGATGCGCTGGGGATGGAATGATGGTTTACAGCTGTTATAACATAAGCGATAACAGGAACTAACTTGCATCACAAACGTTCTACAACATTAAATGTGACGATAAAAAGCATGATATGTCATTCAATTGTAAATGAACAATTGCAATAGTGCAAACTTGGTCATGCTTTACATCTTTGGCTTCGCAGAACACAATGGTCTTATTCTCAAATTGGGCAGAGGGATAGCCACTTTCTCTTCATTTCCTTCGCTGCGCTGTGTGTTTGCTTGCTGGCAGAGTAGAAATTGCTTACTCAGACTTTCACATTCAGTGCGATGAGTCGAGTCAGTACTGCATGAGCAGCGGTGTAAAAAGATGAGGTGGCAGGATTAAGTGAATTCCTTTTCCATGGCTTGAGTATTCACACTTCAGTGGCCTTGGTAGTGTTTTCGTTCATTTAACACTGAACATATCGAATATGTAATAACCAGATTAAGACAGCGGTTAAATTATGTTTACCTTCGGAGCGCTAGTGCTTTTAACATTGGTTTAATCTTGCAGCTCTAGCTCGAAAAGTCTGGGAGGTGTTTTGGCTTTTATGCAATTATACGTAGTGTACACTGTGAAGCAGCTAATAATGGAACTAAGACAAGTGGAAAATTCTTGTTAAAAGAGAACCAAGATTTAACCAAGATACTGCAGCACTAGGGTACATAACAAAAAACAACAACACGTAAACACACAAAAAACAGGGCTCTTCCAACAGAAAGCTCATAGAGATTGCCGTTCGTGTCGTTTTCTTTTAAACACATGGGATGGAGGCCTGTTATTTCTCAGCTGCCAGTCATGAGGCTGTAATTGAAATACATCTGTCAGGACCCCATAGTAGGATACATTGAAAATGCCAAAGCTTTTGGAAAGCCGCAGATCTCCGTCCTCACATGCCTGATCTTAAAAGACGGAGACATCATGAGTCAGAGAAGAATGAACGAGCATCTGTGGGGAGGAAAAGTGGCAGGTGATGTGCATTCATGAGGCCTGATTCTCATGCTCCATTGACATTTATTTTAGAGAGAGTGTGGGGGTATGTACAACGATGGATGGGAGGATTAACATCAAATAGGCAAACTATCACATACACATAGTATTTAAAGACAGGACAGATTAAGACTGAAAAAAGAACCAGGCCTGTTTTGAGGCTTTTCTTCTCACCATGGATGTACTGTAAAGAGTGATTATTCGAGTTACTGTAGCCTTCCACGTACTGATCTGGCCATCATCCTCTGACTTGTCTCATGGACAAGGCATTTCCACACACAGAACTTCCGCTCACTGGATGTTTTTTGTTTTTCACACCATTATGTTGTGTGCGAAAGAAAAAAAAACGCCAGGAGATCAGCAGTCTCTGAAATCCTCAAACCAGCCTATGTGGTACCAAGAACCATGCCACGGACATAGTCACTAAGATCATATTTTCCTCATTCTGATGTTTGCTGTGAACATGAAGCACTTGACCATGATTTCATGTATTGCGGTGCTGCCAAATGATAAAAACCTAATTGCATGAATAAGGAGGTGTACAAGTGTTGTTATTAAAGTTTATATTCATAATCTATACACTGATACAAACACTCAAGTCTTTGGAGAAGTAATAGACTAAGGTAACAGAAGGTAAGGCAAGGGTTTAACTGTTCTTTCGATGCCTGCAGTTTATTTATAAGAACCAGCTTGAGTTGTGTCCTTGTGTTAGCTCTGCTCTTTTCCTCCTCTGTGGAGAGAGGATAGAGGGAGGGAGGGAGGGAGGGAGGGAGAATAGGTGTTTCTCTGTTCGCAGCAAAAAAAAAATCAATGCACATCAGCGTCTTTTTACATCAACCTGAGGAGAGATGCACTTTGTGTGTGTGTGTGTGTGTGTGTGTGTGTGTGTGTGTGTGTGTGTGTGTGTGAGAGAGAGAGAGAGAAAAAGTATTGTGTCTGAGAAACCAGGTTGCCTGCTGAACCACAATGGCTATAGTAAAGGTCGTCTAAAGGATTAAATCTCAAAAGCAGAGAACCCCCTCTCTCTCTCTCTCTCTCGCTCTCTCTCTCTCACACACACACACACACACACACACACACACACACACACATGGCAACATGATGCAAGAAACAGCACACAATATAGATCATCACTGTCAGTATGTAAAGTCAGTTCCATAATTATTGGCACCCTTCAAGAAACTTGGAAATCATTTCCAGTGATTCCAGTGAGATGGAATGATTAGGAACGGTTTTCCAACACCTTCTGTAACTTGGAGAGGGTTTTGTGCTTGTATCTGCAACATGACGGACCAGACTTGTGGTCACTGCATTACAGAAACAACAGGAACGCCTGTGTACGCGTACACGACAAATGGAGTATACTTTGAAAGGCTATGCGTACGACTGTGCGCAAAAAACGAGGTATACCAGAGGCTTAAGGCACCGTGCGTGTGGGTGTGAGATCTAGTTGAACTCAAATTAGAGATATAAAGTCCACTGTCCTGAAGACTTGAAGTTACAGCTTTAACTCTGACTCGTACAAAACGCTGACACTGGAGACTCCTTCCAAAAAATACTAAGTAAACATCTTATAGAAAACGTCACCATATCAGTGATTACATTAATATAATTGCGTTATAATTGCATATAAACTCAACAGCCAGAACTACTGTCAGAGCTACTGTTACAGAAAATTAATCAACACCTTCTGACCAATCAGAATCCAGCATTAGTGATGGTAGTGCTACTTCTGCTCTTATTTAATACAAGTGAGAACATGTACAGAGACGACACGCACACACACACACCACACACACACACACACACACACACACATTGTAGTCTGCACTATCTGTGCTCATTATTAATTTCAGGGATGTCTGCTCTTGGCCTCTTGTTCTAATTACAGACACCGAGGCAGCCTCACTCTGCTACCAGATCTAATTGCTTTGGCAGACCTTGACTGATGTTCCTCTTTCACTGCAGCGTAATGCTCCTGTAGAACAGCATCGAGCTGTGAAAAGAACAAGGCCAGGAGAACACACTGAAATTAGACCATGAGGGCTGAGTATTTTCACGTTTCTTCTGGATATTTATGTAGAAATAAACCGTGTGTGTGGGTAGAAATGGCCAGATTTCTGATACATATGTTTAAAAATATATACATTGTCATTTACACTTATACATTCTGACTGGCTCACCAAGGAGACAATGAAAGCATATCAGTGACCAGAATTGAACAAACGAGATGGTAACATGATTTTACGTGATCAGTAAATTGATCGGTACCCACCAGTACACAGAAACATAATAGGTTGGCATTCTGACGTAATCCTATTCTTAGCATTAGCACTAATATTATCTTCTGAAGAGGAACCAATAATTGCTTGACAGATTGTTTTGTTTGGAGTTCACTCCATGTTTCTGTTTAGTCCTATCTCTGCCCTTGTCTTGACATTGGTTGATTGTCCTAATGTGTTCACCTATTCAATGTCTCAACTAAATTAGGTTATTTTGACCCTGTTGTTTCCATTCCCAACTGACAAGTTATATAATAACAAATAATAACTGAATTTACACAAATGAACCAGTTCAAAAGTTTACACATGCTTAATTCTTAATCATGTGTGTTGTTACCTGAATGATCGACTGTTTTTATGTTTTGTGAGAGTTCTTCATGAGTCCCTTGTTTGTCCTGAGCAGTTAAACTGTCCACTGTTCTTCAGAAAAATCCTCCAGGTCCTGCACATTCTTTGCTTTTCCAGCATATTCTGCATATTTGATCCCTTTCCAACAGTGACTATATGATTCTGAAATCCATCTTTTCACACTGAGGACGACTGAGGGACTCGTACACAACTATTACAAAAGGTGCAAACGTTCACTGATGCTCGGGAAGACAACGCGATACATCACAAACTTTTGAACAGGATGATCAGTGTAAATTTGTATTATTTTGTCTTCTGATTAACATGTAAATATATTATGTAAGTTCTGAAGGAGCTAAATGAAAATAAAAAGATCTTTAAACAAAATAAATAAATAATGAAAAAAAACTTAAAGACAACATTGACTGCTAGCTAGGATGCATTTTTAAGTTGTAGTATTTTATAGTTTGTTTACTTCTGGGCTAGAAATTAGAGTGAACGTCTAAGAAAGTCCTAGACAGTAGTGATATTTGGTCAGAGGTGGTCCTTTTTCATTGGTGGACACGATAGAGGGAGATGACACACTATGCATCGCAACAAACACGATCTCGTCAGTTATTATTTACATACAAAGTGTCCTAAATGTTGGGTAGAACTAATAAAATGGCAAGCCAGTGTATATTACTGAAGCAAATATATCAGAGACATGGCAGCAGATGGCCTTTCCATCATTCATCGGTCAATCCAATGAGAAAAAAACAAAGGCATCCAGCGTGAATATTCTTGCTGACTACATTAACATCAGCAAGTTCTAAACATTGCTAAGACCAGACAGGTTATAAACACACATCAATCTGTCATACTTGTGCATTCTCACACAAGTTTTTTAGTCATGGATTTCTTGTGCACTAATTCATTAGTGTGTGTTTATGACAACTGGTGTCAAAACTTTAACAGTAACCAATACAACTAAACACACAAACACATATACACACAAAAGTAAAAAAATAAAATCAGACAAGTACATTTTTTGGGTTCTTACCAAAGTCGATACCAAGCAATAGCGCAACTCTAGCATTTAGTTATAATTGATGAGTAGCTTAGTTGACATTTTCTGTTAGTTATTTTTTGTTTTGAAAGAAATATTAACTGTTTAATACCCCGCCCCTTTTTCCCCTCCCCAATTTGGTCATCCTCCAACTAAATAACATTTCCTCTGAGACATCATTTCAAACTGATGTTCATGCTTGCATCACAGGGCAGCATAACATACAAATTGGTTGGTACTATTGGATGATATTGGTATTAGTAACATACTAGTACAGGAGCATGGTATTGGACTGATTCCCACTACCAATGTAGGTATTGACACATCTCTAACTAACTAATTAACTAACTAACTAAGTGGGCCCTTGACGCAGCACGTGTGTGTGTGTGTGTGTGTGTGTGTGTGTGTGTGTGTGTGTGTGTGTGTGTGTGTGTGTATGTGTGTGTGCATGTTGATGTTAGGCTTGTGCCAGTGAAGTAGCAAAACCCAGAGGTCCCTGACCTTCACTAATACATTCTGTGTGTGTGTGTGTGTGTGTGTGTGTGTGCCACCAGGAGAGACACTCTTAGCAGACAAATGTTTTCTTTTTTCTTAATTTATTTCCACCAGATAGGGAGATCGAGAGTGGCATTTCCATCAGGTGTGTGTGTGTGTGTGTGTGTGTTTGTGTGTGTGTGTGTGTGTGTGTGTGTGTGTGTGTGCGTATGTGAGAGCAGCTTGTGGTAGTGCTTTTATATTAACATTTATCTTTCCTGGTCTCTATTGCTGCTTTTCTAAATGTCCATTTCTTGAGTTGGACACACCTCACACATTATATATATATATATATATATATATATATATATATATATATATATATATATATATATATATATATATATATATTATATATATATATATATATATATATATATATATATATATATATATATGTGTGTGTGTGTGTGTGTGTGTGTGTGTGTGTACAGGTGCATCTATAAAAAAAATTAATATTGTGGAAAAGTTCAATTATTTCCATAATTTAATTAAAAAACTGTAACTTTCATATATTCTAGATTCATTACACATAAAGTGAACGATTTCAAGCCTTTTTGTTTGTTTGTTTGTTTGTTTTAATCTTGATGATTACAGCTTACAGCTCATGGAAATCAAAAATCCAGTATCTCAAAATATTAGAATAAAATATTTATAATACAGAAATGTTCAGCTGAGAAGATCTCTAATCAGATAATTAACTCAAAACACCTGCAAAGGTTTCCTGATGCTTTAATCTCTCAGTCTGGTTCAGTACACACAACCACAATCACGGGGAAGATGAAAGTAAATGCTGCATTTCATTTGGAAATCAAGGTTCCAGAGTCTGGAGGAAGAGTGGAGAGGAACAGACTCCAAGCTGCTTGAAGTCCAGTGTGAAGTTTCCACAGTCAGTGATGATTTGAGGTGTCATGTCATTTGCTGGCGTTGGTCCACTGTGTTTTCTCAAGTCGAGAGTCACTGCAGCGTCTACCAGGAGATTTTAGAGCACTTCATTCTTCCATCTGCTGATGAGCTTTATGGAGATGCTGATTTCCTTTTCCAGCAGGACTCGGCACCTGCCCACAGTGCCAAAACTACTAGTAACTGGTTCTCTCACCATCTGTATTACTGTGCTTGACTGGCCAGCCGACTCGCCTGACCCGAACCCTATAGAGAATCTATGAGAGACACCAGACCCGATAATACAGACGAGCTGAAGGCCGCTATCAAAGCAACCTGGACTTCCAGAATACCTCAGCAGTGCCACAGGCTGATTGTCTCCATGCCACGCCACATCGATGCAGTAATTCATGCAAAAGGATTAAAGCCCCGACCGAGTATCAAGTGCATAAATGAACATACTTTTCAGAAGGTCGACATTTCTGTATTTTTAATTCTTTATTGTAATATTTTGAGATACTGGATTTTTGATTTCCATGAGCTGTAAGCCAAAATTATCAAGATTAAAACAAAAAAAAAGGCTTACAATATTTTATGTGTGATGAATCTAGAATATATGAAAGTTCCATTTTTTTAATTAAATTACAGAAAAGAAATGTACTTTTCCATGATATTCACATTTTTTGACATGCACCTGTGTGTATGTATGTATGTATATATGTATGTATGTATGTATGTATCTGTCTGTCTATCCTGCTGTGAACCTTCTCTTTCACGTTTCTGTACATTTATTTCTTATCCTCCTCTCCCCCTCCCTTTCTCATGTTCTCTCTATCACATCCTCTCATTAAATTTCTTATCATTCACCATGCGTCAATCTTCCAATAATCATTCCCTCTCGGCTCCTCCCCTCACTTCCCCTCTTTAGATTTTTACCCCGTCACTAATTAGCTGAGATTAGAGGTTGCTGAATGCAGCAGCTGTTACTGAATATCTGCAAGTTGAGGCACAGTGGAATTGGATATTACATCTTGTTTAAAGGTTTGTGAAAGTGCTTTTCGCTTTAGAAGAGAAGAGTTTATTGGGTTTGGAACTCAATGTCCAAGGGAATCTATTGTAAAATAATAATAAAGCCTTGCACAATACCAAACTTTGTTTGAAGTAGAAAGGAAATGTACAGGTGCATCTAAAAAAATTTGAATACCATGGAAAAGTTTTTTTTTTTTTTTTTTCCGTAATGTAACTCAAAAAGTGGAACTTTCATATATTCTAAATTCATTACACATTAAGTGAAATATTTCAGTTTTTTTTTTTTGTTTTAATCTTGATGATTATGGCTTACAGCTCATGAAAATAAAAAATCCAGTATCTCAATATATTAGAATATAGAATTTATAATACAGAAATGTCGACCTTCTGAAAAGTATGTTCATTTATGCACTCGATACTCGGTTGGGGTTTTAATACTTTTGCATGAATGGCATGATTTGGCACCCCAAATCATCACTGACTGGATTCTGTACCTCTCGAAAAGGCTTGAAATATCTCATTTTATGTCACGTAATGGAGGCTGAGACGGAAGCAAGTGCAGGTATGGCAGTTTAATAAATTAACAAGTGAAAGGGATCAGGCAGAAATCAATAAACAAAGACAGGTAGAGGTCAGGCGATCAGGCAAACAGTCCAAACAAGGCAAGGCAAAAAGACGAGGTCAAAAACAAGAACAAAGTCAAAACCAGAATACTACAAATGCAGCTAAACAGAGAGAGAACTGAGAACCAAGGAAGTAAGGAATAAAACAGGAAGGGCAGTACTAAATGAAGAAAAAAAATCGTTAAACAAAATATTAACAATTTATACAGATCACCCTGTTCAAAAGTTTACACCCCCCTAGATCTTAATGTATCCTGTTGCTTTATTGAGCATCAGGGAATGTTTGCACCTTTTCTAATAGTTGTGTACGAGTCCCTCAGTCGTCCTCAGTGTGAAAAGATGGATTTCAGAATCATATAGCCGCAATTGGAAAGGGGTCAAATATGCAGAAGATGCTGGAAAAGCAAAGAATGTGCAGGACCTGGAGGACTTTTCTGAAGAACAGTGGGCAGTTTAACTGCTCAGGACAAACAAGGGACTCATCAGCTATCACAAAACATAAACACAGTCGTTGATCATCCAGGTAACGACACATAGTATTAATAATCATGGGTATGTAAACTTTTGAATTGGTTCATTTGTGTCTTGTGGACTATACAGTATGTAAACATCTGTTATGTGAAATAGCTTATTCAGGGCAGTATTAAATAAAACCAAAATGCAATTTTTATGCAATCCCTCTTAATAATTAAAACAAAAAAATAAATAACATGTTGCAGATACTGCAAAGTGTATGTGGTTTTCTGTGAGGTGTCATTTATTTAGCAAAGTGGAAGGAGTCTCCAGTGTTAACACTTCGTAGCAGTCAGAAATGAAGCTGTAAGTTTACTTTCAGTCACTATATTTTGTATACTCAATGAAAATCACTGGAGTGTGACCATATACAGTAGTTTTAATAAAAGAAATGTGGAAGACATAAACAGCAGCAGTACTTTAGTGAATTCACCAATAATTCAGAGTTTGTACTGTATATTATTTTCAGAATACTTTAGCTTCCCTGAGCCTTTAAGTCAAAATCTGTCTTTTGTTAATACGCTTGCTTTTAAAATCATTGCTACACTTTAAAAAGCAGCTCCTGCAACAACACTAAAACATTCTACATGACCCTGCACCCACCATGCCACTGACATGGAAGTAAATCACTCTGTGAGTAAAGTACTTCCTTTGGGTGAAAAAAAAAAATAAAGTGCAAAACAACCCTTTTTTATATGCTTTTATCTTCTCTGGAAAGGTGAAATTGGGCGGAAAAACATGCTTTATGAGCCATTAAGCTTAAGTGACAAGAAGAAGCTGGAAAAACAAGGTATTTCATTTCTAAATATTTCAAAATACGAGCCTGCCTCAAATTTGTTAATGAAAATACATGTATCGCATAGTAAACATTTACCGTATAGTACAGCACTGCTAAATTCTCCATTGTAATTGTTTAGAGCTTGTTGTTGGAAATATTTCTGGATCAACTTCACCAGAAGTAAGATGACTGAAGAATCAGGAGACCACGAGATAGGGTATAATGAAAGAGATGCTTTATTGAATCCATGCGTAAAGACAGTCTATAGTCTAAAGTCGGACACAGTCGACGTTTATACTGATGCGTACGTGCAAAGGACACACTTGAGACCATGTAGATAATATTCAAGGCTAAGATGAAAGAAAAGCATAAAAACAAGAACAAGGACAAAAATATTGTGACCCCCCAAAAAAAACCCCAGATACATGTATATCATGAGATGCATCATGAGTAAGCGAAAATCACATCGAATTGATCTCTTAAATGTTTAATTGTGTATCTTTCATTACAATCATGAAAATGTAGAGAATAATCATACAAATCCCCCCTTTAGATGATTCTAAAAGCGTCCATTAAAGCAAGCTTGTCAGGTGATTATCCATCTATATATCCCAAAAATGAGGATAGGTCTTACCAAGCTTAAAATAATAATGTCATATTAAATTAAACAGTAGGAGTCAACATAACTGTGTCAAAAGAGTGTTTCAAGCTCTTAGAAACACACATACAGCAACAGCAAATCATGACTTAAGCTAACTGGAGGATGACAAAGAATACCATAAAACACAGTTTCCATGGCTGTATCACCACCAGGAACTTAGCCATGCACCTAACCAATCACTAGCTATGTTTCCATCCAAGTTGTGAATTTAGCTGATGCGAAAATTTGGAATATTGCATTAAACTATTATTTGTGAATAAAGCACTGTTTCCATAGCATGTGTTCAAGAGACAACAATGGTCAATTCCGGGGAAACTGGTGCAAAGTATCAATACAAATGGAAGTTGATGCAACCTGGGAAGCCACTGTGGCTCTTTTTTCCAATATAATAACTGACTGGCGCTTCAGAGCACGCAGACATAATGCTCTCACAAACCTCATGTTATCTTGTGATTGGAGGCGGATGCTTGATATTTGGGAATGGAATGACACACTTTGGCGCAGACATTTCAGAATGACAAAAACAACATTTGAGATGCTGTGCAACGAGATTGGCCTGCTGGTTAGTCCAGTTATGCGACCCACCGTGCCCCAGTTCCCACAGAAAAACTTTTGCTTTTGTATTGTAACTTTATCGATACCATACAAGGTCGGACAACTAATTTAGATCTTTGATGTACCATCTAGTCAGATTTATGGTAGGGTTCCAAAATAGCTATAGAGCACTCAGGGCCTACCACTGAACAGGTAACCCCTTGTTGTGCTAAGACATAATCTAAAGTGACCTGATTTTGCAAAATCATCATCTGGTGTGATTATAATGTAGTGGATATAAGACCTAAGGCTGGTGCAGTATCATTACTCGATGAATTTCTCAACTTCAGGGTTCATTGTTACTGCTTTGTAACAGTAAGAGCTAAAGCTGTAACTAAGTTTTTTCTGACACAGGAGGGTTTTCCTTACATTAACATGAAGAGAAAGAACAAAACAGGATGGTAAAGGGATGACTGTTTAAAGCTGGTATGATGTAACTAACAGGTGGTAACAAGAACTAACTTGTTCCATGGACGTGCCACAACAATAAACATAACTATAAATGGATAAAAATGTTAGGTGTAACTTTTTCTATCCATCCATTTTCCATACCGCTTATCTTACACATGGGGGAATGGTGGAACCTGGAGCCTAACCCAGGGAACACCCTGGATGGAGTGCCAACCTATCGCAGGGGACAACTGTACACTGCTGTTATTTTGGAAATGCGAATCATGCCTTTGGACTTGGGGAGGAAACCAGAGTACCCAGAGGAACCCCCGAAGCACAGGGAGAGCATGCAAACTCCACGCAATTAGGGCAAAGGCAGGCGTCGAATCCCCAACCCATGATAGGCAAGGCAAACAGACAATTGGAAATGCCAATCAGCCTACACCGCATGTCTTTGGACTGGGAGAGGAAACAGAGTACCTGGAGGAAACCCCCGAACCACGGGGAGAACATGCAAACTCCGCACACGCGAAGCAGGATTCAAATTTGCACTCAGAGGTGCGAAGCAAACGTACTAACAACTAAGCCACTGTGCCCCTGGTGTAATTGATGTAGTATCGGAAAAACAAAACACTTCAGAACATGATGTTACTGGAAAATAATAAACTTTGTGCAGCACACCAAATTGCTGATTATTTACCTACAGTACCCTCCACTAATATTGGTACCCTTGGTAAATATGAGCAAAGAAGCTGTGAAAAATGGTCTTTATTATTTAACCTTTTGATTTTTTGTTAAACAATTCAGAAAAATATGCGGCACTCATGGATATCAAACAATTGCAAACAAAACACAGGTTTACTAAAAATATCTTTGTTAAATATAAGTGTGCAACAATTATTGGCAACCCTATGAATTTACATGAGAAAAATATATTTGAAATATATTCTCATTGATATTTTACATATATTTTAGTACACCTGGGTGACTAGGAACAGGAAATAAATATGAGGTGGTATAAATATGAGGTAACACATATGCCAAATTCCCTTAGTCATCCATAACAATTGGTAAGACCAAGGAATATATCTGTAATGGTAAATGGTGATGTGTGGTAAAAGGTTGTTGAGCTTCACAAAATGGGAAGTGGCTATAAGAAAATACCACAAGCATTGAAAATGCCCATTTCCACCATCAGGGCAATAATTAAGAAGTTCCAGTCAACTGGAAATGTTATGAATCAACCTGGAATTGGACGTGTGTCTATATTGTTTCAACACACTGTGAAAAAGAGGGTTCAAGTGGCCAAAAAATATCCAGGGATCACAGCTGGAGAATTGCAGAAGTTAGTTGTGTCTTGGGGTCAGAAAGTCTCCAAAACTACAATCTGAAGTCTCCTACATCACCACAAGTTGTTTGGAAGGGTTCAAGAAAAAAGCCGCTACTCTCATCCAAAACCAAACTCAAGCGTCTTCAGTTTACTGAAACTTCAAATGGGATCGGGTTCTATGGTCAGATGAAACCAAAATAGAGCTTTTTGGCAATAAACGGCAGAGGTGGTTTTGGTCCACAGAGAGGTAGCCATATGGAAAAGTACCTCATGCCCACGGTTAAATGTAGTGATGGGTCTTTAATGTTTTGGGACTGTTTTTCTGCCAGAGGACCTGGACATTTTGTTAGGATACACATCATCATGGACTATCAAATATCAACAGATATTAAATGAAAACCTGACTGCCTCTGCCAGAAAGCTTAAAATGGGCCATGGTTGGATCTTCCAGCAGGACAATGATCCAAAACATACATCAAAATATATGAAAATAAAAATGGTTTACTGACCACAAAATCAAGGTCCTGCCATGGCCATCCCAGTCCCCTGACCTGAACCCCATAGAAAACCTGTGGGCTGAACTGAAGAGGAGATTCCACCAGTGTGGACCTCAAAATGTGAAGGATCTGGAGAGATTCTGTATGGAGGAATGATCTCAGATCCCTTGCCATGTATTCTCCAACCTCATCAGGCATTATAGGAGAAGACTCAGAGCTGTTATCTTGGCAAAGGGAGGTAGCACAAAGTATTGACTCAAAGGGTGCCAGTAATGGTTGCACACCTATATTTAAGAAAAAACTTATTTTGATAAACCTGTGTTTTGTTTACAATTGTTTGTTATCCATTACAGAAGAGTATTTTTGTGAATGTTTTGAACAAAAGATCATAAGGTTTAACAACAAAGAGAATTTTTCACAGCCTTCATTGCTCATAATTTCCAAGGTTGCCAATATTAGTGGAGGGCATTGTATAACAGCATACCCTATGTTTTGTTTTTTTGTTTTTTATCCCTTACTTATCAAACTTTACAGCTGTAACAGCCCAGGGTACATTCAATAATTAATATATTGGGGTTTTATTTGTTTATTTATTTATTTAGATTAAGCAAAATTTCCCACCAAACAAAACATTTTTTAAAATCATTGCAGCAATAGAAGTCTCTATTATTAGTTGCTTTTTAAATAATATTAGAATGTTGTATGGCACTTCAGGTGTTAATTAACTACTATGAACATAATTTTTCACTTAACTGGAAATTGAAATATACGAAAGGTCAGATATATTTATATATATTCAAGTGTAATTACCTTTAACAGTCTCTCCTCTCAGAATTAGGAGGCAGATGCAGTAAATTAGATTGTATTGTGTTAAATTAGACTGATTGTGTCATGGATATAATGAGATTGAGAAATGCTCTTTTTTATTCTCTGTTTTGTAACATCTGAAGCTCCCTCTCTGTATTTCTGTATTTGTGACTTCACCTTAATTAAGTTTATATCTGCACTAGGGCATTCTATTTTACGTTTACATCCAAGGCAAATTACAAGTGAGGCAGAATCCAGTCCAAGCACAGGAGTAAGGAGTAAGAATCAAACACGAAGCAGCAACTATGCTAGGAATACTACAAACTTGGGGGCAAATGTAGTCTCAGTGACTTTGAATGTGGCATGGTTGTTAGTGCCAGAAAGGCTGGTTTGAGTATTTCCTGAGATTTTCACACACAACAGTTTCTAGAGTTTATACACAATGATACAACAAACAAACATACAAACAAACAAAAACCTCAAGTGAGCTTCATTTGTGTGGTTTGAGGAAGGTTACAGTAACAATAAATAACTACTCTTTACATCCATGGTGAGCAGAAAAGTGTCCCAGAAAGCACAATACCTCAAACTTTGGTTTGGGGAAAAGTCTGGTGATTGATGTGGCCAGTCTAAAACCCTCCACTGTTTCCCCCTGATGAAGTCCTTTGTTGAGTTAGCAGTGTGTTCTGGATCATTGCCTTGCTGCATGATAAATTTCCTCCAAATTAATTTTTCTGTAAATTGGCAGACAAAATGCCCCTGTAAACTTCTGAATTCATTCAACCATGATGAGTTACATTGATATTTATTTACCTCAATAAAGATTAGTGAGTCTGTTCCTGAAGCAGCCATGCAAGCCCAAACCATGACACTACCGCCACCATGTTTCACAGATGAGCTTGTATGTTTTGGATCATAAGCAGATCCTTTCTTTCTGTACACTTTGGCCTTTCCATCACTTTGGCAGAGGTTAATCTTGATTCCAGAACTTTTGTGTCTCATCTCTGTATTTCTTTCCGAATTCAGTCTGGCTTTCTGATTCTTATTGAGGATGAGTGGTTTGCATCTTGCGGTATGGCCTCTATATTTCTGCACTACAAAGTCTTCTTTGAATGGTGGCTTGGGATACCGTCACCCCTGCCCTGTGGAAGTTGTTGGTGATGTTACTGACTGATGTTTTTTTTTTCTTTTGGGGGGGGGGTGTGTCTTCAAAGCTCTCACAATATTTTTGTCATCAGCTGTTGTTTTTCTTGGCTGACCCAACAGTGTCTGTTGCTCAGTTCACCAGTGGTTTCTTTCTTTCTCAGGACATTCCAAATAGTTGTATTGGCTATGCCCAATGTTTGTGAAATGGCTGATTGATTTTCCCTCTTTTCTCAGCTTTAAAATGGTTTGTTTTTCTCCCATAGACAGCTCTCTGATCTTCATGTTGGCTTATCCTTTTTAACAACAAATGCAGTCTTCACAGGTGAAAATGAAGGCTAAAACCAAGAGTAGATGTTCAGGACTATTTATTGTTTAAACAATCAATCTAACAGGACACACCTGGGTAACAAGAAACACCTATCAGTCACTTGACAGGTGCCTGACATGACTGCCACCCACAAATGGGTGGTCTGCTACAATATATGCTATGTTCTATATCATTTAACACATCTACATATAAATACCAGGAGTCATCTTTTGATCTCAAATCCAAATATCTTCAGTCTACAACAAAATAATAGTTTCAGAGAGGACTGTATATATTTTTAATTGTATGATGTTCTGTACTGCTGATCAGATTATTTTCTTGACCACTATTACAATAAATTGTAAACAATGGGTCCTGAAAAAAAACAAACAACAACAATACACTAATACTGGTGCTAATGCTATCAATACTTCTTTTAATCAGCTCTCTACTTAGAAAAAGGTCTACAAACAAAAAACTGTCTCTAAGGGAAATAACGAGCTGCAGAAGGAATATTGAGCCATGACACAGCAGTTACTTAGAATTTCTGGTATTTGTAGGCTAAAAAAATGCCTTATTATAAACACCAGATGTCAGTCAACATTTACAACGTGTCTTTTCTGACACTTGTCTAAATCGCAAGTAAATAAAAGTGGCAGTACGGCCCACGACATGTGTGTCATTTAGACCAGCTTTATAAAGAGACTGCAAAAATGGAACATTTTCATATTTGTAATTTTTTGAAGTATGTGAAATCAATAGAGAGAGTGCATTTGACAGATCATCTTTTGTTTCTTTGCAGTTTTATTGTTTAATTACTTAATTTTTTTCCTTTTTGATTGAAAATAATGCCTTGATATCTATTGCTGCATTTTACTAAAGCTCATAACTCTCTATTTCTGACTTGGTGTTTCAATAAACCAAAGAAAACATGTTATTCCTATTCTATCCTCAACCCCTAGTTCAGCATGTCAAAACAATATGGCCGTTCATGCTGTGAACAGTAAATAAAATATCACGTCACTTATTTTAATAAGTTTGCAGTAGTATTTACATTAGATCAATCAACATAGAGACATTAGTTGGCTAACTCTATAACAAGTTCTTTTGAGAAAGTAAATACATCATAAACTTGTGATTACTAATGTTAACTAGCTAGCTCGTTGCTAACAAAGCAAATGTTTTCATGGTGTCCATTTTCTTAAAATAAATAAATGAATAAATACAGTCATGTCCTGTCAAATGAACATGGTCAACTAATTATTATTATTATTATCATCATCTTTTATTTATTTATTTGTTTATTTGGATTCGTCAGACTTTTACTGAGGAAGACAACTGGTTAATTTTTTGCGTACGTGTTATTGTTCTTGCATTTGAAGAATTTAATGTTCTGAAAAAAAAATTTTCATAGACACAAATATATTTCCACCATTTTGAGCTGAATGACTATTTTTGCCCTCATATGTGTCTCTATCTTTTGTTCTTGCCTGTTTTTTTTTTCATTCTCTCCCTGCATGACTGTATTGAAATATCAATCACTCTTTCTCTTTACAGATGAGATGAGGTGCTGTGAATTCTACACAAAAACCCATCTTTCATTTACTTGACATTGTGAACAGTCACGTTGGTCCATTTTATGCCCTCAAAGACAGTGCTATTATGATGCTATGGCTGCTATGAGACAGTTTTTACTATCAATTTTTCTATTACATTTTTCTCCATAGTGCTGCTACTGGGACAGTTTTTGTAGTGCACCACTGCTACTGGTACAGCTTATCCACTTAAATTGCATCATACAGTTGAGTCTATAGTTTACAGACAATTTTTTTTTGCACTCATCTCATACCAAGTCCCCTATTTTTTCCTTAATTTGACAGTTCTCCACTGTCATACAACAACTACCAACAGGAGTTGAAGCCAATCACATGATTCTTCCAAGACACATGAAACCAGCCAACTGCATCTTTTCAAACCGCTGCTCATGTTGTGTCGCATGGCAGCATAACACACTTGGAGGAGCATCCGCTTCTGCATACATAAGCTCACAGTTGGTAAGTGTTGCTGTGATTGACAGGGGACAGAGAGAATGTGTTTGTGTTATTTTGCATCAATTGGAAGCCATGTCTAATAACTAATGATGAATCAATCCCATGTTTGACTGATTACGAGTATGTTTTTTTGTTTTTTCTCCGTACTCGTCAGTGTCGATGCCAATACTCATATCTTTGATGAATGAACTCCTCATGCTGAGGTTCACATTCAAGATATGGTGTTCAAACAACATCTTTAATAGAAAGTGCAAGGCTAAACGGGCTGAGCAGCATGCTACAGTTTCTCTTCACACTCCAAATTTCTCCATCTGGGGATTAATAAAGTATTATTGCAAATACCTTTGTGTGCATTTAAGTGCAATTCATGGCACACAGTTATTGACCACACTCACTGATAATGCTCTGCTCGCTCAAGTCTGTTGCTATCTCACTCTCTATTAAAGATTCTGTTTAAATACAAAACACGTTTTCTCAGGTTACGTGCATTGTAGGAAGATGCCATATATGCTCCTAATGATATTTTCATGGAGCACCGTTTGCAGCCCGCTTTGCTTTGATTGGCAATATTAATAATGAAATACATCCTGATTGCTGTCCTTTCTTGTCATCTGTTCATTACTGTGACAAACTATACTAGCTTTATGTTATATAGTATCACATATGTTGGTATTCATTTTTTATGAGTACACATAAATCACCACCTTACTGTAACCAATCAATCCCATGTATGTGTTGATTCTCAGCATTCTTAGCTGTATTTGCAACCTATTTTCCTTCACAATTGACCAGCCATAAAATTGTGACTTGTTTGTTAATAAACCAACTGAGCCGAGATATCATGGTTTGGATCTCTGCTTCTTGCTGAGGCTATTGCTTGGCGTAGCCCAGCACAGAAGGAGGGTGTGAAAATGAGCTGTAAAGGTTGGCACATTGAAAGAAAGCACTTCTCTTAACACCCATTAACTCGAGGACATGGAGCTCATCAATTATTTGCAACTTTGAATTCAGCTATAGATTACCCCATGGCAATATGAGCTTTGTGTGTGGATGTGTGTGCATTTGTTAGTGTAACACACACACATACTTTCAAAAAAGTTGGGACGCTGCGTAAAATGTAGATTTGCAAATCTCAGAAACCCATATGTTATTCACAATAGAATATAGAAAACATAAATGTTTAAACTGAGGAAATGTACCATTCTAAGGAAAAAATAAGGTAATTTTTATTTCAATGGCCGCAACATGTCTCAAAAAAGTTGGGATGGGGCAACAAAAGGCTGGAAAAGTAAGTGTTACTAAAAAGAAACAGCTGGAGGAACATTTTGCAACTAATTAGGTTACTTGGCAACAGGTCAGTAACATGACTGGGTATAAAAAGAGTATCTTAGAGAGGCAGAGTCTCTCAGAAGTAAAGATGGGATGAAATCTGGATGGAAGCATGTGTTGCTCTAAAACCTGTATATACCTTTCAGCATTGATGGTGCCTTTCCAGATGTGCAAGCTGCCCATTCCATAGGCATTAATGCACCCCCATACCATCAGACATGCAGGGTTTTGAACTGAGGGCTGATAAAAGTCCAGATGGTCCCTCTCTTCTTTAGTCCTCTTGTAACAAGGCTGTTTCAGGTGGGAATCAAACTTGGGTCTCTCATGTATCAAGTCAGAGTTTACTGGCAGAGCTATTCTTCAGGTGATGAATTCAAGAGCTGAGGCAGAAGAACGGAGGCAGAGATGCCTCAGAGTCTTTACTGACTAAAAGAGCAACAATAAAGGTAGAAAAAGAAAAGCAAGCAGACACGAGGGCCCAAAAACATGAACTACACAGACTTAGCTTGCAGCAAGCAACAGATAACATTGGCTCAAGACTGAACAATGAGGCATAGTTAAAGGCTGCTTAAATAGCGGGAAACCTAGGTGAAACAAATCAGGCCTAATGAGTAGCAGAGTTCAGCAGGAGTCTGGAGAGAGGTTCCCCTGCCAACCAGGGGGTGCATCACAGACCAATGAAGAGTTTGTACACCTCTTTATTTTAGAGGACGCAGCGTCCATGATTTCCAAAAAGAATTTTAAATTTCGATTTGTCTGAACACAGAACAGTTTTCCACGTCACCTCGGTCCATTTTAAATGAGCTTTGGCCCAGAGAAGACGGCGGCGTTTCTAGATCATGTTCACATAAGGCTTCTTCTTTGCATGACAGAGCTTAAACCAGCATTTGTGGATGGCATGGCAAACTGTGTTCACAGACACTGAGTTCTGGAGGTGTTTCTGAGCCCCTGCAGTGATTTCCATTACAGAATAATGCAGTGCTGCCTGAGGGCCCGAAGATCAAGGCCATGCAATATTGATGTTCACCCTCGTCCCTTGCGCACAGAGATTTCTCCAGATTCTCGGAATCTTTTGACGATATTATGTCCTGTAGATGATGAGATATTCATAGTCTTCGCAATTTTACGTTGAGGACCATTATTCTGAAATTGTTCCACAAATTGTAGACGTAGTTTTTTGCAGATTGGTGAACCTCTGCCCATCTTTACTTCTGAAAGACTCTCTAAGATACTCTTTTTATACCCAATCATGTTACTGACCTGTTGCCAGCTGTTTCTTTTTATTAACACTTACTTTTCCATCCTTTTCTTGCCCCGTCTCAACTTTTTTGTGTAACGGCCATCAAATTAATAATTACCTTTTTTTTTTCTTAAATTTGCACATTTCCTCAGTTTAAACATTTGATATGTTTTCTATGTTCTATTTTGAATAACATGGGTTATGAAATTTGTAAATCATTGTATTCTGTTCTTATTGACATTTTAAACAGCGTCCCAACATTTTTGGAATTGGGGTTGTAGTAGGTTGGAATTCTGAAGGAATTCTGTCAGAAGACTTGAAGCTTTAATTGCAGACAAAGGTGGTTCTACCTTAATGGGGGGGTGTAAACCTCAGATCTGATACGATTTTGATTCATAAAGGCAACAATTCTATATTTGATTACACTGATATTATGGTAACACCGAATCTGCTCTGATACGATCAGATACAATATGATTTAGTAGCCTCCGTTCGATATATGACCAACTTTGTTCAGAATGATACTTGTAAATAATGTAAATAATGATGAGAAGAGAAGGATAGTAAAGAAAGACTTTTTTAAAAGTACCAGAATTACCTTGCCTACTAAATCATTTACACACGTTCATATGATTCAAAAATTTACAAATTTTAAATAAAATCTTTACACAACAGTTTTACACAACCTTTTTTTTTAAATAATAATTATTGATGTATGATTGTTGCATTCATTTTTTCAAGTGTTGTGCATGTTGATCCATCAATCCAAATCGTTTGAGCTTTAAACCCCTGCCACTAAGCCTGTATTGGTTAAGGGGGTGAATACATATGCAACCAACAAATGTCTGCCTTGGTGTCACAATAAAAATATTTTTTAATTATTTGGTATATTGTGTAAAACAAATGGTAAAAAATTCCCAATTGATTCTATTTCACTATAAAGTGTGGAAAAGGTCAGGGGGTCAATACTTATGCAAGGTAAGTACAGAGATGTGTCTATGCACATTAATTAATTTAGTTAATTTAATACCCATGATGTGATTAACTAAACCTGAGTGCCACTTTGAGAATGATGATTGTGCAAATTGATACAACCGAAGGGCACGTATTAAATCTGCTGTAGCTTGTTTCGGCCAAGTGAGGACAAAATTATTATTATAATCATTATTATTTTTAAAATATTTTTTGGAATTATGTCTCAGTACAAAGACATTAATTTTACATTTGATTTCGTATTAGTTGTTTGCCTGAAGTTCACACCACTGAGTCCAACAGCACTTAAAGAGCACCTGGAAAATGTTTTCTGTCCATCTACCTTATGAACAGAAGACATACTCATGTGTACAATTTTTCAATGTATCTCACTACATAAGCTAACTTTTTTTTTTTTTTATGAAATATACAATATTAGCCTATAGTGCCAGTCAGGGACTCTGCTCATAATCATTCATTTCATTCACCTTTACAATTGTCAGAGTCATTTTGGATTTCGAAAACATTGGGTGGAATGCAGGAATACACCCTGCATGGGATGCCAACACGTTGGAGGGAAAACACACACACACACACACACACACACACACACACACACACACATACACATACACATGCACACACAAAGACACACACACACAGGATCTTACTGGGGATCCTGAAGCTGTGAGGCGGCAACACTTCCTGCTGCGTCAATATGCCGCCCTCAGCTCATAATTGTTAAAGCTTTTTCATACAGTACAGCAGAAAGAAGACTCACAGCAGGTGTCTATAATAAAATATTTGCAGGTCTCCTCCATTTCTGGCATCCACTGAATGAACACAGGACCTGTGAGATTCTAACAGCTGTCATGGATATTTCCAACACTCATGGTGATATGCTCATATTGCTTTTGGATCATAAATTTATTCACAGAATACATGGTGATATTGTGCCATATGCAAATATAAAGTAAGATTTTATCGAGTACATATAATTGTCATTACTCTGTAAGAGCCCATTAAATTAGCCTGTGTGATTACACTCTTTCAAATGATTTTATTGTTCCTTCTTACAGGCTGAATTGATGTGAAGCTGATAGCATATGCTACTTCATTATTTCCAGAAGGACGCTACTTAACCTTCTGGAAAAACACGCAGACAGATGTAATACAGCATGTAGACATGGGATAACTGCTCCCTTTGATGGGTTAAACACTGCGAAATATGTTTTTCTTCTGTTATTGCAATAAAAATAATTAAATATAAAGTTAAAAATAATGTCCTTTATCTATAATGCATCTCGATTTGAGGTTCAAAACTTTAATCAGCATTTAGGGGGAATGGGGGAGTGGAGAGTGGGGCAGAGGGGTGAATACTTATGCAAAATATTGTGTCTTGTCTATATAGCATGTCTTGTCTATGCAAACTAATTAAAATTTAGTTACTTTAGTACCTATGGAATGATTACCTAAACCTGGAGGTCACTTCGAGAATGATGATTGTCCAAACTGATACTGCTAAAGGGCAAGTATTAAATTTGCTAAAGCCTGTTTCTGGCATTTAATTTCATCAGTCTTTCTTACAGGCTTCTGATTATATAATATGGTATTAGAGATAAACTGATGTAAAGTGGACAGCGTATATTATTTTTTTATTTCCAGAAGGATGCCATTTAAACATTCTGGATAAGCTCATAAGGCTGAGGTAACACCATATGTATAAATGGGATAACCGCTACAGTAGACTGGGTTACTGTTGACTCAAAGAGTAATTAACACACATAAAAACATCTTTTAAATACATCTTTTAAAAAACATCTTTTAAGTTTCATCCCCAGTCTTTTCATATGACATCACATACGTAATTACTCTTTGTAAATCACACAGAACACACCCAGTGCAATTGCAATTAATGAAAGAGCACACACAGATTAGTACTTGTTATTTGATTTACATAGTAAACCAGGGCCTTGGTGTGATATTTAATGATCAACCTGGTAAAAGAAAAGTGATTAGCTCTATAGTATTCCAAAACTCAGTCAATATAACACAAATGTTAGGTCTAGTTTATTGTGCTGATCAATATGTGTGGTGTGTGGTTTGGAACACATCCACAGTGAACTGATAATTGTGTTGATGTGGCCTATATAGTGAACATGGTGTGTTGTTTGGTACACATCCATGGTGACCTTATGATGGCGTTGATGTGGCCTATATAGTGAACATGGTGTGCTGTTTGGAATACATCCACAGTGGACTTATGATGGTGTTGATATGGCCTATATAGTGAACATGCTGTGTGGTTTGGAACACATCCACTGTGAACTAATAATAGTATTGATGTGGCCTATATAGTGAACATGGTATGTGGTTTGGAACACATCCACAGTGAACTGATGATGGTGATGTGGCCTATATAGTGAACATGCTGTGTGGTTTGGAACACATAAACAGTGAACTGATGATGGTGATGTGGCCTATATAGTGAACATGCTGTGTGGTTTGGAACACATCCACAGTGAACTGATAATGGTGTTGATGTGGCCTGTATAGTGAACATGCTGTGTGGTTTGTAACACATCCACAGTGAACTGATAATGGTGTTGATGTGGCCTGTATAGTGAACATGGTGTGTGGTTTGGAACACATCCACAGTGAACTGATAATGGTGATGATGTGACCTATATAGAGAATTATCTATATATCTGTGATTTACTAGTGACTACAGCAAAGCATACACTGCTGATGTTTTGAAATAGTCATTATGACATTACATTATAGTAAAATGGCTATATAGAGGCCTAATTAAAGCAAATGGTTACCTATTTCATAAGCTTAAATTAGTCTTACTTACATTTTACAGACTAATGTTTCCACAGTTAAGAGACTGTCATGCTTTAAAGATGGTAGTTGTCAGGTGTGTAAGCCAGAAGAGGATGAAAAATTGTCCGTGGGCGCAGATGGCACATTCATAGGGGGTTGGGGTGTGACTCGGAGAGAGATTGAGACACAAAGTCAGAGGGGCAGAAGAGTGTTCATACTGAGTAATCAAAATGTTTGATCTTTGCCCAGAATCAAGGCTCTAACCATGTAGCACAATAGACATCGTGCTTTTTTTAGTTTGTCGCTGTATGCTGACCTTCTGCTTCCGATGATTCAGCTCTTCCATATCCTGTAGTATTCATAAAAATGAGCAACTTCTTTTCTGTCTAGTAGCAGGTTGTGTAAAAAGTTCAATAAAACCAAATTCCAGTCTGTTGCCATCAACTGTAGCATTCAAGTAGTTTGAAAAACTAGCAAAAGCACATGCTCTAAGGAGAACCCCATGTTCAGTTCTGGCATTTTCCTATTTAGACTCCAATGTTTGGTTGATACAAGAGATTATAGCATCGAGAACCCAAAACGAGGATGACCTAGTACAGGGCACTGTACTAGGTCTAGGGTGCGCCTGCATTGTCAAAGTCTTGATTTTACTGGGGCCATTTTAAGAATTAAAGTCCAGCAACAAATTTAGCACCTTATAATTAATTTTTCGCTAGCATTACAGTAATCAGCTAGACCAGATGAGCTAAGCCCAAACTGGAACATGAACATAATAATAATTGCTTGCCAGCAATCTTTTAAACCTCATATGCAAATACACATTTGCTTGTGGAATGCTGTTCCACTTTTGTCAGACTGTGTGTGTGTGTCTTTGTGTGTTTAGGGGTGTGGGTGTGGGTATCTGCATAATGGTAGTATATAGATGTCCCAGAAAAGCGCCACTGCTATCATCGGAGAAACCTGAGTTTATGTGAAAATATGTAAATATCTGTTCACACGGGCTCGTTATACACACTTTCTCTAAGTGTTAACCTTATTGTGGGTCTGTGTGTTGTGGAAAACCCTTAGTAGGTTTGTTGCAAATGTAAATATTTGAATATATGAGGCCCACATCTAGGAGCCAGCCCTAAATCTGTGTGAATATACGTAGGATGTGGTTATTTTTGCCATGTTTTTCTGCGAAGTCTACCCAGGTGACTATCCCATCTGGTGTCCAGAATGTTCTTGAAATTACCCAGTAGTCATGCTTGTGTAAAAAGGAAATATCTATTAACACTAAAGAGAGAGAAAGAGAGAGAGAGAGAGAGAGAGAGAGAGAGAGAGAGGAAAAAAAACTGTTTCTCTGTAGCAAAATGGATGCCAGTCATTTTGTCTGTACTCCATGCCTTTATATGAACACTAATCCTGCTAAACTCAGATTAAATAACTCAGATTTGGGTTAATATACAATAAAGGACAGAAAAGAAATACTGTTTGCATAGAGTGTGAGCTAGTCATAACCACGCTAACATTAGCTAACCTAGTTCAGTGAGGAAATTATGTGCTAGCAACTAAAAGCTGCTCTATTTACTTAGAAATGTAAACAAAGTGATTGTATGACTTTTCTGCTGATTGTGACAGAGTGATGTTTGATTTTCTTTGCACACGTCAATGCTCTCTAACAACAGACAATCTTCAGTGGTAGCTGACACTAGCTAACACAGCTAGCTATGATGAGCTAACTTGACAAGATTTCTGAGAGGATTTGTTTTAAGTAGCAAAGTGTGTACATTATCAAGATAAGTGAGTACAGTCAAATTAATGATTGAATCGTCAATCTAAAGCCAGCACCGATGATGAGTTACTTATACTATGCACTAAAAGTATGCACTCTTTTTGGGAAGAAAAACTACGTACTTTTGAGTGTGTAGCATAAAGAGCATGCAAGGACTGGGACATGCTAACATGTCATGTAACGGACGAGAACGTTTCATCAGCTGCATAAAGTTGAGGAATGTGTAAAGAACATTAGACATTAGATGCTTATTAACGTCATTTTACTTAATTCTGACAAGACAGAAATATTTCTACTAGGCCCACATGCAGCTAGGAGTAAGCTTTCTGATTACACAGTAACTCTGGATGGCCTTTCTGTTTCATCATGTGCAGGAGTAAAAGACCTTGGTGTGATTATAAAGACCCCAGTCTTTTATTTGATGCTCATGTAGATAATATTACTAGGATAGCTTTCTTTCATCTCAGAAATATTGCTAAAATAAGAAATATAATGTCATTACATGATGCTGAAATATTAGTTCATGCATAAACAAGCTCCAGTTAGTCCAGAATGCAGCTGCAAGAGTCCTTACTACAACCACAAAGTATGACCACATCACTCCGATCTTATCCACACTGCACTGGCTCCCAGTGAAATTTTGTATTGATTATAAAATGCTACTATTGACCTATAAAGCACTAAAGGGCAAACTTTTGGTCTTTAATGATCCGCCACGCGTACTTAGATCAAAAGGTGCAGGTTATTTGTTGGTACCTCGAATAGTGAAGGCTACAGCAAGGGGAAAAGCGTTCTCTTATAAAGCCCCACAGTTATGGAACAGCCTTCCAGTTAGTGTTTGGGTTTAAGTCTAGGTCGAAAACGTATTTGTTTACTCAAGCTTACCATGAATAGACTTTAATTTACGCAAAGTACACAGTCTTATCCATCATGGGATAGTAAGCATACCTAATAATCTCTCCCGAAACAGAACCGGAACAAAACTATTACAAAGTAAAAATGAGTAATTTCCCTCACACCATCCTGATGCCCTACCTCTGGATGGAGCGCTCATCAACTGGAGGCTACAGTCTGGAGATTGATTAGAATGGTTCCGCTTGAAGTACCATGGAAATAGTTTTGGACCTGAATTCCACATGGACATTCTCACTGTGGTTGCTGCTATGGCCTTGGGACTGCAATTACCACATGCAGTTTTGCACTCAGGTCTCCTTTAATGAACAGTGGACTAGTTCAACAAACAGACTTCATATTAAACCATAATGAACTTTCACACTATCCGTTGTTATCCAGATGATGATGGGTTCCCTTCTGAGTCTGGTTCCTCTCAAGGTTTCTTCCTCATAACATCTTAGGGAGTTCTTACTCGCCACCGTCGCCACCAGCTCGCTCAATAGGGATAAATTCACACACTTAAAATCTGTACCCTGTGTTTAAACGTTTCTGTAAAACTGCTTTAAGACAATGTCCATTATTAAAAGTGCTATACAAATCAAATTGAATTGAACTGACTTGAATGTTGTTGCCAAGTTATGCACACTGTCACTGTGAACAAACTCCTCGTTGTATTTCAGTTTTTCTTCATTCATTATTCCTTATATAATGTATACTGTATACTTGAATTTACCATTCCCTTGTTTTTTTCCCCCCACATTTCATTTACACATCTCTAAAATATGCATCAGCGGTGTTACACTAAGTCTGTATTCATGCATTTAACCATCTAACTATTATTTTACAGTAACATTTTTCAGCCTAGTTCATTTGATTTCTGGGCAAGCTAAACATGAGACTAGGCTGCACATTGGAGATTTTACCCCGTAGGCTAGCATATATGATTCATCCATCCCTGCTGTAGTCGTTGAATTCCCTTCGCCTTTCTCTCTATTCCCATTTTGTCTCCCTCTTCATTGCCCCTTGTACTATAACAGCTCCTGACAGACATGCCTGCACAGACGAGCGAGAGGGAAGTGACATAACACAAGAAAGGAACATAAAAAATTGATGTGTGACAAACAGCTCATTTGAGAGGATACACTGACACATCGATATAGATGAAGAGAGTCTTGCCTTTCGGGGGAAACCTACTGTAGTTTCACCCCACTTTCCATTCTCTTTGATAACACAACATAGAAAGGGGAAGAGACATGTACAAACTGAGCTTTTTTATGAGAAACATCATGGGGTTTTTTTTTAAGGCGCAATGAGAGATATTGCGCTTCACCCAAGACACAAGACCTCATACTGCGCGGATTGGAAGTGGTAGCTGCTACCGATTGAGAAAGAGATGGAGCCAGAGCAGCGATGCTTGGCTATCTTTTTCCAGCCATGTAGAGATTCTGTCATGTGTGTAATTCTTTGTCATCCACTAATGAGTGTATGGATAAATCATTATCTTGGCTGTGGGGAGGAGAAACAGAGTGGGTCTGGATGTTTCTATGTAAATTATAGTCCCTAAAGGAGTCTAGACATGTGTCAGATGTCAGACAGGTAGTCGCATCAACCGTTTGAGGTTACACAATAAACTTCTTATGAATCCTTCTATCAATATGTGTTTAATGTTACCATAGTTGTGTTAATTATCATTATGGAACACTATAATTACTCTAATTACTGTGGGCTGTATTTAGAGTTGGAAGAATTAAATTCTATAGCTATGTAGGAAAGTTACACGTATTCAGAGTCAGGTTAGCACATACAGAACATTTAAGGATTTTCTGGACATCGGATTCTGATTATGCACTACTGTGGTTGACAGATTCTTCTTCAGCAGAGATCTGATACCTTGAAAAAACAATCAGGGATAGAACATAAAAACTGAATAAGATATGCTTATTTGCATACTCCATGGAGTTTGTTTTAAGAGCAAGAGATAATTTAAAAATAAAAAGTCAAAAAACAAACACATAATACAATGATTATATGAAAGAGAAGATCATTAAAATATCTAATAGACATCTAATAGAAATCTAGTATATTGCCAATACTATATTTCTGTGTTAATAGTAATAGTAATGATCACATTAATCACTGCAAATTTTGTTTAATGTAAACATTCTGGCTTTCATTTTAATTTAGTATTTTAATTTTATAAAAATGTAACTGTAATGTCTCCGATTAGGATACTCCTAAATGGATATTTTCTCCCTGGACTTTTACTGGACTTTAAAAGGATGATAGCAATTAAATAATTAATCAATGGTGTCACATTTACATACTATGTATTTAATAATTGCCTAAAATTGCATTTCATAGATTTTTGTGTGTATTTATGACTAAAAACTGGCACAGTGGCTTAGTGGTTAGCATGTTTGCCTCGCGCCTCTGGGTTTGGGGGTTTAAATCCTGCCTCCTCCCTGTGTCCATGGAGTTTGCATGTTCTTCCTGTGCTTCGGGGGTTTCCTCCAGCCATTTTGGTTTCCTCCCCCAGTCCAAAGACATGTGTTGTAGGCTGATTGGCATTTCCAAATTGACTGTAGTGTGTGAATGTGTGTGCGATTGTGCCTTGCAATGGGTTGTTGTCCCATTGTTACCCAGGTGTGTCCTGTTAGAATGATTGTTCAAAGAATAAATAGCTCTGAACATCTACTCCTGCTTTTAGCCCTCAGTTTCACCTGTGAAGACTGCATTTGTTGTTAAAAAGGATAAGCCAACATGAAGATCAGAGAGCTGTCTATGGGAGAAAAGCAAGCCATTTTGAAGCTGAGGAAAGAGGGAAAATCAGTCAGGAGCATTGCACAAACATTCGGTGTAGCAAATACAACAATTTTGAATGTCCTAAAAAAGGAAGAAACCACTGGTGAAAACGTCTCCTCACTCGAGTCAATATTGCACAACATGCTCTTGAATACAAAGTCAGAATCCCCTGTAACTGAGACATAGCTTTGTTTTCAGCAAACTCCACACTGCCTGTGAAATTCAATTACCTTCTAAAAAGTCTGTATTTACATATGCCTGAGGTCTGAATAATTAATTATGTGTGCAATTTTGGTAATAAATCCTCACTAAACCCCTATAATTGCATTGCGTCTATATAGGACACGTCCAACTGTCATTATTTTGTTTTGCTGAGTAGTTGGGGTATCTGCTGATTTTGCTCAAATATGCTTTTAATAACAGTTATAAATGCTAAGGTCATATACTCCCCATCTGGATTCCCACTTCAGCTACATTGTCTCAAACTGCTCTTTCATATTGAGTTAACATCTTGATAAAAATGACATTTATAGGCAATTAACACTCATAAAGGAATGCTTTATATGCTCGTGACTGGAGCACCGCTCATGGAGTAACACGGGCCATAATTTCGCAATTACAGAGAGGCAACTGAGGGAGGTTGTGTAGCAGTTACATTAAAAGCAAGCCCTATCATATTCTCTGAGGATATTGATCCTATGACTGGCCTTCTGACCACGCACACACACACACACACACACACACACACACACATGAACAAACCAATAAATCCTTCATGGTCCTGTTCACAACACATGCGTTGTTATTGAAGCAGTGAAGTTTAATGGTAATGATTGGGTATAAACCATAACGGCTCAAACATCCTCTATAGTAAAAATCTCAGCACATTAACAAGTCAGTGCATCAAGGCTGATTGAAGCAAAGGAACATCTGTGTATCTGTTTATTTGATTAGCTTCCTGTGTGTCTCAGATGGAATTTGCTAAGGTTTTCCAATGGAATTTGTGAAGGTTTATTATTATTATTATTATTATTATTATTTTAGCAATTTGAGTCTGAGTCTTCAGGGCAGGAATAAACTTATAAACTATTAAAGAGAGAGAAAAGAGAGGCTGGTGAAGGATTGACAGTTTATAGCTGCTATAACGTACAGTAAATGACAACAGGAACTTATTGTATCTGTTAGTTTTCTTCTTCTCCTCCTCCTCCTCCTCCTTCTTCTTCTTCTTCTTCTTCTTCTGCTTGAGTCTGTGGCAGCCCATAGAACCGCTTGTGGGAAAGTTGTGAAATTTGGCAGACAGACAGACGACAGTCTCAACATTAACTATAGCAAGATTGGAGTCTCTATCTCAAAACTGCTCAAAGTTTGACTTACCTTTATGCTAATAACTTTTGAACCATAAGGGCTAGAAACTAAATTCTGAGCAAGGCCTCTGATTCCTTGGCTCGAGACGATTCGAGACATTTTCTGTCATTAAAATATTTCCACCATTTTGAATTTTCTGAAAAACTTACTTTTTCAAACTCATCCTAGACGGTTTGTCCGATTTTCACCAAAATTGGCTCAGATCATCTTGAGACCATGCTGGCAAAAAAAATTATTAAAAGCTTTTTGATAGACCAAATCGTTCTCGAATGATGAACAAACTAAGTCGACTGCAAGCACGCCAAAATGGACGTGATGCTATATCTCCTTAACCCTTTAGCATATTCAGACCGAACTTAGTATGTGTCATGGTCATTATGACATGAGGGTGCCTGCATAGTTTCAGAACAGCTCCACCTAGTGTTTACATGATATGAAAAAAGCACATGTTTGCATAGAACTTCTGAACGGTTTGTCATATAATCATGACCATGCTAAAATCATGCTTGCTTATCTCCTTACTTTGCTTCAGTTGTGCTTGGCCCTGTAATTGCTGCTTGCAACTATCCATCCATCTATCCATCCTCTATACCACTTATCCTTTTCAGGGTCAGGGGGAACCTGGAGCCTATCCCAGGGAGCATTGGGCACAAGGCGGGGTACACCCTGGACAGGGTGCCAATCCATCGCAGGGCACAATCACATACACATTCACACACCCATTCATACACTACGGACACTTTAGACATGACAATCAGCCTACCATGCATGACTTTTGACTGGGGGAGGAAACTGGAGTACCCGGAGGAAACTCCCGCAGCACGGGGAGAACATACCGTGCGCCACTGCCAATTGCTATGATATAAGATATAGTCCCCTCCAAAACTATTGGAACAGCAAGGCCATTTAAATTGCTTGTGCTACACACCAAAGACATTTGGGTTTGAGATCAAAAGAAGAATATGAAAAGAGAGTTTAAGATTTCAGCTTTTATATCCTGATGGGATATTTCAGGCTTTACATCTAGATGTGTTAAACAATATATGAAACAGGAACCTTTTGTATTAGACCATCTAATTTTTAGGTGAGCAAAAATACAGGAACCTATAGTCTTGAAGTAAATTAAAGTAAATAACATTTAATATTTGGTTGGATATCCCTTGCTTGCAATAACTGCATCAAGCCAGTGACTCATTGACATCACCAAATAGTTGGTTTCTTCTATTGTGATGCTTTTCCAGGCTTTTACTGCAGCCTCTTTCAGTTGTTGTTTGTTTGACGGGGTTTCTCTATTCAGTCTCCTCTTCAGGAAGTGAAATTGAGGCTCAATTTTGTTAAGTTCTGGTTATTGACTTGACCAGTCTTCCACTTTTCATTCATTTGGATGAATTTCTCTGTAAATTGTAAACTTCTGAATTCATTCTGCTGCTACTATTATGAGTTACATGATGAATAATGGTTATTAAGCCCATTCTAGAAGCAGCCATGCAAGCCCAAGCCATGACACTACCTCCACCATGCTTGACCGATGAGCTGGTATGTTTTGGATCATGATCAGATCCTTTTTTCTCCACACTTTGGCCTTTCCATCAATTTAGTAGAGTTTAATCTTAGTTCCAGAACTTTTGTGGCTTGCCTCTGTATTTCTTTGGATTTCCTCTCTCAGACACGTCATGCTCCAAAATTTTTGCTCGCCTATTGAATCTTTTGAACCCAAATCCAAATGTCTTTAGTCTACAACAAAACCAAATGAATTGGCCTTGCCTTTCCAATAGTTTCAGATGGGACTGTATATATCAGCACACCCTATTGTGTTTTATTCCGTACTTATTCATTAACATGTACGAATTATACAGTAAAACCAATAGTAAAAGGATGTAGTAACAAAAGTGAGGAGTATGTTAATAGTTTTATTTTTTAACAATTAGTTTTAGTTATACCATATAGCTATGACATAATAAGGGTAGTTGCAATAAATACATCACAACCATTTTATTCCTTGTGCACACATGCAGATGTAGAGCACTGCAGTGGTGATCATGAGGGAGGAACCCTTCTGCGTTATAGTACTGCAGCATCAGCAGCTTCCAAACCTCCACTACTGATCCGATGGTCCACATTTCCACTCTACTCTGCCTTTTTACACATAAGAAAGTGTGTGTGTGTGTGTGTGTGTGTGTGTGTGTGTGTATGTGTGCTGTGTCTGTCTTATCTCACCTAAGCCTGCGTTACCCCAGAGGACAGGATGATATGAGTTTCTCCCACCTTGGGTGCATGCACTCAGAGACACACATGGCTAACAGTAGATTATATGTATTGCATTTATTTAGGCAAAATAAATATTTTTACCACATAATGCTGGTGGGGGACTGAATGGAGTGGGGAAAAATGCAAATATTCTTGTGAATTCGTATACACTTCATAAGTCCAAAGTTATGTCAATATTTACATGAGGAAAGTTACACATATTCTGAGTCGGGTTACGCACATGCTTAAGTCGATATTTTTGAGCTTCTCATTCATGCACATCAACTGCATGTAGGTCTAAAACCTGAGCTGTCAAATTTAATGAAATCGAATATAAAAGCAATAGAGAATTTATTGGATCTGGAGAGATTCTGTATGGAGGAATGGTCCCTTGTCATGTATTCTCCAACCTCATCAGGCATTATTGGAGAAGACTCAGAGCTGTTATATTGGCAAAGGAAGGTAGCACAAAGTATTGACTAAAAAGGTGTCAATAATTATTGCACACCTATATTTAACAAAGATATATTTTGCGGGGGTAAACCTGTGTTTGCAGTTGTTTGATATCCATGAGAGCAGAGTATCTTTGTCAAATTTTTTTTACAATAAAGACAATTTTTCACAGCCTTCTTTGGCAATATTTACCAAGCGTGCCTATATATATATATATATATATATATATATATATATATATATATATATATATATATATATATATATATAAAACCCTGGACGGGGTACCAGCTCATCGCAGAGCAAAATCGTACACACATCGACTATGGACAATTTGGAAATTCCACTCAGCCTACAACACACTGGGGGAGGAAACCAGAGTGTGCTTAACTCAACTCTAAATGATTGCCGTGTTATTTTATTTTTTTTTATGCTCAAAGTGGCACGCTGCAGGTTACAACCTACCTAATCCAAGGTTAAAACTCCTCAGGTGCGATCAGCTAAACCACAGAAAGCTCAGCTCCAAATCTTATAGTCTTCACACCTGCCCTTTCACAATCCCCCAAATCCCTGAGGCAATATGCCTGTCTTTAAACACAGACAATCCCTGTGTGTCTAACGGGACCGCCTCATGAACAACAAATCCCTCACAATCTATCATTTTTATCTTAGCTGATTTAAAACCTTAATAACCATTGTATGGACTACAAATCCTCCAAAACCCCATGCAGCACATGTCAAGGCTTTTTACTTATCAAGAGAACCCCAAAATCCCACAGTTTCCCCATGTACATATCAGCGGACTACAAATAATAAATATGGTTACACTAGGTTTATGTTATTTATTGGGCAGTAACATTGAAGATTAAAGAAAAAAAGCCTACACCATGTCATGCACAAAGCTAAATCATTGTCAGATGTCTATTCATTCGATAAGTCGTATGTCACTGGTCTAGCCAGTGGAGTAAATTCATCTGGTTTTCTTTCGAGATTTGCTCCTAGAGGTTTCGAAACCTGAATTCGCTTAACTGAAGCATTTAATCAGTTGTGCAGGGGGGGGAAAAAAATACAACAACAACAAAACATATGTTCCTGTCAGCGAACTAGAAATTCAATAATCCCTTACTTCAGTACAGACTATTTTCAGATGACCCTGCCATGTGCTCTCATGTATAAAGAGCATGCTGTGTTAAGATTCTCTGGTACAGCTCCTTTATCCCTGTACTATGGGGGAAAATGCTAATTATTATTTCACAGTGCTGAATTCTTGAATATGGTTGGTCGGAAGCAGTTGCTAAATTTTCTTTAGTAATAAACATGAAGAAACATGAAGTGTCTAATTGTTGATATGATGAAGTTTTCTTTGAGGAGATGTTTATTTAGACTCTCAAGTGTTATGGAATTAAATTTGTGCCAAAAGTATTGAACGTAACGTAATGTAACGTAACGTAGCATTCTTGTTAACAGCTTTCTAAGCTTCCTTACCGGTAATAATGGGTTATGAATGCCAGAGTTTTTGTTTAGGATTTCAAACTTTTGTTTACGTTCACCATTCTGGCACAAACCTCTTGTGTGGGCGGGGCTTAAGCATGTTATTCTTTAATAAGTTAAAACTGGAGTGTTGGTGTGGGAAAAAAAGCTTTTTTTTGCGAGGTGTTGTTACAGGAAAATAATGAATGATGTGGTAGTGCGATGCCGCTTCAACCCAAAGTTGATTATTTTCCTAAAACAAAACGTACTGTCATGCTTTATATTTCATACTTAAGTCATTCTTATAGACCCCTGAGTAAGACACGTCACTCTGAAGTCAGACACACCTGCGGGTTGCAAAAAACATAGTGAGAGACTAAAGTGATTTAAGAGCAAGCCAGAATTTGTTTTCCAATATGTTACATTGTGCTGTTGGGTGTCAGAATTGGAAATGTATTCATAAGCACCTTCATTTTTACCGCACGCTATTGAATCAGATACCTGTCCAAGCAATGAGGAGTGATAATTGGTTCTGGCTTTGTTTTTGCAGTGCACCCCTGCTGAAAAAAGCAATATAAACTCTCATAGTAATTGTAATTGTTTTATTGGTTACTATGGGAATTGTATTGGTTTTAATGGAAACTGCATTAGTCCTTGTGGGTCTCTACTGGTAATGTGTTGCCTTCTATTGGTGGCATGTTATGTCTAGTGGATACCATTAAGAACAAATAATAGTAATGATTTCAGTAGTTAGCTGATGGTTTGTAATGGTATTTGTAGTGGAAAACATTAGAGTTTCTATGATGGTTTCCCTTGGGTTTTTTTTTTTGCAGAAGGGACATTTTATCTAAGCTAATTATCTCTCTATCATATCAGTGAAGTTGGCTTCCTAAGTAAAAATTGAACAAACTTAGCTTGCTAGTTAGCTAACATGCCTAATTTATATTGCTTTAACAAACATACGAAGCTGGATAGCCTAAAACTTGAATCAAGAAACTAACTAGCTAACTCTTGATATCTAGCAAGTTAATGCTAGAGCATGTTCTTACTGAGGAGCTGCTTATAATGGACATGTTTACTTAGCTAAATTTGTTCAGCTTTCAAATGAGTTTCTGGCATGTGTTTGGGCAGCACCTCAGCTTTCAGTGCATCAGGAGATTTGCATGCCTTAAATTTCTTTCTATATACACTCTGAGTTTCTATGAGATGTGTATATACAGTATGAGCAGTCACTGCAGACTAGACCACCTCATATCATCATTTAGCCACTGACAGGAAACCATAATGATCTTCGAGAGTTACACCAATTGAGAGTGTTAGCTTAGACGAATAGTCCTCCCTGTCTTCAAATAATCAGTGGAAACCATTTTAGCTAATGTCAGTCCGATTCCTAAATAAAGTTCTTGATAAATTCTTGACTCAGATAATAACCAAATAGCGTTCTAGAGTTTTTGTTTACAAACACTAAAAACTCTTTACCTTTACCTGTATGTTTACCATTATTCTTCAATTCTAGTCCCAGTCCTGCATTTACTGAGTTTGTTGCTTTGTTCCATAAATCAATAACAGTGTGACTTGTGGAAGGAGGTATGGTCTCAAAATTGTTTCAACGGTCATTGATTTCATGAGTTTGTATATGAGTTTGTATGATTACAATGTCGCCATCGACTTTTGTTGTGTTTACAGTCCCGAAGTCAGATTTTACTGTCAGTCTTAATGAATTTGTATTGAAACTGGTTTATGACAATAATCTCTATCCAGTGATGCCCTGTTGATGTTATTTAAGGCCCTAAAAACACACTGTGTGTGTTTTCTAAATCATGACAGTCAGTGTTTGCAATGATGCAAAACATTACACAGTACAGTAGACAAGAAAAGACTACTTAAAGTTTAAAAATTGTCTTTTATTATATTTACCATGTGACAAGTTTGTACAGAATCTGACTTTGTGGAATCAAACACTCGCTCTAAAATTATTCGATAATTGTAATTTAAATACCCCATGATACACACACACACACACACACACACACACACACACAATATTGGCTTTCCATTAAACTATGTATCAAAGTACCTAAATATACAGTATCTCACAAAAGTGAATACACCCCTAAGTGAAAATGACCAAATTGGGCCCAAAGTGTCAATATTTTGTGTGGCCACCATTATTTTCCAGCACTGCCTTAACCCTCTTGGGCATGGAGTTCACCCGAGCTTCACAGGTTGCAACTGGAGTCCTCTTCCACTCCTCCATGACGACATCACGGAGCTGGTGGATGTTAGAGACCTTGTGCTCCTCCACCTTCCGTTTGAGGATGCCCCACAGATGCTCAATAGGGTTTAGGTCTGGAGACATGCTTGGCCAGTCCATCACCTTCACCCTCAGCTTCTTTAGCAAGGCAGTGGTCGTCTTGGAGGTGTGTTTGGGGTCGTTATCATGCTGGAATACTGCCCTGCGGCCATGCTGTGCTTCAGTATGTCACAGTACATGTTGGCATTCATGGTTCCCTCAATGAACTGTAGCTCCCCAGTGCCGGCAGCACTCATGCAGCCCCAGACCATGACACTCCCACCACCATGCTTGAGTGTAGGCAAGACACACTTGTCTTTGTACTCCTCACCTGGTTGCCACCACACACGCTTGACACCATCTGAACCAAACAAGTTTATCTTGGTCTCATCAGACCACAGGACATGGTTCCAGTATTCCATGTCCTTAGTCTGCTTGTCTTCAGCAAACTGTTTACGGGCTTTCTTGTGCATCATCTTTAGAAGAGGCTTCCTTCTGGGACGACAGCCATTCAGACCAATTTGATGCAGTGTGCAGCGTATGGTCTGAGCACTGACAGGCTGACCCCCCCACCCCTTCAACCTCTGCAGCAATGCTAGCAGCACTCATACGTCTATTTCCCAAAGACAACCTCTGGATATGACGCTGAGCACGTGCACTCAACTTCTTTGGTCGACCATGGCGAGGCCTGTTCTGAGTGGAACCTGTCCTGTTAAACCGCTGTATGGTCTTGGCCACCGTGCTGCAGCTCAGTGTCAGGGTCTTGGCAATCTTCTTATAGCCTAGGCCATCTTTATGTAGAGCAACAATTCTTTTTTCCAGATCCTCAGAGAGTTCTTTGCCATGAGGTGCCATGTTGAACTTCCAGTGTCCAGTATGAGGGAGTGTGAGAGCGATGACCCCAAATTTAACACACCTGCTCCACATTCACACCTGAGACCTTGTAACACTAACAAGTCACATGACACCGGTGAGGGAAAATGGCTAATTTGGCCCAATTTGGACATTTTCACTTAGGGGTGTATTCACTTTTGTTGCCAGTGGTTTAGACATTAATGGCTGTGTATTGAGTTATTTTGAGGGAACAGCAAATTTACACTGTTACACAAGCTGTACACTCACTACTTTACATTGTAGCAAAGTGTCATTTCTTCAGTGTTGTCACATGAAAAGATATAATCAAATATTTACAAAAATGTGAGGGGTGTACTCACTTTTGTGAGATACTGTATATATATATATATATATATATATATATATATTTATTTATTTATTTATTTATTTATTGTGTGTGTGTGTGTGTGTGTGTATATAAAAAAAAATATATATATATATATATATATATATAAGTTGCTCAGATTCAGGTCACATGTCATGTTTAGCCATAAGCATTGTTATATTTAGGTACTTTGATATATAGTTTAATGGAAAGCCAATATTGTGTGTGTATGTGTGTGTGTGTGTGTGTGCGTGTGTGTGTGTGTGTGTGTGTGTAATTCCATCTTCTCCTGTCTCTCATGTGTCCCATCACGCCACTGATGAGTTTCTAACGTTACGCTAAAGTGCCCACATTTGCCCACTAATATATTTCGATATTTTCACAGGAGACACGATGCATCAGTCCATTCTGAGAGAAAGAGAGTAAGTGTGGTGGTATGAAGTCACCAGGAGAAGAACCGAGGAACGATGCAGATGAGTACAGAAGTGACACATGGTAATAAAAGAGGGAAATGTGAGCTGTTTTCTCTGAGCCTGGGGAAAAAAATTAATGCATTGGCTGCCTGCATGCTTTTTCGCTGCATCCAAAATTGCTTTTTACTCCATTGGACAGAAATAAAAGAGGCTATCATCAATGCACTGCCCTTGCTTGTGTAGGAGCAAAGGAAAGCTCATGAGCTAGTCGCATTCGGCTTTTCTGTTCTGCTACTGTAAAAAAAAAAAGCATCAATGGGATGATTAAAGATCCTTGAAACATTCGTAATAGCATAACCAGCTCTCTTTATGCTCTGCAGATGTACCTGGAGGCCAAGTGGCTTAAATTAAGGAGCTTTTTTTTATTTATAACTTACTATTGACTATTTGCATTGGTGGACATGAACCCCTATGAACTGAATCTCTTCTATTAACTACACACCTGAACACTCGATGTTCATTTTTGAATACTTGGATCAACCCGAAAATGAATGGACCTTGGAACTACAGTACCTCCGTCCTGTTTATTACAAAATGAACTATTTGGGGAATTTTGCAATTTTGTTTCCAAATCTGAAATGATCGTGGATAATTATCCAACACACTCATGTAATCTTACCACGCACTGATATCGGTGTCCAAATGTTGTACCCTGGAATACCTGCAATGCCGTTTTGGACATAAGTCGATGGAGCTCAGACCCCAGTATGCATTATTTATATAGCGCTTTTAACTATAGACATCGTCACAAAGCAGCTTCACAGAAATCTAGCTGTAGATTTAGAGCGCTAATGAGCAAGCCAGTGGTGACAATGGCAAGGGGGAAAAAAAACTCGACATGAGGAACTACCCTTGAGAGGAAAATGAAAAATGGTTTCATCCAGTGTCATGACACTATTTTACGTTTTTCGTAAGGTAACAAACATGACAGTCATGAGGTGTCGATCGGTGAAAGCCGTCTTTATAACAGCTGACCCTTACTGGAATATGTCTATAAAGGTTTATCGAGGTTTAGATGACTGTCGTTGTCATGGTTGTTATTTACAACATGACATCGTAATGACAGACTCATGTCTCTTTGCTTCAGTGTCACGATAGAGTTATGTCAACTTGACATCAAAATTGATGGGCGTTATGGTTATGACAGCCGATGCCTAGGAATATGCCATTATAAATGCGTATGGAAGATTAGTTGTTACAAAAGGCTTATGTAGGGGTCAAGATGCCCTATTAACACTGCCTTTGGGTTTACTGTCAGCTATTTTGTTCAAATATGTTGCTCTGAATATTAGAAGGTAATCTGGGGAGAAAATTGGGGAGAACGTAATGTAAAATGAAATGCATTGTACCTTGTGTTCTTTCCCGAAGCTAGCAAGAGTGCTTACCGTGGTTTATTCTCTCTCTCTTACTCACTCTCTCTCTCTTACTCTCTCTCTCTCTCTCTCGCTCTCTCTCGCTCTCTCTCTCTGCAGGGACTGTTGGTCAGCAGCACAGCAGTGCACAACAATAGAAATGCACAATGTCTGACTACACTTATTTTCACTCTCAGTATGCAGTGTTTCGCGCACACACACACACACACACACACACACACACACACACACACACTTCCTACCATATCTAAATTGAGGCAGACACACAGTTTACTCGACCTTCTTATAAAGTCCCCCTGCATCTCTTTTTATTTATTTTTTTTCCCTATCTGTCCAATCCTCACTCCATCCCACACAACCTCCGTAAAACGTTAGAATGCAGGAAGGCAGATGCGGGTCTAGTGATTGTTTAAAAGTGAGTTTATAAGGCCGTCTGAAGGTGATCGTGTTGAGAAAGTCTGCCAGTGCTTGGGTATTCTTCCTTTACAAGGCCTCTGGGTGTGCTGTCTGTGTTGGTTAGTTTTATGGGAAGGCGAGATAAACATGTGACATTGAGAGTGGAGCTGTGCTTGACCAATGACATGTGGAATTAAAAATAGTTAAATGGTTCAATTAAAAAAGCTTGTCATTTTGGCATTCCCATGACTAGTCTTTTCTGTGTCTACAAAGACTCCTGCAATTTAATTAGATGACAAAAGAAATTATCATCAGATTAATTATTCTACCTTAAACCTACCTAGTTGATTTTTAACAGCACATTCAAAAGTACATATTGACACAAGAAAGTAAGTATTACAGGGTAACACATTTTCTTAAAGCGCAGATATTATGGTTTTGAAACGTTCCAAATTTTGTTTTAAAGCTCTCATACAATAGATTTACATGCATCCAAGGTCAAAAAAACATTTTAATGTGCTCATAATTTAAACTGCAGCATTAGCTTTCCCCCCAGTGTCACAAATGACTCGTTAAATGATCCGTTCTAAAGGATTCATTCTAAGCTCCTCCTTTCAGAGAGCATACTCTGCTCTGATTGGTCAGATGTCCCAGTCTGTTGTGATTTGTCTACCGCTGTCAAAAAAGGAAACACCCACTACCATAACAAGTTTCAGCTCAGTCTTTTCGCGAGCAGCCAATGAAGACCAGAGTCAGGTTTTTTTGTTGCAAACCTATGTAGTTTAGGACAGGAAGTAAGTCTGGAATTATTAACGACTCGTTTCAGCTGTTCAGAATCAGTTCCTTCTTTTGGGAGTCAGTAACTCAGTTTGTGGTGCATTTTGATTTTTGAAACTTTGCAGACGTTTTTACATTCACAAGCAGCTCTATAACACACTACATGAAAGCTAACATTTGAAAACCCATAATAGGTGCACTTTAAGGGTGATATGACAGCTATGGTACATAAGCCTTTTATTATAACATACATATGACTGCATCAGCATTTCTAAAGGTTTATTTCATTACACACAAGCTGATATGAGACTGATTTCTTCCATTTTAATGTCAGGTTGACATAGATTTTTGTTGAGGTTTGCTTATTATGACCTTTTCTGGGTTGTACTGTTATAGAGGACACTCAGGGGTTGACTTAAGATCCATCTGTGTGAGGTTTATTAACTGAATTTCCCAAAACTCACCATAATAAGACAGGAAATGGTCGGTACACAAATTCAAGGCAAGTATAAGCATCCAAAATCAGTATCATTAAACAATGTTAGGGCAAAGTATTAAGAAGACAATCAGGGATAACAACACTGAGACGTTATGCAAATTGAATAGTTGTCAATACTTCGCAAATACAATGAGATTTCCCTATGTTTATATACTGCATGGTTGAAACAGGAAGTAAAATTGGATGTGAATGACAAACTGCACTAATATTCAGGGGATGGTGACCTCTTTTGAGCTATTTTATCTTTTGGAGTTAGTGTACTTCTAAAATGTGAGAGTCACATGATAGTGATGACACTAAACTCACTCTAATTTAGGGTGAGACCAAATGTACCCTGCCAGTCAAAAGTTTTTTAACATATGGATTATTACATCATAAGTATTAGCAACATTTTAAAGCTAAAATATCACACGTGCTTCATTGGATAATCTCGATACTATAGATTTGTACCTGTTGTAATCAGCATCACTCATTCACAATACACAATACTGAGCATTCAACTGTTCGTATCATATCCAGAATAAGTAATTATTTAAAACGGCACTATCCAGGTTTCCCAGGTTTCCTTTCAAGCCGGTTTCCTCTAAATGCATCTTTCTCATGTCGTTTCTAGGAGTTTTCCCTTCCGCATTTCAGCTCTAGCTTAAACATTACGGATCTAAATATCCATCTGGATTTCTGTAAAGCTGCTACGTAACAATGTCTGGATATATAAAGCAGACTGTAATATCTGTTATAAGAATATCACTAGTGACTAATGCTATAATGCACTATACACAGGCTCTGCATTATAACTTGTCAGAGCCTATTACTATAATGCATCACAACATTTGTGTCTACAGCAGTAATAATCTTATGAACAGTTATTATAATGCATTATGTTACCTGACATTATGAAGTCATATGCTTACTCATTCTTTGTTAAAATAATAATTTTAAAAAAATGTATGCAAGTATCCATAACTACTCATAAATATGTATATAGACTTATGTCAGCTATTATACTGATAATAAATATATTTATAATGTGATATGAATACAGGATACATAGGAAGTTTTTACCTAGAATTAGGTCCTTATATAAACTGACACCTATTGGTATAAGCTTTTTATAAATGATTACATAGATTGATCACTTGTCATTAATGGCTTATGTAGCCCTGTGAACAGTAAACAATAAGTATTTAAAGTGTTACATACATGTTTTGTCTAAATTATTCTTCAAGCACATATGCAACCCTCAGTGCAGTGTCATATCCATCACGTTTGAAGGTTTTTCAGCATGCACCTCACAGTCTCAAGATAAGTCAAGTAATTTCCTGAAAGCAAACCAATTGTCTCCAGACGTATGATCTACAGCGTGTAATAAAGGAGGCACATTTTTAAGCAGAGCCCCCAGGCAGTTAGCTTCTCTTTTTATTTCTAACCAAAATTTAGCCATTACATTAACAATGGTAGGCGGATGAACTGTGCTTCATTAAAATCATGCCTGCAGGCTGTGGGAAATTTAGATGCAATGCTATCTTATAAAAATGTGATCGCTTTCCACAGGTGGTATGCCCTTGCCTGGTTGAGTTAAGGCCTTGAATTTAATATAAAACATGAAGAGGGTTTTGTACTGGTTTTCATCGTTTGTTTACTACATGACTGCAGGTAAAGTGTCATACATAACCACAAAATCAATATAAAAAAACCTATATAGTGCAAGGAGTTACCTATTGGTTATGTTTACATGCAATTTTAACAATTAAGTATGTTACTAAATTAACTAAATTATCTATTAGCAAAAAATAACTATGTAGAGCACAGATTTACTTACAGGCTATGTAGGAACTTCACTTACATGCAAAACCATTGTTGATATGGTGAAGTTTTCTGTGAAGAGAAGTATTTTTGCTATATATTGTTTTTAAGGAGTCTCCAGTGTCAGTGCTTCATTATTGTCAGAGGTAAAGCTGTAAAGTTTAGGTTTTCCACCACATGAAAGTCTTCAGGGTCATGTGACAGAGTCAGAGACAACAAACAAAGAAAACAGAATATCTAAACACAGATTATAAGACTTCAGGTAGTGGCATACTGCCATGGTCAAAGAAACACAAGGGATTTAAATACAAAGAATAATCATGTGACGAACTGAAAACAGGTGAATGTAATCATGACACACTAGGGAGAAACCAATGACAAGACATGGGCAGACACAAGATATGAACCAAAACGAAATGCACATGGCAACGTAAACATACACATGCCAACATGGAGGTAGGCACCGTAGTGCTGAGAGCTGCAATGTGCGCTGAGAGCTGTTACAGTTATTGTAACATAAGCGATAATAGGAAATGACTTGTTTTGTGGACATTAAACAACATTAAAACACTTTATCACTTTAGCATACTTCATTTTATTATTCTGACTGAGCTATTAAAATATTTTTAGGCTGCATATACATACACTCACCATCCATTTTAATAGGAACACCTGTACACTTGCTCATCTATGCAGTTATTCTGTATAAACTCTAGAGACTGCTGCATGTGAAATTCCCAGGAGATCAGCAGTTTCTGAAATACTCAGATCTGGTACCAACCTCCATGCCACAGAGGGATCAGACTTTTTCTTCATTCTGATGTTTGATGTGAACGTTACATCAAGCGCTTGACCTGTATGTGCATGAATTTATTTATTTATTAATGTATTGTTTTGGGGTTTTTGTGCATTATGCTATGGCCACATGATTTGCTGATTAGATAAATGCATTAATGTGCAGGTACAGTGCGGGAAATATGTATTGAATGCGTCAACACGTGTATTGAACACAGTTTTTTTTAGTAAATATATTTCCAAGGAGGCTATTCACATGAAATTTTCACCAGACATCAGTATTAACTCAAGAAATCTGGAAATATAAAGAATTCATTAAAGCATTAAAGTCATTAAAAAAACATTAAAGTCCAGAAATAAAGTTATGTGTAATAAAGCGGAATGACACAGGAAAAAAGTATTGAAGATGCTAACTGTAATTTATTTAATTCTTAGTGGAGAAGCCTTTGTTTGCAATGAAAGCTTAAAGAAGAAATTAATGGGCCGCAGTATTCAGGTGTGATTTTGGTCCATTCTTCTAAACATATTGTCTTTAAATCTTGTTCAATTGGATTAAAGTCAGGTGATTGACTGGGCCATTCTAACACCTTGATTTTTTTTCTCTGAAACCAATTGAGAGTTTCCTTTTCTGTATGCTTTGGATTGTTGTCCTGCTGGAAGGTGCACCCACGTCTCATCTTCATCATCCTGGTGGATAGCAGCAGATTCTTCTCAAGAATCTCCCGGTAAAGGGATCCATTCATCGTTCCTTCAATTATATGAAGTCTGCCAGTACCATGCGATGGAAAAACAGCCCCATACCATGATGCTTCCACCTCCAAACTTCGGTGTTGGTATAGTGTTTTAAGGGTGATGTACAGTGCCATTTCATCTCCAAACATGCCAGAAACAGTCAAAAGTTAAATTCTGCTCTCGTCTGACCAGCCTACACTCTCCCAATATTTCATAGGCTTGCCCAAATTTGTTGTAGTAAACTTTAAACAAGCTTCGTCATACATTTTCTTTAGTAATGGAGTCTTGCGGGGTGAGCGTGCATAGAGGCCATGGCGGTGGAGTGCATTGCCTATTGTTTTCTCTGTGACGATGGTACCTACTGCCTCCAAGTGTTTCTCTTTCCGAGTGGTCTTTGGCTCTGGGGCTACTCTTCTGACTATTCTTCTGACTCCCTGGTCAGAACTCTTGTGAGGAGCTCCTGTGCGTGGCCGGTTGATGACGGAGTGATGTTGCTTCCACTTGGGTAATGGACCCCAATGGTGCTTACTGGAGGATTCAGAAGTTGTGAAATACGTCTGTATCCGATTCCATCAATATGTTTTGCAACAACAAGGTTGCGAAGGTCTTGGGAGAGCTTTGTGCTTTTACCCATCATGAGCTGTTTCTTGTGTGACACCTTGGTAACGAAAACCCTTTTTATAGGCCATCAATTTACTAACCCATCTGATATTACTTTGACATATAGTGGGTATAATTACTTACGGATTTCAGCTGGTTCCTTGAGAACTCCTTTTTCTTAGCATGTTCAATACTTTTTTCCTGTGTCATTCCACTTTATTACACATACACTTTATTTATGGACTTTAATGTTGTGAATTCTTTATATTTCCAGATTCCTTGAGTTAATACTGATGTCTGGTGAAAATTTCATGTGAATAGCCTCATTGGAAATATATTTACTGAAAGAAATGTTTACACGTTCAATACTTATTTTCCCCACTGTATACAGGAGTTCCTAATAAAGTGGATGTTGAGTGTACTCTTAGTGTTAAAATGTCTCTCCAGGCTGAGAAGATTTAATTCACAGTTAGATTTTCAGGGACATTTTTCTCATCAACATGATAATGTATTTGGTTATTGGTGACAGTTTCTGAAAGATACCTCAGCTTCTTGAATGCAATGCTTTTGTCCCAGTAAGAGCGAGTCAGGATGAATATGTCTAACTCACATTAAATGGGTCTTGACTAGGCTTCGTCTGTTGAAGACAGCTACTGAATAAAGTACAAGCGCCATAATAGATGTACTTGTATTCATTGTATTTCTTGAAATATATCAGGTAAGGGTCTGACAGTGCAGGGTGTTTGGCTGTAATAGTGTAATATCAGCTGATTTTTAACTGCTAAATGCAGTGTATAGCGATGGGACCAGTGAAATCAGTGTTTATTCCTGTATAATGTCTTTTGGAGTACAATGTACATAGCTTGTTATGAAAGAGCCATGTGTGTGTGTTTGTGGCTGCATGCTTTCACAGTATATCACCTATCTTTCTATCAGGAAATATGCCGTGTAAGCTGATATGAAAAACAATTTTTTATTTTTTTTTTTTGTCTTGAATATCTCTCTGTGATGGGAAAGAATAAGTACACCCCATGGAAAAGTTTTTTTTTCACATATCTGGACAAGCAAACATTTGAGCCTCTTTGAAACAGTGCCTATTAATAAAGGTGATACACTAGGTCAAATGACATAATGACATACAAAATGATCATTTTGTTGTAATTTTCACAATTTAAATTAACAAAAAAAAACCAAAAAACAAATCAGACACATGGAAAAAGTAAGTACACCCCTACATTTATCACACCTTCAAATCCATAAAATTAGAATCAGGTGTTCAAGATGCCAGTGATTAGAACCTGCTTGTAAAGTGCAGGAGTAACCTGTATTATTTATAACAATCTCATATCTAGTGTCTGGTGTTTCCTTTGCTATTGAAGTGTGTGGTGTCATCATGCCAAGATCTAAAGAGTTCTGTAAGGCCTTCAGAAAACAGGTTGTGGATGCCTATGAGTCTGGGAAGGGATTTAAAAAGATCTCCAAATTTTTTGAAATACATCATTCCACTGTAAGGGAAATCATCTACAAATGGTGCAGATTTCAAAAGTCTGCCAGTATTCCAGAACTGGCTGTCTCAGCAAATTCAGCCCAAGAGCAGACTGTCTGATACAAAAAGAAGTCTCCAAGAACCCCAAAATTTCATGACAGGATCTGATAGTAAGTGTTGCAAGTTTTGGATGCTTCTACGATCAGAAAGAGATTGCACAAATTTGATCTGCATGGGAGGCAGGAAGCCTTTGCTGTCTAAAAAGATAATTAGCAAAATTATGCAGTTCTGCAAGTTGAACTTGTAATAATAATTATAACAACAACTGTGTGCAAAATAATAACACATAGCTTAAAACAGACAGTGAAGCTCAATGATATTAGAAAATGACACTTAAGCAGATCTGAAAAACTCAATGACGCAAAACAGCAAGGTGTTTATTCTGCCAAGTCCTTATTTTTAGATATCAGGACACTTCTCCGTGACTACTTACCAAAGACGAAAAATATACATAATGTGCTGAAGAAATTATGATATAAGCAAGTGAAGCTATTTTGAAAACAGTCCAATCAATCTAATATTTCATATTATAAAACTACAACAATTACCAAATATAAGATTATTAAACCTATTTCTGTTAGTATTAGTAAAAATGCCTTGAAATAAGTTTAATAATATTATATTTGTAATACAAAATACTAGATCAATTTGACTATATTCAAGATATTTTCACTTGCTAAGATGTCATTTTTTTGTGTACTGATTTTTTTTTTTTTGTATTGTATGAGATAATTCCATATTGATATTCAAATAAAGACATTAAACATTTTCAGTAATTATTTTAATATTTTAACTCTATCTTCATTATAACATCTTTGTTTGTGTACAATGTTATATATTGTAGAGGAAAATGGGCAAATGTGATTACAACAAAAAAGGTTCTCTGGCTTGACATAAAGTATGCCATTTTGGCTCATCACCCTAAGAACACCACAGTGAAGCATGGTGGCGGTAGCATGTTGTTGTGCAGATGCTTTTCAAAAGGGACTGGGGAACTGCTCAGGTCACAATATAATTGATCATTTTCACCTTAAAATGTTGCTTAAATGAAATGGTAAAAATCACTAGTAAGTCAGTTTCAGTTCCTGGTTGTAATACTACAAAATGTGGAAAGTTCATACTTATACATATACTTATGCAAGGAACTATAAATAAATATTAAATTCTTATACGAATTTGATTCAGTTCCCATCACTTCTCAGGCTTTATGTTTGAAGTAGAAAGGGGAAAAGAAAGTGGGGAATAAAGAGGAAAGAGCAGATGGAGAAAAAAAAAATGTTGCTTGACAATATCTAACTGAATTGGTTCTGAATTTATCACTGTGAATGCTTATTATGCCAGATGTGCTGGAACCGGCATACTGACAAGCGTACACATTCACACATCCACACGCATTCTCCTACACACACACACTTTCCTCAAAAGAGACCTGTGAATACAAACCTACCCCCCCCCCCCCCATACACACACACACACATTTATGTTTAATTCTGTTTTATCTTTTTCCACCACTATATTTTTGATATGCATGCAGAAAATAAGTAAACAACCAGAGAAACTGCTCTTAAAGTAAGTCTTGGTGATAATCCTCAGACAACAGACACCTAAACCACTAGGGAAAAGAAGGAGCAAAACAGGGACATATCCGTATAGCATCGGGAGTAGAAATGTAGACAGCACTGAGATGGAGAAGAAAAAGACATGCATATGTAAGTGTTTTCTCCAGCACCACAAAAAGAACAGCCCAGGGTCAGGAAATATCAGAGCTCTGCAGAGTGTGTGCTAATACTTTTTATTGCTCTATATAGGAACAATCCGGGTGAATCACAAGACACAGATAACAAGACTTAAAGAAATGTGGCAACTTATATAACTGCTGTGTGGGCTTTGTTTTCTCTAAGAGGATTGTGGACAGACTGTGGAAGGTCAGCGAGGCTTTAGAGATCTTATATATGTGGTGACCTGGGAAAACCTTCACATGGTCAGATTTGGACATTTTCTACTATATACAGGTCATCAGGTGTGATGATAGGCAGGAGAAAGGTGCATAAATGGAGCAGGTTCTTTATTAAGGGCAATCCTTTAATGAAGGGGTCATAGGCAGAAGTGCAAATGGAGGTTAGAGCACAGACAGGAAGCACCAAACTAATAAAATCCATAATCGTAAACAATAACAGAGGCGAAGGTTGGAACTAGAGAACACAAGATACAGAATACAACTGATAATAAAAAACAACAACAGAGAAACAGCATAGTACAAATAGGGCAATACAAAAAAGGTGAACACAAGGTGATAACGATCCAATGACAGGGCGGAGGTGGAGAAAGGACTAGAACCAAAACAAAGACTTGTGGCAAAACATAAAGAAAAGCACACGATACAAACCCAAAATATAATGACATGAAAGCACTCAACTGCAGTTGGAACCTAATAAAGAGTTCATAGTCAGAAGTGCAAATGGAGGTTAGAGCATAGACAGAAATCCATAATCATGAACAGGATAAGTTCATTTAACTCAAAAATTTGAGGAAACTAATTACCTCTAAATTTTTAAGTTCAATTTCTTTAAGCCAAATGCACTTAAATATAACAAGTTTGAGTTAAATTGTTGTTATATTTAAGTGTATTTGGCTTAAAGAAATTGATTTATCAACTTCAAAATTTTGAGGTAATTCCCCCCATCCCATCCATCTTCTATACCGCTTATCCTTTTCAGGGTCACGGGGAACCTGGAGCCTATCCCAGGGAGCATCGGGCACAAGGCGGGGTACACCCTGGACAGGGTGCCAATATTTTGAGGTAATTAGTTTCCCCAAATTTTTTGAGTTAAATGAACTTATCCGGTTTTACAGTGTGCGTAAATTTATTCAGAGTTAATGGATAACCTCAACTTTGGGTTCTAAAACCAGAGGTAACTTTTAGGGTATCTACAGTAATTAGCCATTGCAACTTACTTTCTGAACATAACCTGGTCCGGAGCAGGTTATGTTCCAGGATTAGTTTGTTTCATAGAGCTGACGGAGCATGGCGTGCCCTTTTGAAACATATCCAGTGGACAACCATCTGTGAGTCGAACCATCGAAGCATAGATTATATGAAATCTTTTTCATATCTAGATTAATATTTAGGGGAGTGTTACCATTTTTCGCTAGAATCGTTCATTTAACAAACCTCACATCACCAACATGACACACTGTGGATCAGCGTTTAACACTGAGCATATTTTATGCATTGCTCTTCATTTTTTATGTTTTTTTTTTTTTTTTTTTTTTGTCAGAGGGAGTATTCTGTATATAACGTGGGTGATGCAGAGCATGTGCAAAAGGCAACGGTGTATAGGGCCATTCATACAGTATACCTTGCACACAATTTTGTGCAGTTTCCTGGCCATAGACCATGATGAACCATCGATGAAGATGGCAAGAGGAACCCCTAGTGAACCAAAGAGATGGCAGGGTGTTATGAGATGTGATCTGCCTAAATAAGTTCTAATTAAATGACTAATGCACAAAGTGAACAGTCAAGTGTGGTTCATTGTTTCTTTATTCCCTGTAATTGAAAAAGACATTTGTATTTATTGCTTTACCATACAACAGTAAATGACAGAATAATCATCACTTGGCGAGTGAATAGTAAAGTGTTAATTCAAAATGCCTTTTTCAAACGGTGACAGTGTTTATGGTCATCTTGAGTGTTTAAGGATATATCACTGGAAACTTTAAAAAAGTCATTAGTAATAACATTTTATACCTACATTTTACCAAGCCACTTATATCATGGGAGGTAACTGACTCTGATGAACTGCCCTCTGGAATCCCATCAACCATGGGTCGCCCTTGATTAAGGGACAGTGCCAGCTCCTCAGCCGGAGTGAGTGAAGGTGGTGGTGGTCCCCAGCCCATTTTAAGGGTCTCAGCCTTCTTCCTGATGGCTACCTAGAACCTAGAGAAACGTTATTATAGAAGGTAGGCCCAAGTAGTCAGGTTACAGTTTAGGAAATTTATGAAATATTACCTTTTTATAGAATGTTTTGTGTGAGAATTCATTTTGACTTGGCACCAAGTTCTTTGGATCCTGAAGAATTACACCTGATAAACTATGAAGCCTAGATATTATTAGCCAATGTACAATGTTAAGAAACTGATAGAGGGCTAAAAGTAAAGACTTATCTATTAAATGTTATGACATGGGTCTAATAGGAAATAGGATCAATGTTTAATTTTAGTTCATAATGAAAGGGAACTTTTCGTGTGTATATATATATATATATATATATATATATATATATATATATATATATATATATATATATATATATATATTTGGCTTATATTTTTAATAAGTATGTATTAAAACCTCTAACTCCACTTCGCTAATGTATGCAGCTTGCTTTTTCTCACTCTGGGTTTCCATGGTAACTCATGAAATCGCCGATGTCTTTATGTACTCACCATGGGTGCGCATTTAACGCTGAGTTACCAATAGGAGGTTGATTGAACTTACTCCTCACAGGTGTTCTGGAACCGGAAAACCCTGAGTAAGCAATGTTTGGGTTAATCAACCTAGACTTCAGGGTTTATGTGACGGTAAGTTAACCTTGCTTTCTGGGATACACCCCAGGTAAACACAATGTGATGAACCAATGGTAGGGCAGAGGCAGAAAGTCTCATGGCAAAACGTAAACAAAAGCACATGATGCAAACCCAATCATTTTGCTCAAAACATTTATGGCTGTTTTGCAGATTATAGCTGTAGCAGAATCCAGTGGGTTTTCCCAAACCTCCACACACACACACACACACACACACACACATATATATATATATATATATATATATATATATATATATATATATATATATAAAACAAATGATCAGCAGTTGCTGTTGCTGGTAAGCATGAGACCAGCAACGAGTCTCATTGCTAGAGCCAGCAAAAGCCTACCAATTTTTTATGCGAATTTTGCATATGCAAATTACTGTGAAGAAGAGTTAGGCATAAGTAAAAGTATTGAATCCGATAGGTTTCTCTGGAAACTTTGTCATCTACGGTGCAATTTCTGCTACCTCTAAATATTCCTCCCCCTAATCACCTTCAGATGGTCTTATAAACTCAGCTTACAATACCAATAATCACTACACCCACATTTACCTTCCTGCATTGTAATTTTATACATAGGTTGTGTGGGATGGAGAGAAGAGTGGAGAGATAGCGAGGGAAAGTATATGCAGGGGGACTTCATAAGAAGGTCGACGAAACTGTGGCTGCCTCAATTTAGATATGGAAGGAAGTGTGTGTGTGTGGGTGGGTGTGTAGGTCCCCTTAATAGATTTTTCTTATACTTATGTAAACCAACATTGTATTCATTTAGTGTTATTAATTCCGGGAAACAATTATACTGTGTGATGCTCAGCAATTAATTACTTATTGAATTAACTTTATGGTTACACTTAGAATTGGAGCAGCGGTGTAGTCAGAAGTCAGAAGTGATTACTCCATATTATTACTCCTTTCTCACTAAACACGGACAGATGGTTATTCCTGAATGGCTGCCGGTCCATTTCTTGAAGTGTATCAGAAGTAGTCTACTGATGGAGTTTTTGAGTTGACACTCAACATAAAAACTCACGGTAAATTAAGGATAGAGGAAATATACATACATTTTGCTACAGTGGACAGGATGGAAAAAAAAAAAAAAAAAAAAAAAAAAACATTGGCTGGACTTTTACCAATCTTTACCTGTACAGTTTCATGAGTCTGTGCCCACTCTTGCCTCATATTCCTGTTCTTAGCTGACAAGAGTGGAACCCAATGTGGTCTTCTCCACTTGGAGCCCACCCCCCTCAAGGTTCAACATATTGTGCATTCTGAGATGCTTTTAAACAGTGGTTATTTGAGTTACTGTAGACTTCCTGTTAGCTCAAACCAATCTCTCTCATTAACAATGCAGTTCTATAAGAGTAAGGTCTTATGTCACATCAAGAATCAGAATCCCTCAGGTAATTTAACTGAACCCAACCCAGGATTAGCGTGTGTCTCCACAGCCGTCGTGTCCAGAGAAACCTGAATAGGAGCAAGCAAGTGTTCTAATGAAGTAGTCAGCCTGGTCAATGTAGCTCTTTTCCAGTTCAGCAACAAGTGATAATGCTGTTAGCGTATATCACCTTTTTTTTTTATCTGAAGTACTTTGTTTAACTAGGCAGTTGGCAAAGAGCCATCACTTTCAACTTTGTCTTAGAAATCGTGACATGAAGTAAAATTGGCTCCAGAGTAGAGCAGTTTAACATGGATTTATAACAAAACATGCAAGTAAATAGTTTGGCAGGGAGCCTTAACGCAACTGTGTCTCACATCTACAGAGTCTGTAAATTAACTTGTCATATTTAACATTACTTGGCAAGCTGTAACACGTCCTCAGCATTATGGTACCATGATATAGCAGAATAACACTGAGCTACAAAAATCACTCATTGTGTAGTTTTAACCAAGGTCAGCTCAAAAAGCGTCATAAAACAACTTCCGTCACTGTTATGTCAACTTGATATCAAAATTGATGAAAGTAATCTTTTTATCAGTAACATTTATGTTCTAGTCCTGAAGAGCTTATGTAGGTGACATGTAAAGTAAAATTTTCTAAGTCTTCATCAAGTCTCTAGTCCAGTGGTCACCAACCCTCTTTCTTTCAGATCTCTCTTCCTGCAGGTTTCATCTCCAATCAAAATCGAAAACACCTGTTTTAGTTGATCAAGAACTTCGTAAAGCAATGATTAGATGGTCTGGTGGGCACGATTATGGTTGGAGCTAAAGATCTCCAGGAACACGTTTGGTGACCACTGATCTAGTCATAGAAATTATGACTTAACAATGTTTTATTGCTGATGCCATCCATTCCATCCATCCATTTTCTGTACCGCTTATCCTCCACAGGGTCATGTTGAGCATGGAACCTATCAAAGCCATGAAGGGGCAACTGTTCCAGTTTGAATGCAGAGCAGAAATAAAAGGAGCGTCTAAATAAACTTACAGCACAGTACCTGCCAGACATATTTCTCCAGAAAGAAGGTGACTGTCCTTCTGAATGCTCTGGAGGACAATTACCCAGATCAATTTGTGTAGACTGCATTTTATTAAAACGAGAAAGACGAAGAGACAGAGGGACCTCTTCAGCGAAGCATGGTGCATTATCGTTCCCCATTTACCGGTTCAATAAGAGCCCTGGTGTCCTACTCATGAGGGATATTGTTTCATTTGTTATTGCCTCATTCGTTGCTCGGGCATATGCTTGCCTGACATTAAACGTACTTCTTTTCCCTTGAAGGCAAATTAAAGTAGGATCTTAAAGAGAGATGGGAAAAATCCTTGAAGAGGTGTTCATTTCACTCACGCACAGCATGACAGACACATAGAAAATGACCAGACATGGAGGGGTTTTGAGAGTGCTCAAGAAGGTGAGAATATTAGAGTTCGGGAAAGGCAGAAGAGAGAAGTCAGAGATTGCTGTGATTATGTTCGAGTTGTTTGGCTTGATGGTGCAACACAAAGGCACTATTCTTCACAGCAGAGAGAGTGCACAGATTAAAGAAGAAAGAAGAGCAAAAATGGGAGAACAAGGACTGCTGTTTTTCACTGAGTATCTCTTTCTTTTTTTTCCCTCCCTGCCCTCTTTCTCTTGTTTGTGTCATTGCTATTTGTGCAAGGATCACAATCAGGATAGCAAACAATAGTGTGCACACAAATACCTTCTGCCATGGTTTCACAATACCTGAACTGCCAGAAGAGCAGGGAGATCGTGACACAAACAGCTAATCTCATCTCTGACTCTGTTATCCCTTTGTGATTTATCCTTCTGTCCCACTCTTGTTTTATGTGCCGTTTAAGGCAGGGGTGTTTGTGCATGTGCGCGCCTGGTGTTTGCTTAAGGCGCAGTGGTGATGTTCAGCACTATCTGCTGAGCTTGTGCAGTGTAAACAACATAGCAGGGACGTGAGGAGAATCGGTGTGAGGGAGTATGGACAGGTGTGCTTTCTTTAGTGACATGAAATCTTGAGTAATGTGTTCATGTAGACGTAATGTGTTTGGGTCAAAAAATGCAGTACTGTTTGTATATAAAGGTCTTTCTCAAGTACTCCCTTAGAAAAGAAAGACTATAAGATTCTTAGGTTTGTCCTTTGGGATCTATGTACAACCCTCCAACTTCTATTAATCAATAGTATCACACTGACACCATATGAAATCTGTTGAATGCTGATCCATTGGAGGGAAGGAAACGAAACATTCATTTCATTTTCTTGATAGAGAATCCCCTTCCACCCCCTCCCTTCTCGAGGATGAGCTTTTTTTTCTAATGCATAACGACAATTCATTATGTCAAGCCAGTCACATGAAAATGCTTGATGAGACAATGATCAGTGCAATAATAATAAATAAGGCAATCCCAGAAGCCACATAATTCAGCCTCATTCAGGGATGAGCAAAAACCATAGCTCGCTATAAACACTTCAATTCAATTAGATTTCATTCATTCAGCTAGTTTGGGGTGGAGGTGGGGGAAGAGAACATGAGATTATAGCTTGGCTGATCAGCAATATAAAGAATTACTCATGAGTGAAAGCTGATCAAATCAGTAGCAGTCGAATGGTATAAATTATAAATCAGACAGGTGGGAAAATGGTTCCTTAATAGTTCTTGCCATGGTTATGGACTCCGTCTTTCTTGGGACCTCTTCTGTTGTCAAGTTCGAGTTAGAACTTCCCCCATAGGACCAAAATAAAGAACACTTTTGGGTGCTATAGGGCTGCTGAATATATCATTTTTTAATACCCAATAAACTACTAAGCAAGAACACCTGTACAATCTAAGAAAAAAATGGCTCGTGTTCATAGGTGTGCACCTTTGGAAGAACCCTTGTGGCTTTTATATACAAAGTTCAGAACCCTAAAGGCTTTCCCAAGAGGAATAAAATGAAGAATGTTTTGGGTGCTAGATAGAGTGCAACAGGGATTTAAAGTACCTCTGATAATTCATTTTAAAACCATGAAAATGCATGTAATAACAAAGAGTTTACTGGTTTTAATGACCTACACTTGCTACACTCTTAGACAAAAAGGACTTATTTTTCTTAGGGCCTTCTGGGAGAAGCAATAAGGGTTCTAATATTCTTTATTTCATTTCCTCAATAGAGAGCTTCAGTAAGGTCATGACTATTGACTCCATCTTTCTAAATGCACATCAGTCTTGCGGTTTTGGTGTGAGAACGCTGAGCGCGTCTGGCTGCCACTTCAAGCTGTGAATGCTAATTGTTGTTTCGTTTTCTTCTTCTGTTTGAGTTTCTTTAGTTTTTGTTTTTGGAATGCTACTTGGCCTTCGGAGATTTTATCCGACCATTATCCAACCATTTTCCAGCCATTGGGATTCCACGGTAACTCTGTCACTCTTCATCTCACCTGCTGCGAGCCTTCGCTGTGTCTGCTGGATTATGGTTTGCCCGTTGGCCGCCTCGTCACTGTTGGTTAGCGAGTCTCCACTCTCTCTGCTGACTGTTAGTTCGCAGCCTTTCCTGCTGACCCTTCCAACACCTCTGGTTGAATCAGTCTCCACTTTCTCTATTGGCTGTGTCGTTGTTTATGGACAGCGTCATTGCTCTTTTGGCGGGGTTAGCTGAATTTGTAGGTGTGTTCACTGCCCAGCTCAGCTGTTTTATGGGTGACAATGCGTTGGATTATGCTGGCCAAGAAGTTATTTTTTTCCCTGTTGTTAGTGACATTTACAGCATGTCATTAACTTACTCATATGGTTTAAGGACCCTCAACTGTCACCCACGCCTTGACTCTGGGATTTATGAGTATTGTCGCTCGCTCAGGACTCTTCCCAGACCACTCTGCCAGACGTCTGCGTGATGTGCATCGTACATCTCCGCGTTGTATTCTGTCTATCTGGACCAGTAGATTCGTCGTTCACGGGACTTCGTCTTCAGGTCGTTTGAGAAACACTGCTTCATTAAGGTCCCTGGCCAGGGTGGCTTGTCACTGCTAGGATATTAAAGTAGCATCTGGTCTGTCCCAATACTTTGCGCTTCTAAACTGCCGTTCATTGACAGAAAAAGCATCCTTCCTCCATGATTTATTTACTGATACACAATTGGATACACGGAAACCTGGCAGTTACTAAATGACTACTTTCATTTAAACCTCCTTATTCTCTCTGGGTATAAATATTTGTCTAAGCCACATTTCTGTGGTAGGGGTGGTGTCCTTGCAGTTGTCTATCGCGATGTTATGAAAATTCTCATCTTTTGAAAATCTTTTGAATACGTTGCTTTTAAAGTGCTTGCTCATGCCACTCTTCAGATCATATTAATATATCGTCCTCGTAAGCTTCTGTTAGATTTCTTCTCTGAACTCAATGAACTACTCACTCAGGCCTATGCTGTATCCTCTTATGTTATCCTGCTCGGTGATTTCAATATACATTTTGACTCTGTTCTAATAACTTTGGATAATTTCAGTCTTGCACAACATGACAACTTTCCTACTCACTGCCGTGGTCACACACTCGATCTTGTTTGCACTTCAGGAATTAATAATGTCGCTGTCTCACAAACTGGTATATCTGATTATAAACTGATAACGGTTAGATTTGATTTCCCTCTTCCTGAACCTCCTCACAAAACTACTATTAATTATCGCAATGTTAAATCTGTTGATCCTCTGTCTTTCTCAGCCTCCATTAATGCATCTTCTCTGTCTTCTTACTCTGATTACTTTTGTCCTTCTGCTGTTCTCTCTACTTAAATCTCTGCTATCTCTGAAGCCTTGGACAGACACACCCCTATGATAACTAAGCTGGTATCTTCATCTCATGCGTTTCCTTGATATAAAACTCCTCCATAAATAGCACTGCTAAAAGTAGACCTAAGACATTATTTTCATAATTGTTAAGAAACTTATTAACCCTTTAACGCATTATATTACTGGCTCAATGGACCTCTGCAACGCCTCCCTCCACTTTTTTCAAAATAAAAGACAATGTATTTGTGAAACATTTTCATTAAACTCATCAGATGTTTCTTCTAACTGGTCTTTATCTCAGCTCATAAAACACTTCCTCTCGAGCTTTCCTCTCAGCTTTCCATCCTACAGTACTTGTCATTTAGATCCAGCACCTACCTCACTTCTTAAAAGCTGCCTGTCTGTAATCTCATCTCCTATTGCTCATTTGATCACATGTTCTGTTTCTTCTGGTTCTGTCCCGCTATCATAAAAAACGGGTGCAGTCACTCCTATCTTAAAGAAACCAGGGTTAGAGTCTTCTGTTATGAACAATTTAAGACCTATTTCTAATCTTCCTTTAATTTCTAAGCTGCTTGAAAAAGTAGTTGCCTCACAGCTATAAGCTCATCTCTCTGCTAACAATCTTCTTGATCCCTATCAGTCTGGTTTTCGATCAGGCCACAGCACCGTAACAGCACTGTTAAAAATTACTAATGACATCCTAATATCTGCTGATTCTGGCTGTCTTACTGTTCTCATCATGCTTGAGTTAACAACAGCCTTTGACACTGTATCTCATCACATACTTACCTCTTGACTATCAGCTATCGGCTTCACCGGTACTGCTATGTCTTGGTTTATATCATATCTCACTGATAGACAATTTTTCATTACTATCCATAACTTCAAATCTTCTTCACGTACCCTCTCTCGAGGTGTCCCTCAAGGCTCTGTTCTTGGACCACTTCGGTTCAATATTTATTTGTTACCTCTTGGTCACATTATCCGTAGTCATGGTCTCAGCTATCATTGTTATGCCGATGATGTGCAAATTTACAGATCAGCTCGCTCCATCTCTGCTCTTACTCTGGACTCATTGAATGTCTGTATTGCTGACATCAAAATCTGGTTACATAGCAACTTCCTAAAATTTAATAATGATAAAACTGAAGTTTTTGGTCCACCATCCCTGTCTGAACTGAGTTTATCTACTGATGGGGCTACATTAATTCCATCTCATACCATTAATAATCTAGGTGTAACATTTGATTCGTCACTTACATTTCAATCTCATGTAAGTTCTATTACCAAGACTGCATTTTACCACCTTTGCATTATTACCCAACTGTGACCTGCTCTCAGCACTAAAGACACTGAAACTGTAATTCATGCTTTGATTTGACTGTTGTAACTCGCTTCTTATTGGGCTACCCATTAAAACAATCACTAGGTTACAATATGTTCAAAATTCTGCTGCCAGAGTCAGTAATCAAGTCAGGAAATCTGATCACGTTAGCCGTTTGCTCTACAATCTACACTGTTTACTTGTTTCCGTCCGCATTCAGTATAAAATTCTCATGTTTCATTTTAAATATCTTCATGAACTTGCTCCCCATTATTTATCTGAACTGTTGCACTATTATTCACCTCCTCACTCTCTTCGGTCATCTGACTTAAAACTGCTTATTGTACCTAGTTTTTTGTCTTTCAACAATGGGTGGTAGATCATTCAGTGCTGTGGGTCTGAAACTCTGGAATTCTCTTCCACGAACTCTTCATGACACCTCTACCATACCCTCATTCAAATCACAACTAAAAACCTTTTCTTACAGTATTTCCCGCCCTCCTCTCTATAGCGTTTTGGTGTTTAGTGATTTTGTATATGTAGGTATGTGTATGTACTGTATGTTTAATGTATTTATGTTTGATGCTGTGTTTATGTATTACCTTCTTGTGCAGTGACCTTGCGCTTGGGGAAGGTGCTTTATAAATTTTTTTTTTTAATTATTAATATTATTATTATTATTATTATTATTATTATTATTATTATTATTATTATTAATAATAAATAGGCTAAATTTGGGACATTTTCTGAGATGGAAACGCCCTCTTGCAAAATCTCTACACTCTACACTGTATGGTTCCTTGGTTTGTCCCTCTAGGAGAAGAGAGGGACTAAGGGAGTGTTTCACTATTGGAGAGGATTCCATGTTGAGTCTATTTATAAAGCTAAGAACCCAAAACCATCCACTAGGTTCCTGAACAAGTCACTTATCCATCAACCGCATGGACTGTATCCACTCTTAATTGTAAAACAATAAGGATAAAAACATCTGCCAAACAAATATATGTCAATGCAATTAGGAAATTAGGTTAAAGTGGAAACATTTTTAGGAAAGTACTTCAGATAACACTTTTGTATTCAAAGGTCATTGATATGAATATGACCTGTAACATGGTTGATGAACATGGTGTATTTTGAAGACAAGTAGGGTGGTCCAGCTAAATAATGTCGTAACCTCCACATTGTTTTCCAAGGCACCGTTATTGACCTCGCTTTGCACATTAAAATTAGTGCAGTGGAAATTTCGAATATGAAATGAATATCCTGATATTTTAGCTTCATTCAATTTAGTGTGTCCCAAAAATAAAAGTAATAAAAGTAATTATAAACTCCACATTGTGATAAAATGTCATCAAGCTGCTAATATAAAATTTTATTAAAAAATAGTCTAGACAAAGTTCAGTCAGTTCTAGGCAAAGTTCTAGACAAAAAGCGAGCTTTGATATGAAGGGCAAACCTGAGAACTATTCATTTAGATTTTACAATTGAGAGCTTTGGACATCTTTATAAACCATAACCGAGATCCGATATGTGGTACTAAGAAAAATCTTATCTTATTATCTGCCTTGAAGCCAGATACTTGGAAGTACACACAATGAGTAAAAAAAAGTTCTTGGAAGGTCTTTTGCTTGCTAAAATGCTTATACTTGGAATCTTCACTTAAAGGGAAACACTCAATTATAGGGCTCGACATTAAAGGACAAGCATTTTTTTCTACAATTCTCTCTTAGATTCCATGCAGACTACATCATGGCATGTTATAGGATCGAAAAGGAAAAAGCATTTCCACATGTGAGTGATTCTTCACTCTTCAAGCTGTTTTCTGTTCAAATGTCTGGTTTTAGCCTCAGCAGTTATTTTAATCCAAAATGTAAGCCACAAATGATTCCATATTTTGGATTTAAGTTAAGTTATGATACCATAATTCACACTGTTTTTGAGTTCTACTTAGAACCTGTAAAGATCTTCCCTGAAATAGACAATATCAAGATCATTATTTGTTTATAATAAGTGTAGATACTGTTTCACGTTGGGAACCACTGCCATAATATTATAATGTAATATTTGAATTAGAAAAAGAAAAAAAAAAAACAGCAACTGATTTGCCAACTTTTATTCAAAATGTGCTTTTGATCACATTATCACATTAGATTACATTCATTTTAATACCAGGAGTCCATGATGCGCCTCATGCTCATGAACCTCATGCCACCGTAGTCCCTGAAGTTCCTGTACTCTCCAGGCCTGAAGTACCACATCCTGCCTCTGTAGTGGGGATGCTCATACATGAGCCAGTGGCCGTCCATCACATGGCAGGACATGCAGCCGTTGGACCAGTGGTAACGATCCATGAAGGAATCGCAGTCATCCGACATCTCATACATCTGACCCATGAAGTTGTCCCTCTCATAGATCCTCATTCTGTAGGATCCTCTGTACTGTTTGGGAAAATATCGAATATAGGGGTCAGTTATGTGGCAAACATGTTCCAAATGACATTGCAAATGTAATACCATACCATGGGGATCATGCGGCAGGACCTGATGCAGTTGTTGCCCCAGCCCCACATGCTCATGTAGTCAGCGTACTCGCCCCTCCTCATGAAATACTGATTTCCCATGAAGTTGGGGTGGTCGTAGACCATCCAGCAGCCGCTCTCCACCCTGCAGGAGTGGCAGCGGCTCATGTAAGAGTGCATATCAGAACAATCACTGGTGCACTCATAGGAGCGCCCCATGAAGTTCTTGTCCTCATAGAAGATAACCTGTACAGTAGGTATAGGAGAATGAATTACATCAGCAAGCCATGATACATTTTTTATGTGCTTATATCAATGTTATCTTTGGTTCTTACCTTGCCCATATTTGTTATGCCTGGTTTGGTTTGTTCAAGCGGTTTCCAACCAGCGAACTGCTATTCTGCCTGGTTTAACCCCTGCATTTATACTTTGACCAGGACTAAAGAATGAGTGCCTCCTATTGTGAAAACTCCTGACCAAGCATCACTGCACAGAGGCCCATAGAGAGCTGAAGAGCTTTTGCATGTGTTACACATGTTTTCTACAGAAGACTTTAGAATGGTCTCAATAATAGCTTCAATTGTAGTCTTTTCATCCCATGAGCATGCCAGAAGTGTTATTTATTTGTTTTGTTACTACTGATATAGCAAGATATGGAGTTGACACAGCACATTTTCATCTTTCTAACCTTACCTAGGCTATCTTCCTTTAAAGACCATGTCGGTAAGGAGCCAGTTTAAAAAATAAAATAAAAAAGTGCACTGGTAAAAACAGTCTCTCTGAAGATGTCTAAAATCTTCCTTGTAAAAGGCATATGGCCAGCACTTAAAGGACTCTGAGAGTTTGAGGAAAATCATTCTCTGGTCTGAGGAGACAAAAATCGAACTCTTCAAGCAGAACTTTAAGTGCTACGTCTGGCAAAAAACAGTTATTACTCAACAAGTGATTAATAACATCGCTACTGTGAAGCATGGTGGCAGCAGCATCATGATATGAGGGTACTTCTCAGTAGCAGGGATGGAAGACTCATCAGAATTGAGTGAAACAAGGAATGGAGTCAAATACAAAGGTCCTAAAAGAAAACTTGCTCCAGACGGCACACAACCTCCCTCACCCTTCAGCAAAAGGTTCTAGTTTGGTTCTTTGGTTCTAGTTTGGCATTGACCAGCATTGCTGTAAACATTTAAGGGTTTTGACCTCAGTGAAATTTATTCATTTTCTCTATTTAGCCATATTTATTTATTATCTCTTGCTATTCGTCTGCTATTCGTCTCTTTACCTGTCTATCATTCTGAATATTGCCTTGCCTTTTGCAGTTGAGACTGCAGTTGCTTTGTAAAGATTGGTTTAAACACGTACTGTATTTTTAAAAAACAGTGAAAAAAAATAGTGATGTCCAAAATTATAGACTTTCCCCGAACTGAAATCTGTGTCTTATTTGCTCATACAGTGTCTCAATTAATGACAAATTGAGCCTGTTTCAGTACAGCTTGATCAAAACATGACATTCAGTGTGTGAGAGTAAAACACACTTAGGTAGCAAGCTTTTAAACATCTTTAGGCAGACTGACTGTTTTTACCATCGTGTTTGATTGTATCTATATTTGGATTTAAAGCAAACATGGGCTTGGTTTATGAATGCTACCACTACCACTATGGCCATGGAAACACTAGGAAACACTGGGGAAAAAGCTCAGTGTTAGAAATACTCGCACTGTTAGCATGCATCGTGCAACCTGGTCTTTGTGTGTCTTGCGAGTTTCATATCTGACTGCTTCCTCACCCCCGCAAGCAAGTAACCAACCTCCTGCTAGTGCGACTTTTGGTTGCGTCACACGGGATCCCTAGTCTCAAATAGATCTCCTTTGAACCTTGAAAACAAAAACAAATAGTGCAACAGTCACTCATATCTGTACTGTTATCCAGTTAGAATGCATTATGTGTTCGTAATGTATTCGTATTTAGTTATTTCCATAGTCCTTACCTATTGTGAGCTTTGCATGGCAGACAACCAAGGCAAGGTTAGAACGTATCCTAAATAAAAACATTTCCGCATCATTTTGGTAACATTTATTTATGTTTTCTTAAATCAGAGATTTGGTCAAAACCAAATATTTTTTGCTCGAATTCAGCCACAGCCACACATGATGGGTTTCCCAGACCACCACACACGATGGGTTTCCCAGACCACCACACATGATGGATTTTCCCGAACCACCACGCAAGATGGGTTTCCCAGACCACCACACACGATGGATTTCCCAGACCACCACACACACGATGGGTTTCCCAGACCACCACACACACAATTGGTTTCCCAGACCACCACACACACGATGGGTTTCCCAGACCACCACACACATGATGGGTTTCCCAGACTTCCCCACACATGATACATGCCTCATCACTGATATAGGCTGGAATATTCAATAGATCACCAACAACCATGCAACATGCCATGTATGCCATGTAACGGATGATTCAAAGCAATCCTTAAATACATGTTTCCTTACAATCAAAGAAGTCAAGAAGTAAAATACATTGATTATCAATCTAAGAGATTCGTAATGATTGCCATACACATACACAAACCTATCTGAGATTAAACAAATGTTATTTACTCGTCCAGGGTGTCTGCTGCCTTGAGCCCCATACCCCCTGGGATAGGCTCCAGGTTCCCCGTGACCCAGTAAGTATAAGCGGTACAGAAAATGGATGGATGGATGGAATCCCCTTCTTTCATATGATTCACAGGATAAATCAAATGTCGAACTGACTGACAACACTCCACAACATCCACAACATCTCCACTCTGACTCACAGTACTGCTGAATGATGATCAAATTGATGAAATAGCAACAGAGACTAAGTGGGCTGAAAATAAATATCCGGCTTCCTTTGTAGCCAGGGTGAAACTGGAGATCAGCTTTGTCATGGCAGGTTGCTATATGAGTTTATAGCAGATGTCATTATAGTCATTTTTATGTCATTATAGTCATTTATAATTATACATCAATAAGCATAACACTAACATGAAAATCCCCTGTCTGATAATGTGTAGGTCGTCCGTCCGTCCGTCTCCTCCGTCCCCCCCCCAGTTTTGGAGATGCTCTGACCCAGTCGTCTGGCCATCACAATTTAAACCTTGTCAGAGTCGCTCAGATCCTTATGCTTGCCCATTTTTGCTGTTTTCAACACATCAACTGCAATAACTGACTTTTTAGTTGCTGCCTAATATATCCCACCCCTTGACAGGTGCCACTGTAACAAGATAATCTATGTTATTCACTTCACCTGTCAGCGGTTTTAATGTTATTGCTGATCAGTGTAATTTCCTAACCTAGTCTCACGCTTGCAAATTCATAATAGCTGAATTGGTATGAAAAGTAACAAAAGTTAAGTTTAGTGTTAGTTTTATGGTTAATGTATTCTTTTCTTTTGTTTCATATAAAATTACCACAACATACTACAGGTGAATAGTGTCATTTTTCAAACAATAACTATCTCAATCAGTCTTCTCTTATTAATTTTCTTTCAGGTATTTCTAATTTACATGTATTTGCTTAATAAAACTTAGAAGAAATAAATCTTAATATAAAAAAGCTTTTTTAAAAAAAAGCATTTTAATCATGTTTAAGCAATAATTCTAAAATAATTCTAATTCATTCTAAAATCCCATTGTTTCAGTATAAATTCTAATGTACATCCATCAAATATCAACATTTTGTGAACTTCCTCTGTAATATCCTTCTAATTAGGGATAGGATTGAACATGTAGAATTTCATGAATGTGGAAGCATCTAGAAACTTAGAAATGAGAGGATAAAATAAAGATTGTGATATTGTTGTTGTTGTTGTTGTTGTTGTTTTTGAAATAAGAATATTTTCCAATGTGGTGATTTATAGGGTTTATAAGGGAAATTCACATGTACATCATGAAACAAGATTTTAAAGCTTGTGTTTACAGGAAAGGCTCTGGATCCACCAGGATAAAATGGTCACTGAAGATGAATATATGAATGTGAAAAAGACTGGAATTTGGAACTGGGAAGATTCAAGCTGTAGCAAAATTAAAGTAACCCTTCCAGCTTTTGCGCAAATTATTTATCTTCAGTAAAGGAGCATTACATTTTAATGAGGTAAAACATGCATATGTGTGTCTCCGTGTTTCAAGGCATTGGAGACCAATTAATGTGTGCATGCATTTAGCAGATGGAAATCGAATTGTTTATGCACATGTGCGCAGTTGGCTTTCTTTCAGCAGTGCGTTTCACATTGCAGACTCGAAGAAATCTCCGAGGGAAGAACATGCAAAGGACCAATTTGGCAAATGTATTAAGCTCGAGTGCCAAGACTCTGCTATCTCTATGCATGCATCTGTAACGCTGATGTGTGTTTATACAGTAGTGAGTAGTCAAGTGTTACAGGCATCTCTGAAGATCAAGATGAATGGAGAAGCCAAGTTTGAGACCAGGAATAAGTGAGGAACATCGGAATGTAGCTTTTTCTTTTCTTTTCTTTTCTTTTTTATTACAAAAGATACAACATACAAATAAGATCTTATTTTAACCAGATTTACTCCAAATGTGCCTGTGAATGATGGTGAGGTTAAAGACATGTCTCTGCATTTTTTCTCTAAATATCATTTTCTTATCATTTGCCAGAGCTTTTCTTATCTTTTTCCAAAGATGTGTTTTTTTTGTGATAAACCTGTGTTGTGTTTGCAATTGTTTGTTATCCACGAGAGCAGAGTATTTTTGATCAAAAGATCAAAAGGTTCAACAGTAAAGACAAATTTTTCACATCCTTCTTTGTTCATATTTACCAAGGCTGCCAGTATTAGTGGAGGGCACTGTAGGTCAAACTCTGAAGAAAGCGCTATCTGCCCTCTTCCACGTACATGAGCTCAGAAATGCCCATGATTGGTTTGTATCACTGTGAATGACAGGGAACTTAAAGTATTCTATCCCTCCCACCCAGAGTGCACAGATAATTTTGCTTCGTTTGGCTTCTGGCCATAGATGGCTGTGGCATCATCGGGATTTGAACTCAAAATCTCCTGACGATATAGGGTGGATGCTTTTCAATTCTGTGTGAAGCCACAGGTACTTATTATTTAGTGAAATGTCGGAAACTAACAGCTTAGTTCCTTTCTTCACGCTAAATAAAATTAGCCACAGCCAACATTGTTGACATGATTCTAGAGAAATTCTTTGATTCTCTAACTAAAAGCAGATAATTAAATTTAATATAGAATGGAAGACCAGTGGTGAAGATTAATTTGGTTCAAGTAACAGTGAATAAAATTAAATTACAACCTTTCAGCTCTTTTTACATGCCTTCACTGGCTCCCTGTCCAGAACAGGATCCAGTGTAAGGTTCTTTCATTTGCTGTTAAAGCTCTTAATGGGCTAGCCCCTTCCAACATCATGGACCTGCTCTCAGCAGTATCAGCTTCTAGGACTCTGGGGTCTTCAGATCAGTTACTCTTGGTTGTTCTTGGCTATTATTATTATATATATTTTTAATTTATTCTTATTTCATCGCTCACCGTTATTTTTTATTGTGCCCAGTCTGTATTTTAGGCAGTTCTGATATGTTATTCTTTGGGCAACTATTGTTGTTTTAAATGTGCTTTATAACTAATACATACTTTCTTACTTACCTACTAGAAAAGCTGGTCTGGTTGAGTAGCAAATTATTATTATTATTATTATTATTATTATTATTATGATGATGATGATGATGATGATGTTCTCCATGTGCGTTGGGGGTTTCCTCGGGTACTCTGGTTTCCTCCCCGAGTCCAAAGACATGCGTTGTAGGCTGATTGGCATTTCCAAATTGTCCATAGTGTGTGAATGTATGTGTGTGATTGTGCCCTTCTGTGGGTTGGCACCCTGTCCAGGGTGTCCCCCGCCTTGTGCCCCAAGTTCCCCGGGATAGGCTCTAGGCTCCCCGCAACCCTGTGTAGGATAAACAGTATGGAAAATGGAAATGTATTGTTATTATTATTGTTGTTGTTGTTGTTCTTCTTCTTCTTCTTCCTCTTCTAACAACTACGCGTTCCCCTTTTCAGAAAACACCACCCTCCACTGTATCCATCTGCACACATTTTATTTTATTTTAGTTTATTTTAAGTTAAACATTGTTTTACAAATTCATCTTAAGTAAAAAAAAAAATACAAAAATACAAAAAATAAAAAAGAATGGATAAAGACAACATAATTTCCAACATAATTTCCATTAAATTCCATTTCCAATACCTTTTCTTAAGAGATCTCTAAATGTGCATCCGAGTTTGTTTAGAAACGATTCATTCTGAAATCATTATTAAACAAAACAAAACAAAACAAAACAAAATTCTCCAGTATAATCTTTCCATCCCTCTGGGTCCATGGCGTGTTTAGCAAACTCCATCATCTTTAAACAGCGTAGCTAGGAATAAGGGGAAACAATAATGACGTCAAGTCGTATTTCCATAGCGCGCAGAACGCAAGCTCGCCTATCAGAACGCAGCTTGGGTCACGGGGCGGGGTTTTGGCTCTGTGTGGGCGGGGCTGTTCCGGAGCTATGGGCGGTGTTTTTCCTCCCTGCGCGATGCTGATGCTGCCTACAGATCTGCTCCGGGGATGCAGGTGATACATCCGGACTAGGACCGCTCTCATGTGCTGTGTGGAGAAACAGAAAACTGCATTCTGCTCTGCGCATTAGTGGATACGAGGCGATCCGGTGGAGGAATTTTTGAGCGTAGTTTTCTGTTGTTGTTGTTTTTTTTTTGTTGTTGTTGTTGTTGTCTTTTGCAGAGGAATCAGAAGAGGAGACAGAGAAGGCGTTTTGAAGGTAAAAGAAAATGATGTGACTCTTTTGCATAGGGATGGAAAGCATTCCGCGGCTCTGGGCAGTTTTGTCAGTAGACAGGGTATGCAGCTGTAGAGAAATGGATATGGACAGTTTATCTGATCTAAAGGAAAGATGCTGATGCTGATCGTTAAGCATGTTCTTTTATTATTTTTATTATGATTTTTTTAAAAATCCCTAATCTAAGATATTTTACAATCTTTATCCCCATCTTTGAGACCACGCTGCCTTGTTTTGCATGTTTATAGCTATAGTAGCCTATTATTGATATTTATTCAACCTTTCTTGCACGTTTAGCTATAACAGGTCTAGGAATGAAATGTAATGAGGTGATAAATGGGTAGACAGAAAGGAGAAAGGGATCAAATAAAGACAAGAGAAAGAAGAAGAAAAAAAGAGTCAAAGACGCACCGTGCCGTAAAATGCATGTCTTTCCTTGTACGACAAATAATAAAGTGCTTTGTGCAACATTGTTTATTGTTGGGTTTATATGAGAGAAATACACATTTTTGGTGACATTTCCAGCGCGTGCGTCTTCACCATAATATAAGGGGAAGCCTTTATCTGTTTGAAATTGGTGCATCGTGGGGAAATCTATACTTGTAACGGCATTTACTCTACAGAAGTGAGTGATAAGGCTTGTGCAGTGGTTTTAAAGTCAGATAAAAACGAGGCTGTTGAATAGTGAATAAGGCACACGTAATATAGTTGTGCATGAGAGAGAGAGAGAGAGAGAGAGAGGCGCAAATCGTGTGTTTTGATTGTTGTTGAGTTTCTAAAAGAGGATTCCAACCTCTTAAAAGAAAAACAAACAAACTCATGAACTGATCACTATTTTGGTCATACAGTAATGAGTGCACACGCAGTACTGACGTGCATGTTGTACAGATGTGCTTTCAAGACCTCAGTGTTGGAGGCATGGGCGCGTGCGTTGTGCCTGTTGGATGCTCAGTGCCTCTTCTAAAGCGCGAGCGCAACTCTTTTATTTCCTCCGCCATCCAGGCAGCATGTTGGATCGTTTTTGCCAGGGATTTATTTAAGGGCTTTCTCGACACCGTTGCTGAAGATGAAGAATGCACACACAAAAGAGAAAATGAAGTGGAAATTGTGTGCGTCGTGACGCCGCACGCGCAGGTTGCGCGTGTTTGGAGCGAACAGGGCGGGGTGCACAGTGTGTGTGTGTGTGTGGGGGGGGGGGGGGTATAATAATCACTCCCGGAGTTCACATGAAGTCCAGATGGACATAAATAAACCCTGGATATGTTCATTCAGTTCATTCAATTAAGACAGTTGCAGTGAACAATCTTCCAAACTGATATTTCACAAGTTTTGAGTACCATTAAAAATCCCTACGTGTATCTGTTACATGGTAATAGAATAATATCCATCCATCCATCCATCTTCTACCGATTTATCCTTTTCAGGGTCACGGGGAAACCTGGAGCCTATCCCAGGAAGCATCGGGCAGGAGGCGGGGTACACCCTGGACAGGGTGCCAATCCATCGCACGGCTCAATCACACACACACATTCACACAACCATTCATACACTACGGACACTTTAGACATGCCAATCAGCCTACCATGCATGTCTTTGGACTGGGAGAGGAAACTGGAGTACCCGGAGGAAACACCCGCAGCACGGGAAGAACATGCAAACTCCGCACACACAGGGCCATGGTGGGAATCAAACCCCCGACCCTGGAGGTGTGAGACGAGTGTAGTATGTAGTCTATATTTGACTCAAAAGTTGTAGTATAAAACCAAACAGGCTACTTTTTAAGTCTGTGTAGTCTTATCGGTTAATATTCATATTAAAACAGGCAGGTAAACATTGTGACGTTAATGTTATAGCCTGCTTTAATCACTATTTTTGGTCAAGTACTTGTCTAAACATTTCCTTAGTTGTAACGATTTAACGTTAAACTAGGTTGATATTAATATTTAACTGTGTTACAGCTAGCTTTGGTGCTAGCTAGTGTAACTTTTTTTTGCTTTATCTGGGTTAACTGCCTTCCACAGGTAGCAAGAAAACAAACATGGAGTCGCGTTTGATAGCAAAAATATAGACCAGGTACTGTACTATTTTATAAACAGTCATGTAAACCTAGTAAATAGTTGAAATATTTATCCAATCTTGTCAACAATTGTTACAGCCCATTTGAACCAATATGTCTGGGCAAATACTTCTAAACATGCACTTCCTTAGTTGTTACTTAACATCAGCTGGTGAGATTGTCCATTTTACTTTTGTGTGTTTTTTTAATTTTATTATTATTTAGCTAATGGACCAACAACATAAAACAAACAAAAAGAAAATACAGCATGTTTTAGCTGTCGGTCATAGGTAGCAAGAAAACAAGTATCACATCACGTTGAATGTCTTTTATAGCAAATTATATATTACCTAGTATTATAGAAACAGGCATGTAAACAAATATTTGAAAGATGTTTATTTTAACCACTATTTCTGGGCAAATACTACTTCCCTGCTGAAAAATAAACAATAGTGTCACAGAAATTCTAATGGTTTCCACTAAAAATACCATTACAAACCATCAGCTAACTATTAAAACCATTTCCATTACCATTATTATTCCTTACTGGTATCCACTAGATATAACCACCAATAGACTACCAATAGAAGGCAGCAAATACCAGTAGAGATGCACAGAGACCACAGTTTCCACAGTTTCCATTAAAACCAATACAATACCCATTATAACCATTAAAACCAATACAAATTCTATGAGGGTTTCTATTGTTTTTATTATTTTTTCCCCCCAATATATTTATTTATTTATTTATTTATTTATTTATTTTTATTTTATTTTATTTTTATTTATTTTTTTTACCAGGGTTTAAACAGGATTGCACCTATCTTTAGTTCTTGCAAACATTTCAGCTTGTGAGCGTTTCCATTTTCCATTATTTAGCTAATTGGTGAAAAACTTAAACACTCTATCCGAATTTCTCAGGTAGCCAGACAAACATGGTATCACAGTGAATGTGACTCTGAAAAAAATTTAATACAATAACAATTATAATAATTTTGTAGTATGTTTGCCTCACACCTCCAGGGTTGGGGGTTTGAGTCCCGCCATGGCCCTGTGTGCCCCCCGTGCTGCAGGGGTTTCCTCCAGGTACTCCGGTCCAAAGACATGCATGGTAGGCTGACTGGCATGTCCAAAGTGTCAGTAGTGTATGAATGTTTGTGTGATTGTGCCCTGTGATGGATTGGCACCCCATCCAGGGTACACCCTTCCTTGTGCCCGATGCTCCCTAGGATAGGCTCCAGGTTCCCTACGACCCTGTAGGATAAGCACTATAGAAGATGGATGGATGGAATAATTTTCTAGTTTGTAAATAGCTGATACCTAATCTTTTACTCAACTCAACAACTGATGTTGTCTGTCATTAACGTTCCAGCCTATTTTAACCAAATATCCAGCCAAATACTCTACAAATGTTTAAACATTCCCTTAGCTGTTCATTAATATCCTATTTGTTTATATCTAGCTTTAGTGCTAGACAAAGATTAGCCAGTGTTACAAAATGTTTCCTTATTAGCGCCCATTAGCATTAGCACTTGCTATCAAATCACATATTGATTTGAAAGGTGAGAAATAAGAGTCAACACCCTGTCGCACAAGCATTAATAATACTGTTAACTATAAGGTCTTACATGAGAAACAAACAGCTTATTTAAACCTTGAAACAAACGTTGAAATTATCCCTGATATGTTGTGCTTCTTACCTATGTATGCATAAAACACACGTCAGTTTAGCCAACTAAATGTTAGCTATGTGCTAATTTTTTATTCATTCAACTCAAAAGCACAACAATATCACTATTGCAGCACAGAAAAAAATTGAAGATTCAGTTTACACATGTGTCTAGACATGGAATAATAATACAATTTTAAATATATCTTTAATACGACTGATTTTCATTTGCCATTTGCAATGGATTTCAGTAGATTATCTATGTCAGGCTTCTGTTGGCATGTTTTCATGTTTTTCTGGCCCTGTAATTGGCTTAGCTCCGTACTGGAAAATAGATGTTTGTTTCCATAAAAGGTGTCTCTCGAGGCATACTGACATCCAACAGAAGTGATTGTAGACAGTTTGGTAGAAGTCAAAGGCTTCTTAATGTTTTCATTGCAATTGCTATTTACTTAAGCAGCAATGCGCTGTAAATGTAAACATTACAAACTGCCCCTATTGAATAGTATTAAATCTGAATGAAATCTAGCGTTCCTTTGTGTTAAGACATATAAACTGGTACTTCACCAGCGGGCATTTTACGATGGAGTGTTTTGACTCAGCAGCGCGACATTTTTCCTTCAAAATGTCAAACATTCTTTTAAACATCATGCTCAAAAAGCCTGATTTCATGGGGTTTGATGTTCAGAAAAGACTAATTCGTGTGATGTATACAGATTGTAAGCGGCGCTTGGAAGCATGAAATGCTGAGATGAAATGGCAATGACACATCAATATCCACATTATAGGCTGCCATGAAGTATTTCGAAATGCTCCCCAAAGCTTTGCTTAGAAGTGAATTCCAACGACATTTTGAAACAAACACAACAGCAGCGACATGCAGCACACTTTCTACCCCATTTCCTAATGCTGAGCTATGGCTCAGCTTTAGGCCAACAACTGTTTTGCTGTTTTACAGAGTATACTCACAGAAATCTCTGAAAGATGTTTCCAAATCTGCTGATGTGCACCGAGATAACTTGTAATAAGTGCAAATTTCCCCCATTTGAATAATTGTTTGAGAACCTCTGTTGCAGCGACTACAAGCTGTGAGTGGATTTTAAGGTCTTTCGTCTCCACTTATCCTGGAATGCTTTAAATTCACACAATGTCTCTGAATGCTAATGAAGTTCAGGGGCTGCAACATTTTCTTCCAAATAATCTCTTTTACTGTGCAGCATCCCATTTGTGATATAGTCACATTTTTTAAAGACCTTTAGTCCCATCAGATGAAATGGCTTTTTGCTGTTTCAGGTGTCTACCTGAAATACTATATCGCAGATCATGTAGCCGTATGAGTCATTTATAGTACACCTATAAGCCTACTGAGCTGATTTGACCGAGCAGATTAAATATTTGTGTGTCTGTGTGTATGCCACAAGCTTTCAGGAATAAGGTTACGAGACACTGGTAGATAAAGATGATGTCCCATGTATTAGATGCCATTAGTCAGCAAGTTTCAGGTTGTAGATCATGCTACAGCATTGGCCTTAATGGGACCTTCACTACATTTTTAAGCTACCAACCCTGTGGAGATACGGTCGACCGATAGTGGATTTTATTGCTGTTCTGTCCTTTTTAAATGAAATAAATATAGAAATATTAATATATATTAACTATTAATAAATGCTAAAGTAAATCAAAAATATACATACAAACTGAAACAAAAAGTAACACTCAATATAACACATAAAATAGAGGTATAAAAAACACTTCAAATAACACAACAAAATTTGTCAGTAATAGTTTTTATTTCGCCTCTAGAGGCTGCTCTCGTACTGTAAAATGACGGTGGACCCTTCAGCTGCTCCTGCAATCCCATCGGTTGCGGGATTTTTGCTGTTAGCCAGTTATCGGTGCCGATTTTTGCTGATAACCGGTTATCGGTACCAATTAATCGGCAAAACCGATCAATCGGTCGACCTCTACTGTGGAGATCACATGACAGATTTCCTATCAGGATTTTGTGCTGTATGGTTGTAAATGATGTAATATTCTACTAGATTTTGATCATGTAACAGTAATCTTAAAAAAGATTTAGTTATAATCTGTATAATCTAATTATACATTTGATATTAGCTAGTTATCTACCTTTATTAGGCATGTAATACTATGCTATGATATGTATCTGTATTGTGATTTAAACCCAAATTAGGCATGGCCAATTTCTCATTAAATGTGAATCCTTTCAGATGTGCACTAAAATATACAGTGTAATTGAAACCACAGAAAACCTGACCATTTTGAGCTTCAATTATGACCACTCGATCATGCTCACATGACTGTAAACACCACCACCTCGCATGACTTTTTGGTTGAATCTAGTCTAGTGTTAACCAGATGCCCAGTGCACCTTTCTGGCACGCTATATATATATATATATATATATATATATATATATATATATATATATAAAACAACAACTACAAAACAAAACAAACAAACAAAAAAATAGCACTCCTCCTGTTTGTATCTGTATTTGTATCCATTTGTATGTGATTACATCTCTATTTACTAAGCAACTTACCAGTATTACAATTTAATATATGAATCTTTAAAAACTGTTATCTGACTAGTTACCTAATATTATCTACGCTCACAAATGTTGCATTTAATTATGTAGAATCGAGGAAGCGAGAATTAATCATAAAGCCTTAGTCCACACTAAAATATTGTTCTGAGATGAGAACTGCCATGTCTGTTTCCATCAGAATGGCCTCGGGATAAACCAATTCCCAAAGCATTATCACTATGACGTTGACTTTGAACCCCTAGACTCGTCTCACTGTGGGATTCACTATGACCCAGCCATGGCCCTCTTGCCCCAGACAGAAGAGGTGTGACTCCTAAAGATTTCAGCTTGGTAAAGTAGTAAAGTCAGGCTTCTAAGCTGACAGACAGTAATCCTCCATTCTTGCTTCACCAAAGCAAGACTGTGCTTCATTATTTCTCTACTCCTTCTTACTTTTCAGAAGTAGAAAGAGCTTTAGAGGAGGAAAGAACAGGACTTTTTCTCCCAGCCTTATTCTTTAATATTTAGGCAGAATCCTAAAATCACCAAATGGCCCAACCATCCAGTAATACTTTCTCCAATCCTTTTTTAATGAGCCCAGTGTAAGCCCAATGATAACCTGTCATCATGTTAACATGATGCCTACATAAGTGCTAAATAACAACTGATATAAACCTACATCGACTTCTATGTAGACTTATTTAACCAGTCATTAGCTCTCGTAAAGACAGCAGTTCGAGTTAGCATAATATCTATGTTAAGTGAAAAATTAATGCCGACATAAGTGTTATTTCGAAATGACTGTTGCATAACCGCTTCATGACAACTGATATAAACCTACATGAACATTTATGTAGACTTATCTGAATATTCGTCAGCTGTCATAAAGGCAACATTCTGCGATTTTGATGTCAAGTTGGCATACCATCTATGTCAAGTGAAAAGTTGATATAAGTGTTATGTCAACATGATACCTATGTAACTTCTTCATGACAACTGATATAAGCCTACATAGATATTTATATAGGCTTATTTCAACAACTTTCAGCTGTCATTAAGGCAGTGTTTGTCAGTTTTGATGACAAGTTGACATAACACCTTAACGTTATAAACGGCATAGCACATACTGTTGACACAAATGTTATGTTAGCATGATGCCTACATAAGCGCTTCGTAACAACTGGAATAAACATAGTTACTTCAACATCTACTCAAGCTTATTTCACCAGTCGTTAGCTGTCATAAAGTCATAAAGCTGATAGACAAATTGTCAGCTGTCATAAAGGCAGTTTTGATGTCAGTTTGACACTTTATGACAGTCGTTAGCTGTCATTATGTCATAAAGCTGTTTTAAACTCATAAATGTTCAGGTTGACACTATGGCAGTTGTTAGCTGTCATAAAGCTGACATAAGTGTTATGTCAACATGACACCTATATAAATGCTTCATGACAACTGACATAAACCTACGTAGACATTTATAAATGTTATGTCAACATGACACCTACATAAATGCTTCATGACAACTAACATAAACCTATGTAGATATTTATAAATGTTATGTCAACATGACACCTACATAAATGCTTCATGACAACTTACATAAACCTACGTAGACATTTATAAGTGTTATGTCATCATAACACCTACATAAATGCTTCATGACAACTGACATAAACCTACATAGATATTTATATAGATTGATTTTTTTTTTTAATTGTCAGCTGTCATAGAGACCGGGTTTGTCAAGTGATATAGTGATATTAACATAAGTGTTGCATTACTGTAGAACTTCATGAAAACTGACTGTAGCTCAGTATAGTTCTTGTATGATGATGTGACGATGTGTTGAACAAAGCACACAAACATAATAATTTTTTTTTTTAATGTCATAGCATTGCCACAGGTACAGTATTCATAACAAGCTTATAAGCACAAAATATTAAACTCGCTTTATAATTTCAATTGACTCGGGTGTGATAACGATGGCATGATGTCAGATTGTAAAGATGAATCCTTATGACAGCTGATGTCTCTTAAATGAGCATTGTAAAAAGTTATGAATGATTATTTTTGTTGTCATGTAGCCCTATGAGCACTGGCCTTAGGTAAAGTGTCACCAAATAGCTTCTATTCATGCTTTATGATGTTCTAATGCATATGAATAGTACTATAAGGTGTTAGTGTTGACTTTATGTACATCTGAATGCAGCAGCCTTGCACTCTTAAAGAAAAGCTTTCTAGATACATGGGCTTAAGACATCAAAACCATTTTTGGTGCTTGTATGCCACTGTGGGATTCAGCAATACACACAGAATTTTTCAGCCTCTCGAATCACATGAAACTCAAATTCAGAAACAAGGTGTGATTACACAAATATTTATTCATATCACCTGATTGGTTACAGGATATTGATGAATTTTCTATAAAAACAGATCGGACAGTAGCTCTAGCTGTGATTCAAATCTCAGGTTTATATTTATGTCCTAACACGTCATTGTTTCTATAGTAACAGTTCATGGAAGGAGTCTCCAGTGTCAGTAAGCATTCCACTATGGGAAAGTCTTCAAGATCGAGGAGATTTTTGTCTTATTGATTTAAGAAAGAGAACCTGTTGATGGAATGACTGTTTATATCACGTAAGTGCTAACTTGCAGACATTCCACAACATTAACGGTAACTCGAAATGGATAAAAAACATTATATTAATCGATCAATTAAACATTGTAACCACAATTACAATTTGAGAGGTGATGTGATTTTCTTACAATAGCACCTGTAAACAGGTGACGTATATTAGGCAGCAAGTAAACAGTCAAGTTCTCAAAGTTGATGTGATGGAAGCAGGAAAAACAGGCAAGCGTAAGGATCTGAGTGACTTTGACAAGAGACAACTTGAGATGGCTAGATGACTGGGTCAGAGCATCTCTAAAATGGCAGGTCTTGTTGGGTGTTCCCGGTATGCAGTGGTTAGCATCTACCAAGAGTACCTACTTTGGATGTTAGTTTGACACATACCACCTATCTAAACAGAGTTGCAGACCAAGTACACCCTTTCATGACACCGGTATTCCCTAAAGGCAGTGGCCTCTTGCAGCAGAATGTGCCCTGCCACACTGCAAAAACTGTTCAGGAATGGTTTAATGAACTTGGCTTCCAAATTCCCCAGATCTCAATCCGTTCGAGCATCTGTAGGATGTGCTGGACAAACAAATCCGATCCATGGACGCCCCACCTTTCAGCTTACACGACTTAAAGGATCTGCTGCTAACGTCTTGGTGCCAGATACCACAGCACACCTTCAGAGATCTTGTACAGTCCTTAAAGATCTACTTTAGGTATTTTTTGTTGTTGTTGTTCCAGGGAGTTTTGTAAGTACCACGAAAAAAAAAAAAAGAGTTTCGCTTGAAAAGTAGTTGAGAAATACACCACTGGTTGTTTTTGACAATATACACATACACATCTATATAGAAGTGAACGGACTATGTTTGATTGTGGGGTCTCTAGTATAAGGATCGATAATCATCAAGTCACGGTTCTCTCTTGATGGGCTGACGTGCTTAAAAGCTTGCGCTGACTCCTTCTTTTTAATCTTGCCGAATCCAGTCAGAGATACTGGATACAGTAGGCTATTGATTTGGAGACGCAGGGGTCTATGAGTGTGTTCTAGGTCACTCACAAGGATTCTTTTTGAGCAAAAAGATTTTCTGTACTTTTGTGCTCGCAAGAATTTCCATCACAGAAAAGAGTTTGAAATGTCGAACAAAAACGCATACAAGGTGAATCGGATGAGGATTAAATACGTCTGCTTCGTTTGTTTTGCGTTTGTGACAAACGCTCTGTAGGAGGATTCATCTTACATGCTGATTCGCTGTGGAATTGAAAGTGAATCCGAGAGAGATACGTTCGATTTGTTTTCATCTTCTTTAAAGTGAGGTCACCTTTAGAAAACGTACATCTGCTTTTTTTTTTTACGAGATTTTATCATGTGGCTATAGGGATTTTCACAATCAATAATCAGTTCTGCCCACTGGGCGCTACACGGGTTTCAAAATCCCAGAATCGTTGTACTTTCTCACACGACGTGACATTTATCGTTCACGATGTGTTGTCTTGTTGACATAGCGATGCGCAGTCGATGCTCACGCTTTACACAATCTATCACCTGGAGGGAACCTTGTCAAAACGTGTCTGATCCCTGAGTCCCTGTGCTTTGTGAAAATAAATGCAAGAACGAGAAAATCTGGACAAATATCATGCAGTGTGTGTGTGGAATTTCCTATCGTAAGCATGTGTGAAACCTGCGGTAAACTTTTACGGCACATTTATTACACATGAACCATTTTATGAGGTGAGGATTGATTTGGATCAGGTTTTGGTAAGCCTGTGCCTACTACAGCCTCGGATTCCTGTTCTTGGCTGACAGGAGTGGAACCCGATGTGGCCTTTTGCTGTTGTAACCCATCCATCTCAGGATTAGAGATATTTGTTGTGAGATGTTTTTTTGCTCACCAGAGTTGTATAGAGTGGCTATTTGAGTTACCGTAGCTGTCCCATTAGTCTGGCCATTCTTGTCTGAACTTTTATCAGCAAGGCGTTTCCACCCATCCGCCTCAAGGGATACATGTTGTATGTTGTTAAATGCTTTTCTGGTCACCATGGTTGTATTTGAGTTTTAGTTGAGTTAAAATACTGTATACATTTGAGTTACCATAGAGTTGTTCTCATCAAAAAGGAGTTTCCACTAAGCAGGACTGACACACCAAAAAAAAAAAAAAACAACACATACACACACACACAAAATAGTTTTTTGGGGGTGAATTTTTGTGTTATTCCTTATTATTTGGTTCTCCCATTGTCCTCAGGGTAATGTTGCCTTTTCATTTGTGTGTGTGTGTGTGTGTGTGTGTGTGTGTGTGTGGGAATATGAATTTTATTTGCTGTACATACCAATATATCACAGATATCCCTGGGGTATAAGGGGTGTGTCAACTGTCTAGTATATAAATTCAGTAACTGTCTTTAACTATAACAGTTACAATATACAACCTCACACACCTTATGTCAGTGATATATTGGTAAAAAAAAAAAAAAAAGATTTTTTATTATGTATTTTTTTAAATCGTATTTTAAAATGCCCTATAAATATTGCTCTGTAGATGCCCAATAATTCCCCATGGACTCCATAAATGTATGTAAGCTTCTGTTTCTTCCTCTGGATGTTAATATCACTGTCATATGTTTAGTTGCCATTATTGACTTACGTATTTGATAAGCACGCTTGATAATAATCATACAAGCAGTTATTCTTGGCAGTAAAGATTAACAGCGTTATCCATTGTGCCAAGAAAATGAATGCCTCTTTTATTATATTCAAGCTTTGAGATAATTACAGGCGGATGAATAAAGGGCTGAAATAAACAGTGTTGAAGCAGACAATCTTAAACTGTATTTTTGAGGTTTTTCAGATTTGTCTTATTTTTGACTCATCAGTTCAATATTTAAAATATATATATATATATATATATATATATATATATATATATATATATATATATATATATATATTCCTATTAATCTAGAAAAATGACATATATCATGTCCTATCTCCTATAAATTGCAAACATTCACTCAAATGTAATTAGGTAAAAGGGGTCTTTGTCTAGTAAGGGGTTCTTGGTTTTCTAAAAGGCAAATGAGATTCAGGTTAAAATCCATCATTTAACTCCCCTTTATGCAGGAATTAATTAAACCACCAATATGTAAATAGTTGGATTCCAAATTGCTTCCTATACACCATATCCATCCATCCATTTTCCACACCGCTTGTCCTACACTGGGTCGTGTGGGGAGCCTGGAGACTATCCCAGGAAACTCAAGGCACAACGTGGGGGAGACCCTGAACAAGGTGCCAACCCATTGCAGGGCACAATCACACACACATTCTCATACTACGGACAATCAGCCTAGCATGTCTTCGGACTGAGGGAGGAAATCAGAGTACCCCGAAGCACTGGGAGGAGCATACAATCTTCCCCCTGTCAATCACAATGACACAAACCAATCGTAGGCATCTGTGAGCTTATGTATGTGGAACAGGATGGACAGCACTTTCCTCAGAGTGTGTCACACTGCCCTGGAGCAGTATTAGTTTGAAAAGATGCAGAGGTTGGCTTCACGTGTCTGAGAGGAAGCGCTTGTAGCCTTCACCCTTGCTTGTTGGAAGCTGTTGTATGATAGGGTAGAGCTGGCTGGTGCGTGGGAATTGATAGGTGACCAATTGGAGGACAAAAATTGGGAAAAAGACAGAGAGATATGTGTTTATTCACAAAAGATGTCTGATCTGGTCAGAGTCTATGGCACAAGTCAAAAGTGGTAACATGAATTGCAACTACTTAACAAAACCTAACTACTTCAAATTGTTTTATTTATGGCCATAAACTAAAAATTAATGACAAAGCATTTTAGTTGCTATTCTGGACCTTTGTAAGCAAGGAATTCAAATAACTGGAACGTTTGTTTTTTGGGGACCTGTGGATATTCAGCTCTGTAGCCTGGAATAATTAAGCACTGCTTGTTTTTTAGACAATTCTGAGATTAAATTAGCTTTTCACACTGATGAGAAAAGACCAACTTTTCATTGGACACTGTCTGTAGTGTTTGAGAAGGCTTACTGGATGTGTATTCACTGATAGGTCTTCAGATTCACCTGTGCTAATGAGGTGAAGAGGTGAAATTCCAGCCAGTTGCACTGACTCTTGTTTGACAGACAGTTATGGATTTGTTTACAGGTGTGTAATGCCTTTAATGTATACCTTCATCGACTGGCTTACTTGAGTTTTAAAGATGCAGTGATTATTCTCAGCCGATGTTAGAGATTTGGCATTAGGATACAATGTAGGGCTGTCAAATTTAGTGAGCCTATCATTTTATTGCCACAGACAGAAAGTTAATAAGCAGTAGAGTTACACAGTGTTTCATCACATAAATGGCAAAAGGTGAAAATTGAGTCATATTAGCCAATCAGCCAATCATGTGGCAGTAGCTGGCAGGCTGGTGTGAGTATTGAAAAAAAACTGCAGATGTCCTGGGATTTGAATATTTATCCTGCCAATGTTTCAGAAGGGTTGTGTGAGTGTGTGTCCAAATGTGCCTAGTTATGGGTTGGCACCTCGTCCAGGGTGTCCCATGCCTTGTGCCCCAAGTCCCCTGGGATAGGCTCTAGGCTTCCTGTAACTCTGTGTAGGATAAACAGCACAGAAAATGGATGCGTGTAGGTATGGTTGCATAGTCTTATAATGTTGTCGTACATCAACCTCACTGTTCAACTTGCGTGTTCTGAGATGCTTTTCTGCTCACCAGTGGCTATTGGATTTCCCTTAACGTTCCTACAATAGATCAAACCAGTTTTATTGCCTTGAAGCTTATTGCCTTTCACTACACTAGTCAGAACTCCCAGGTTTTCATGCACCTCCTGTTGTCCTTACAAACCGATGTATGACATCGGAGTACACTAGTACAAAAGGGAGGTACGTCAAAAGCGAACTGAGACAATCAACCTGTTAATGATGTGCACAAGTGTTGTAAACTCACCAGTAGTAATGTACAGCACAGAATGGTGTGAAGAACAGAAAACCTCCAGTGAGCAGTGGTTCCTGGCCAGAAATGTCTGGTTGATGAGAGAGGTCAGAGGGGAATGACCAGTTTGACGAAGCATTTATTTGTCACATATACATTACAGCACAGAGAAATTCTTGTCTTCGCATATACCACCTTGTTGGGAAGCTGGGGTTAAAAACGCAAGGTCAGCCATGATTCAATGCCTGTCCAGCAGAGAGGGTTAAGGAGCTTGCTCAATGGCCCAACAGTGGCAGCTTGGTGGTGCTGGGGCTTGAACCCCCAGCCTTCTGATTGAGCTGACAGGAAGGCTATGGTACAACCCTAATTCATAAAAGTTGGGACAGTAGGGAAAATGCAAAAAAACCCAAAAACAATAGGAGTTATTTGAAAATTCAGTTCACCTTGTACTATATTGGAAACACATTATTAACACATCGTTTGATGTTTTACTTTGTGAATTTAATTCATTTTTGAAAATATACACTCATTTCAAATCCGATGACTGCAACACACTCCAAAAAAGTTGGGACAGTTGTGTGTTTACTACTGTGTAACATCACTTTTTCTTTTAATAACACTTATTAAGCGTTCGGGCGCTGAGTGAAGACACCAGTCAAGTTTAGCAAGCGGAATTTTACCCCGTTCATCCATTATGCATTTCTTCAGGTGCGCAGCTGTACGGGGCCTTCATTGCCTTATTTTGCACTCGATCTCAGACAGGTCAGGACTGCAGGCAGGCCATGCTAGCACCCGCACTCTCTGCTTACGCAACCATGCGCTTGTAATCCGGGCAGAATGTGGTTTGGCATTGTCCTGCTCTGGATGGCAGCATATGTTGCTACGAAATGTGTACATATCTTTCTGCATTAATGGTGCCCTCACAGACATTGCAAGTTACCCATGCCATGAGCACCGACACACCCCCATGCTATGACAGACGCTGGCTTTTGGACCTGATGCTGATAACAGCTTGGATTGTCCTTTTCCTCTTTGGCCCGGAGAACACAACAGCTGTTTTGTCCAAAAACTATTTGAAATGTCGACTTGTCGGACCACAAAACACGATTCCACTGTGCTGCTGTCCATCTCAGATGAGTCCGAGCACAGATAAGTCTGCGGTGCTTCTGGACAGTGTTGATGTATGGCTTCTGTTTTGCATAGTAAAGCCTTATCTTGCATCTGTGCATGCAGCGGCGAATGGTGTCGAATGACAAAGGTTTACCGAAGAATTCCCGAGCCCATGTCAGGATATCCATTACAGACTCATGATGGTTTTTAAGACAGTGACGTCTGAGGACTCGGAGATCACACGCATTCAGGAGTGGTGTTCGGTCTTGCCTTTTATGTAATGAGATTTGACTGGATTCCTTGACTCTTTTAATTATATTGTGCACTGTAGAAGGTGAAATACCCAAAATCTTACCAATTTGTCTTTGGGGAATGTTGTTCTCAAAGTGTTGGATTATTTGCTGACGCATCTGTTGGCAGATTGGCGAGCCTCGGCCCATCCTCGCTCTTGAAGCACTAGGCGTTTCTCGGAGGCTCCTAATATACTATGATTAGACGATTGCCTCACCTGTTTCACATCACCTTCTTATTTCAACTTGTCACATCTCTATTAGTCCTAAATTTCCCCTGTCCCAACTTTTCTGGAACGTGTTGCATACATCAATTTCAAAATAAACGTTTACCTTCAGAAAACTACACAGATGATTAGGTTAAACATTAAATACCTTGTCTTTATATGTTTTCTTCTTTAAATACAAGTCAAAGTACATTTACACATCCCTCCTCTTTGTTTTTATTAGCATTTTCCATACAGTCCCAACTTTTTCGGAATTGGGGTTGTAACTCAAGTAACCATTCTTTCCAACCGTGGTGAGCAGAAAAGCATCTCAGAAAGTACAATACGTAGACCCGTGAGGAAGATGGACTACAGCAATAGAAAACCATGTCGGGTTCCACTCTGCTCAGCCGAGAACAGGAATCTGAGGCAAATGAGGATTGGTCAATGTCATCTTCCAATGACAAACCTTCAATGTTTATGGACTCATGATCCTGCCCATTAGTAAGGGGAAATAAATCTCACAGATGACTGGAACTGTGTCCTTTAAAGAGGAAGTGGGCTGCATGTCTGCTTCTCATCATCCATGCTAATTAGGCATTTAGCTCCTGCAGTGCATCATACAGCACACCACAGCTGGCCCAAACTCCCAAACAGCCAAAGAGCTCGAAAGGCTTCAGTGACTCAGTGTTTGGCAAAGGGCATGAACTCCGCTAACACAGTCAGCCTGCTGATTTTCCACTACACTCTCTTACTCTCTCTCTCTCTCTCTCTCTCTCTCTCTCTGTCATATACACACCCACGGGATGACTTTCAAGTCTGACATGACCTCGAGGTCTCAAATTCTCTTTCTGTGTGTGAGCAGAGGAGTGAATTATAAAGAGAATCATGTTGAAGAGAATGCTATGTGTGCGACACCTGGGTTATTAACCTTTTCCACTTGGGTTGTGAGTCAGTTGTTCATGTTAAAGCATATCATTCAGTAACTGTGTAAGGACTTAAACACAACGGCGCGAAGGCAGGTTTTTAGAGAAAGTCATGGGAATGACTGCTATAACGTAAGTGATAGCTCACTTGGGCATTCCGAAATATTAAATGTAACTGTAAATGGTTAAAAAGTATGTGTCATTCATTAATAAATAAAGGAAATAATTGCTGTATTGAATGTAAGAGAATACAGAAACATCGATGTAAGAGAAATTAAACCCTTTGGGATGTCCTGTTCTGGAAAAATACGTCACGTTTGGTCTAACAGTAATCCTTTTCACCTTGGAACGTATCACAGCATCCATTTCATTGATTATTTTTCTCTAGCAGCACACCCTATCATGTTTTATGTTGTTTTATGTTGTTACATGTGTGATGTAAATAATATTTCTGTACTTATATATATTAAAAAGTGATGCAGAAATGAAGAAGCGAAGTGCCTGTGTGTGCGTGTGAAGAGAGAGAGAGCGAGAGAGAGAGAGAGTGGTGCCAATGCCAAGCCTGTCTGTTTGGTGTCTTGGGACTCTATAAATACTGAAAGCATGTTTCTTTCTCCACTTTTCCTTATCATTCTATACCCAGTTTTCTCTCTCTTTCTCTCTCTCTCTCTCTCTTACACACGCAGACACACACACACACACACACACACACACACACACACACACACACTGTCTGTCTATCTCTGTCCCTCTGTACTGCCATTTCCTCCTTCCGGCTTTCTCCATCTTTTCCGCTCAATCTCACAAACTCGCTGCAAATGCACCATGGAAAGGTGGGCTGGTGGAGTTTTTGGGCGATTATCGATCTATGCTTTGCTCAAAATTGTTTCCTCCAGTTTATGAAACTCTCTTTCTCTCTCTCTCTCTCTCTCTCTCTCTCTCATTCTCTCTTGTTCTCTGGGTGTTCTTTTACTGTTCTCTCAGCACAGACAGTGTAATTAAATTTTTCCTCTCTCTCTCAACTCTCCACACCTTTTCAGTGTATGTCCTGCCTCTCATCGCTCTCTCTCTCTCTCTCTCTCTCTCTCTCTCTCTTTTTAAATGAGCTGCTCTGTGCATTTTCCCTATCCTTTTAAATCTTGAACTACTTCTTTTCTGTTCTCTCTCTCTCTCTCTCTCTCTCTCTCTCTCTCATATGATAATGTGCAGCTGTGAACTATATTCGACCTGTTTTTTATCACTTGCAGAAATTATCATAAAAACCCACTTTGGGCCCAGGAAGCTGAATAGCATGGTGCATTTGAAGAATTAAAGAGATACACTAGTTCAGATTTAGGAACGTGGAGGAGAGAAGAGTGATATGGGGGGATCTATTAGAGCTACATGATATGGAGAAAACATGGTTCCTCGAAGGTTCGTTAGATAGTTGAGGGTTGTACTTCCAAGTGTATTATAGAGTTATAGATTTAATGTTTAAGGTTTTATGTTTAAGGGAAAAGAATGGTTCTGAATGTGGTGATCAGTGATTGTTTATTGGGGACACTGGTGATCAGTTATTTGGTCGTTGGGAACAATGGTGATAAGTGATTGGTTGTCAAAATAATAGTGATCAGTGATTGGTCATTGGGAAACAATGGTGATCAGTGATTGGTCATTGGGAAACAATGGTGATCAGTTATTGGTTGTCAAGAACAATAGTGATGAGTGATTAGTCATTGGGAAACAATGGTGATCAGTTCATTGGTCGTTGGGAACATTGGTGATCTGTGATTGGTTTTCAAGAACAATAGTGATCAGGGATTGGTCATTGGGAAACAATGGTGATCAGTTATTGGTTGTCAAGAACAATGGTGATCAGTGATTTGTCATTGGGAAACAATGGTGATCAGGGATTGGTCATTGGGAAACAATGGTGATCAGGGATTGGTCATTGGGAAACAATGGTGATCAGTGATTGGTCATTGGGAAACAATGGTAATCAGTAGCCAATTTACTATCTACCATGTTCAAAGTACTGATACTTTACTGGCATGAACAATTATAAATGAAACAACACAGCTACATTGACTTGCATAAGTAATCACCCCCGTGAACCTGTCCACATTTTGTAGTGTTACAACCTTGGGGGGTAAAAATTATTTACAAGCAAAAAAAAGATATTACTGTGAAACCCTTAAATTAGTTCAGAAGTCTTGTGATTAGTTAAATAGAGTCTACCTGTGCGCAATTAAAGTGTCACATGATTGTGATATAAATACACTTGTTTCTGCAAGACATCAGGCCTAGTAAAGAGAGAGGCAGAGTTCAAGGTGGGTGAATACTTATGCAGGTCACTGTGCTTACTAAATACTAGCGTTTAATAGATAGGAATGATACTTTGCAGTACTCACTACTCACCCTCTTTCTCACAGTACACACTCAGACTCACAGATTTATTCTGTATTCTCAGAAGAGTCTGGATTCATTATTCATATGTGTGGTGTGCGTTAGAAGGAAGCAGGACTAGCAGAAGGGCCTTTCCTTAACAGCTAAACCCATTTGCAAGGAGTGACTCATTGATATTCTGTCAGAAGCCAAAACATCCTGTTACATCAATGTCTTAAACTATTTTTTTCCTGATGAAATTGTATTGTTGCTGATCTTTTCATGAACTTTTGTTTTGTTGATGATGCCACTTTCCCTTCATGATAGCCAGTTTTTCTTTTGTGCTGGGTATTAAAATGCTATGCATCTGGCACAAAATCCGGCATTGTACAAAACAGCATCTGTGTGTGAGTGAACCCTTTTATTTTCTTTTTGTTACCCAGAAATTTAAGCACAATATGAATGATCGGGCTATGCGGCCTCACTCTGAGCCAGAAAAACATTATAAGGGTTACACGGGCTATGTTTTCATGAATATGGCACACACACAAAAAACAAATTATAAGATAAGTGCCAACCCTAACCCTGAGTGAGGACTCATCTGCACAGTCTCATAAATTTATTCATAAAAAAAATCAAGTCGACTTTAAAGGGATGATGCTGTTAAATTATTCATAGACTTAACAGACTTAAGTGCTGTTCAGAAGTTATGCAATTGTTACATACACCAATCAGCCATAACATTAAAACCACCTGCCTAATATTGTGTAGGCCCCCCTTGTGCCTCCAAAACAGCTCTGACTCGTCGAGGCATGGACTCCTCAAGACCTCTGGAGGTGTGCTGTGGTATCTGGCACCAAGATGTTAACAGCAGATCCTTTAAGTCCTGTAAGTTGTGAGCCTCCATGGACTGGACTTGTTTGTCCAGGACATCGCACATGCGCTCGATCGGATTGAGATCTGGGGAATTTGGAGGCCGAGTAAACACCTTGAACTCTTTGTCATGTTCCTCAAACCATTCCTGAACAGTTTTTGCAGTGTGGCAAGGTGCATTATTCTGCTGAAAGAGACCACTGCCATTAGGGAATACCGGTGCCATGAAGTGGTGTACATGGTCTTCAACAAGACCAGGTAGGTAGGTGGGACGGGTCAAAAAAACATCCACATGGTATCCCCTGTTCCTGTTTACAGGTTGTCCTACCTTGGACCACTTTCGGTAGGTACTAACAACTGCATACCGGGAACACCCCACAAGACCTGCCGTATTGGAGATGCTCTGACTGAATTATCTAGCCATCACAATTTGGCACTTGTCAAAGTCGCTCAGATCCTTACACTTGCCCATTTTTCTTGCTTCCAACACATCACCTTTGAGAACTGACTGTTCACTCGCTGCCTAATATATCCCACCCCTTGACAGGTTCCAATATAATGAAATAATCAACGTCATTCACGTCACCGCTTAGTGGGTTTAATGTTATGGCTGATCGATGTATATAACAATTTCATAAACTCAATTTAGTATCCTGTGGCACCATTACATCGTGCCCACGTTTAACTGTCAGTGCATGATATAAAAACTGCAGTGCAAAATAATAGGGTGTGCCGGATCAAGCGGTATTCATGTGCTTCTATTTATTTAATTGTTTTTAGATTTATTTATTTCAATGCTGGCCATCTTCTCATTCACACATTCGTCTTTTTATTTTTGAAATTCTCTCTTGCTTGTATGGTGCATTGTGTTACATTTGAGAACAATAACAACAACAACAACAACAACAACAAAAACACTATTTCCATCTTCGGTCTGCATTTTCTGTCCCAAAAAATGTTTAAAAGTGAGGTCTGGACAATATTGAAAAACCTCGCTTAGCATTCTTCACAACCAGAAAGGCAGAAAAATAAATATTTAAGTTGTATAAATATTGATGTTACAGAGAGAGAGAGAGAGAGAGAGAGAGAGAGAGAGAGAGAGAGCATGTCCATCTCTCTCTCTCTCTCTCTCTCTCTCTCTCTCTCTCTCTCTCTCCTTGTGTTTGTCATTTTTGGCAAGGTCATTCTCCCTGTGCAGCCACCATGTGTCTGACCTGGAGATTTGTGGCTCTTCTTGTGTGTCTTTGCAAACATACACATACAAAGAGCTGTAGTCTATAACACACACACACACACACACACACACACACACACACGGCACCAGGGCTTCTTTTAATCAAGCCCAATGTGTGACACCGCATGAATTAGGTGGATCGGCAAGTGTGTTTGTGTGTGTGTGTGTGAGGAAAACGGTGGAGAATTTTTTTCAAAAATGTTTTCTTTAAGGATGGAATGCACACAATCTCTCTCTCCCTCTCTCTCTCTCCCACTCTCTCTCTCTCTCCCTCTCTCTCCCTCTCTCTCTCACCCTCTCACTCTCTCACTCTTTCTCTCTCCCTCTCTCTCTCTCTCGCCTTCTCTCTCTCTCTCTCCCCCTCTGTCTCTCTCCCACTCTATCTCTCACTCTCTCTCTCTCTCCCTCTCTCTCTCCCCCCCTCTCTCTCTCACTCTCTCACTCTCTCTCTCCCTCTCTCTCTCTCCCCTCTCTCTCACTCTCTCTCTCTCCCTCTCTCGATCTCTCTTTCACTCTCTCTCTCTCTCCCTCTCCCTCTCTCCCTCTGTGTAATTTATGTATGTCTGTGTTAGATGTGAAAATAACACCCTCATCAGTGCTGCTGTAAATCTGATTATATTTACAGCTTTAGACTTCAGCAGCTGTGATCTCCCACATGTTCCAGGAACGATGCGACATTACTTAAGTAGAAGCGTCCTAGATATAGGGTTATTCTATAGCATCTACAGCACCAGCATTTCCCTTAAAGTCTGAAATAAACAGTCAGGGGATAGAAAATATGGACTTATATACAGTACGTTAACTTGGATACCTTTTTTCTTTTTTTGCTGTAAAATGTAATACATTATTGTCAATATATTGCGTCATGAATATTCCCAATTATACATATCACATCAATCACTGCAAATTCGGTTTATTTAAAACAACATGGCTTCTGCCCTTATTATCCAGCTGCTTATAAAATAGCACTTGATGCAGCACATCATATTATTTTTTGCTAGTTTTTCACCAACAGCTACCTCACCTCTGAATACAGATCTTAGTCTTTAAAGTACGATGATTCCTCGCACCTTACTCTTGATTCGCATGGCAGCTTTTTGGATCCTCAAATAACACACTGTAGTTTTTCCTTGACTGGAGCAAACTATGGAAAGTTAGATTGGACTCGTTGACTCTGTAATGGCTGTGAAAACACTAGACTAGCGTTGCCTGTGGGAGGGTGATTCTTACTGTCCGAGTCTTTTTGATGATGCAGTTGATCTTTTCATCCCACTTGAGGTTATCTGCTACTGTGGGGCCTTTCAATAGCCTTTTGCCTAATTAGAGACATGTTTTTTTGTTTTGTTTTGTTTTTTTTTTATAGATAAGTGGCGAATTAAAGGTGTGTTAGACAATATATGTCACAATTTGTTAATCAGACAAGATTATTTGTCTGCTAGCTGAGTAAGATTTTAATGATTTTTTATCACCATTCCAACCAAGGTATACCAATTTACAACACTATAAACACACAGAACGTAGCCCAAACTGACAGAATAACATGTATCTGCTTGAATTGTTATGTAAAGCTGGTTATTCAAATAATTTAAAGCTTTGTACAGATTGCATTTACAGACCTGTCCAGTAGCATCATTAATTCTGTGTTGTTGTTTTTTTTTATGCAGTATTTTTTGTGCTCACAAGAGAATTATCTGGCTGTGCTGGGCGCTTTCAGATTTCAGCCATATGGTGGGTTTTTTTCTTTCTAGACAGACTGAGATGAAGTTGGAGTGAACGGATATTGTGGTGTGTTCATTAAGTGACTGACAGGAGGCCCAGTCTGTACTATACTAACAGTTTTCCAAACGGATTTTCTAACCCACATAATACACTGAGGGTATGGCTTAAACTATTGTTTTTGACCATGTTCTTCATATTTTCCAGGTAATTTGGGTAAGAAAACATAAAAAAAAAATCACCTATTGAACCTTTAAATGCACACTCACTTCTGATTACTGGAGTGTTTCAGTAAAAAAAAGACCTTTTCGTTTAAAACTATGAGGAAAAAATAACAGACTTAGCGAAAAAATATTCCTAAAATGAGGTGCATTTCCTGTGGATACATCCGCTTTGATTAACACGGTCCATAATTCAGTAATATATAATTCTGGCTGCCGAGTTCCTCAGAGCTGACTGCTTTCTAAGCTTCTGGTCTGATTTTAATGATCAGTCAACTTCAGTCTTTACTCAAGTCTTCTCACTTTATCTCTTCATCTTTTTTTCCTTCCGATTCACCTGTGTTTTTTTTTCCAATAGACTTTTATTTTTTTTCTTCTTCTGGCAGCCGTATTCGGATCCCCTCTGGGTCCTACTCCGAAGTCGTCCATATTTAATCACATCGTGGGTCTCACCAGACCTGCTCCCATGTTTTCTACATATTTGGGGATATTTATAAAACAGAAAAATGACTCTAATGGGAAGCTTCTTCTCTGGAACTCGAGGCATTCCTGCCAGGAAGCGTTTCACAGACGAACCGAAGAGGGAGAGCTAATTAAAATGCAATAAGGGCACAATTTGTTTTGTTGGCAGGGATTTCTGGAGCAATCAGAAGCGAAACGCGCTCCACATGCACACGCTGATTGAGTTTTCGTTTAAAAGTCATCACTAATGCAGTCGAACTTTGTAAATGCGAGTCGGAGATATGTAGTAACGGTGCATTATCGGACTTGTAGAAAACCATTAAGCGTATTCAGATCCTTTTTTATTTATCATTAAAATAGTTATACTCCCTCCCCCCGCCCCTCCTCCCCCCAAATATATTAATTAGTCAAATTGGCAAATGTCTTTGATAGTTCTGTAGATAATACAAGAAAAAGCCAAGTATTTTATCTTTTCTTGATAAGGGTGACTCAGACAAAGTGAAGTTTGTTCAACAGTGGCAGCTGAGACTAAATCATGTTTGTTTCTCATTAATTGATGTTTGTCTTCTTCCAGCTCAAGCTGTCAGCTTGCATGTGTGTTTTTTAGTTTTCAAACTAAAATATATATATTTTATTTTTATTTTTAATATATATATTTTATTTTTATATATAGATATATATATATATTGCGTTAATATATTAAAGGGGTCATGACGTTTTACTTTATTTTATTTGATCATCTTCCCTGAGATGTAATTAAAATATTAGTAAAGTTTTTTGCAGAAAAAAAAACCCTGTCTCCCACCCTATCTCTGACCCTCTGTTGTTGTGTCCTTTACCTTTAAGACTTCAGTGTAACCACCCAGTACTATGATTAGCTAACATCTTTGCCTATGAATTAATTATCAACACCCCCTGCCATATCACGTGCGGAACTGTTTTCAGCAACTGAGTGCCAGTGGGCGGGCCAACGGTGCAATGAGGTGTCGATGTCTTCCTGTAGTGGCATTCATATGCAAATGTTTTTGCCCATGTGACATTACAAATCCCGCCATATCCGAACAAGCCGGTTTATTTATTTATTTATTGTACTGAGTAGGATGTATTAAGCTATGAAACTTGCAGGATGTTTTAATGGTACAGTGACCTCTTGTATGTCAAAAGATCAAGAAAATTTTGATTTCTCATGTCATGACCCCTTTAATATATCAAAAGAAAAAGCAATTTGGGAAGGTCCTGCATTTAATGAATGAATAATTAGACCACACAACATTTAAAAAAACAAGAAAAAAAACAGACTCTACATACCTAACTTGTATCTCTCCTTTCCTATTAGTTTCATAATACTTTCTGAATAATTTATGGTTAGTAAATAATATGCTTTAAGATAAATAATTGAATAATAAACTGAGGCTGTTAGAGGTTAATTGATTCACTTTCTTGTGAGAGTCAGAGACGGAGAGAAAAACAGAGAGGCTGGTACAGTAAGAGAATGACTGTTTATAATGGTGGATATTAAAAGTCTTGGTCACCTTAACAAAAGCATTTCAGAGAACAATTTGTGTTCATTTTTAACAAATTAACTTCGCACAAAATTTATTTGCTCATGCACCACGAGATTGCTCATGTAAGCCACGACTGGAAAGAGAGAACCAGAACTATAATCAAGCTGATGTCTATATTCTGTTATGTCAAAAGATTCATATCTTTGATTTTAAATGAAAAAAACTGTAATCCCGATAATATTTCCCATTTTTTACAAAATGTACCTGTAATCTGATTACTTTGTTTTTTTTTTAAACGGAACTGTAACAGATTAGTTACCAGTTTTTTTGTATTCTGATTACGTAATCCCGGTACATGTATTCCGTTACTCCCCAAGCCTGCTAACAACGATCAAAATTCAAATTAAAAATGGTTTAACAATTTTTAGAGGAAAAAAAAGAAAGAAAAAACTCTTACATTCACCTGGTTGCATAAGTGTGCACACCCTCTTATTAATACTTTATTTTACTTAAAGAACCTTTTGCTTGGAATACAGCACTTTGTATACCAACTTGATTTGCCAATTTTATTCCACTGTTCCGTGCAAAAATGCTCCTGAGCAATCAAATTGCGAGGAGATCTCCTGTGCATTGCTCTCTTCAAGTCACAAATTTTTGATAGGATTTAGATCTGGGATTTGACTGGGCCATTCTAAACCATTGATCTTCTTCTTCTGAAGTCATTCCTTTGCTGACTTGGATTTGTGCTATCATGAAAGGTGAAATGTTTCTTCAGTTGTCTAACAGAGGCCTGGAGGTTTTGCGTCAAAATACATTGGTATATGGAGCTGTCTATGATTCCCTCTATCTTGACTAGAGCACGAGTCCCAGCTGAAGAGAAACAGCCCCATAGCTTGATTCCACTGCCACCGTGCTTCACTGTGCCAAACATATCTTTTAGACTTATGCCCAAAATGTTCTACTTTGGTCTCATCAGACCATAACACAATTTGTAAATGGATTAAAAGTTTGATGTGGCATTCATTAATAAATTATAAGCTATGTTGTCTTAGTTGGCAAATTGCTGTGGTATAAGGGGACTTCTGGATGCGTTGTTATAGGAAAACACCCAGTGGTAGCTGTAGCTTTGCTTTGCATTGCTCCATATCACACCATCTACTTATCCAATTTTCCCATTTTCATAGATTTACTTTAAAAATAGGACATAGGAAAAACAGTCAACATATATCATAATAATCACAATTTTGTTCATTACTTAGCTAAGATTAGCTGAGTTTCTGCGACTAAAACTTTCTATCTCAGATATAATTGGTCCAAAGTCTTAAGTTTATTTATTCACAGTCTGCCACATATGATTATTTATTTATTTATTTATTTATTTATTCATTTTACAGACGTACCGAGGACTAAAATCTCTGTTTTAAAGAAAATTTGAAGAAAAAAAAAAATGACCTTTTATAAAGCAAGTAAAGTCGATCGGTCTTCTAAGGTTATACTAAGGTTAAAACGGATTTGCCTGTAAAAAGACATTTAAAAGGCAGATGCAGCAGTCCGGGACCTTCAGTGTCAGTGCATGTTGAAGTGTTTCAAGAACACATGGTGTGAAAACACCACAAAATCAAACCTACCATGTGTAGGTATTGTTCCCTTTTTATAAACATTGTCACTGTGAAAAAGGCGCATAAGTTTAACAATATATTCATATGTTCGCTGTATAAATAAAAGCGTAAGATCATTTTTCTTCTGAATAAAAAGAGCATGTAAGGCATTCTAGCATGGGTGGCTAGCACAAAATAACAGTAAAGCTGGTGTTAACAACTGGTAAAACAGCAGATTGTCTGAAAGATGTTAATGAGTGCTAGGACTAGCAGCCTTACGATAGCTCATGACTTCAGCTTATGAATAACATGAAGCATGCATACTGTGAAGGAATGTGTCCAAACACTTTCGGTGTTTCACCTCGAATGCAGCAAGGAAAGATTTGGCTCATGTCATTAGTGCAGCAGAATGAAGAATCAATAGACAAATGAATAATGGTGTTAGCATTAGTGGTAGCTTTAGCATAAACTAGGCATGGATTTTTTCTTTACAAAGAGAATAATCTCTTTGTAAGACTTTGAGCAAATGGATATAATGAAAATAATGTACAAATACTAATTCTGCCTCGAACCCTTTTATCGTTTCACTCAGTTTATATTGTGCCATTTGTACTAAATGTGAAACCTAGTTATAGAAATACATTAAAATGGATTGATGGGTCAGTATTTTTTATTTTTTTTTGCAACATGGACCACCTTTAACAGGAAGGAGCAATTTGACGGATTCCTATTGCAGAAGACCAATGGCAGATTGATGTATAACCTGCAGAGAAAAATTGGTGTGAAAATGGTATTACAACAAATGAAGTCGGTGTATTATATGGTTAGGTAGAAACGCTGCTTTTGTAATGAAAGAAATTGCTGGTGAACCTCAGAAATGGTTTCCAAGCCAGTGACTACATGTTGACTTTAAACTAGCAACTAGCAAGATTCTCGTACATTCTCACATTCTCACCTATGGTGAGGGAAGTGGTGCAAATTTGACAAGCTGTCGTGTGAAAAGGGCTAGGGTTAGCTTGTATACCTTTTCTTATGGCTTTCATATGAAATTGGATGAATCCAACCACACAGGCCTTGTTTTTTCATTAGTTAGTAGTATGACTTCACAACACTTTAAATTGAAGAGACAGTTCATGAGAAGAGCATCTGAAACTGAATCATTATGTCTATGTAGCTCTGGATCTGGGTAGATAAATGTATGCTTTAATCACACTGGCACCATTTTGACATTAGCCCCCATCATGGGGGTCTGGAGTTCACTATACTGCAATAATAATTCTATAAATCATAATTTCAAGATTTTTTTTTTTTAGATTATACTGAGGTACAGAGCTAAATTTTGATAAATCTCTTCATTACTAAAACTTAGTAAATGGTAATGTTTAGTAAAGGGCAGGTAAAGTAAACTTGGTAAAAGCTAAGTGAAGGACTTAATACTTGCCCTTCGGTTTGACGTCAGTTTGCACATAATTGCACTTTTAGGCTGCATGAAATTAAACTGTGGCTGTAAATTAACCTTTTTGCATATACTCCGTCCTGTAGTTTTGCAGCTTACGGTAGAAATGCCTGCATAAACCTGCCTGCAAGTTGTTGTTTTTGTGTTATCAAGTTTGCACATTTTCTACACCACAAAATCTTTAGCCAGAGTGTGAAAGTGTGATGTGATAGTGTGATCGCATTCATTAATATTCCTTTGTTAGCACAAGTAAAATGGGCAACTCTGTTTACAACTTCACAGGTCTGTGTATGTGTTTCAGCTTGTTTTACAGGTATCTTTAGTCCTGTTGCTCTTCTTCACAGTGTAATTATAGCTTATGTATTTATGAATGAAAGGCATTTCTTTTCACAGTGTTACTTCTTTTTCTTTTATTTAGAACATTCACCATATCCTGTTCTCCTTTCCTTTTGTCCATGGGGAAATTGTATTGGACCGTAATTGCTACCTGATTAATAATTGCTTCCGATTGAAAGTACAAGCTGTGGAAGAAGTTGCGTTCTTCACCCGAGTGCTAGTTCAGTTTAATGTTTTTGCCAGTGAGGCCTGTCAGTATTGCGATAAGACATAGCTTGTTAATTACATGCAATTATTAACGTAGGAGAGGGAGGACTGACTAGAGCAAAGCCATAATACCACATGATGCGAGCATCTGGCATTTCTCCAATGCTCCTTGCAGTAACTGAATGCTAATTTGGCTCGTTTTTAACTTGAAGGTCAACTGATTCTTTTGTGGAATTGACCTGGGATTACAGGTCTCCAGTCCAAAAAAAAAAAATGTGCAAACAAAGTTAGTGCATTTTATTGATGATCCCATTATTTACCATGATTTACTTTCAAGATCCATAGTTGCATAACTATTATAATTTATTGTTATACTAGAGTTGAGTTTGCATAACTCTAGAACAAAATGAACACGACCTAACTAAGCTGCATTAAAAAAAAAAACTACTGAAATGAAACATTTATACATATAGAACAATTTACTATAAAGAGCAATAAATACAAACAACTAAACTAATTGCATGTCTTGTGTGACTCTGCTTTGTCTTTAAAACTGGGTCAGTCTTGCATCAAGAAATTGGGTGGTAATTCTTCCTGCAGGGTCCAAGCACGATTTCCAAATAGCACTCCCAGTGTCTAATTCTTGCCCAGCTACATATAAGACTAAAGAGATGATAGAAGAATATACAGATCCAATTCTGAGACAAGTTTTGTAGCTCAAAGATAACACTGTTATTTCTACTGAAAACTGATTGCCTGATGGTTATCATTAGAAATCCATGTAAAGATTGACACACCAAAACAGTATACCAAATTTAAGCCCAATTGAATTTACAATGACTGAGAAACAGCTATTTGAACATAATGCCCCCTGTAAACTACTTACTGACTAAATATCATGGCTCTGCGACATATGCTACTTAGTGATTGACTCCCTAAAATACTGACAAAAACAGCAGGGTTCCAGTATCTCTGGTGCTTAGACCTCTAAGAAAACAGGACTAACATATTCTTGTGTTTTGGCTTCATATAACAAACCTACTTAAGGCTCTTAAGCTCCCAAGACCCCGCCTTACATTTTGTATTAGTTTCACTGAAGCTACTAAATAATTTATTTATAAATTACTGAATAATATGCTTTGAGATGAACTGAAAAACTGAGACTTGATGGAAGTAACAGTTCATAGAAATGTTAATAACCCTCAGGTCAAGTGATATTAGCAATGGCTCAGCAAAGCAAATTATTAATAAGTGATCTGAGATGGGATTCAGGGTTTTCAGAGCGGTATGGCCTTAATGTGAAGTGTAACCCTTTTACCCGTCTTTATTCTGAAAGGAAGCTTGCATGTCTACTAACAGAAATTCGACCCCCCGTAGTGTATCTAATGATATAGAGGACAATTAAAAAGCATGTGACCCTTAGAGGCAAAGTTGAAAATGGGGTCAGATGCACGATGAGGAGGGATCTGAGTTCACAGAATAGTTTAGAGAACTTGGCGGCGAGTTTCCCTTTCTTTACAATAGCCTCACATCTGTGTGTGTGTGTGTGTGTGTGTGTGTGTGTGTGTGTGTGTGTGGACTTTTTTTGATTCATAAGAAAATGCAGCACAAGTGGGGAAAAAGCAACAAGCTTGGATTACAACCATTTTTGGTTTGCCCTGCAAATTTTAAGGTGGATAAAAAAACGAACAAAAAAACAAAACAAAACCCATTAAGACTAAGAGAGTAAGCTGTTGTAAACTGAGCTAGGGTATTAGAGTTGCGCCTGGAGGAGAGAAGAGATTTGTAAAGCAGGACAGAAAATTGATACACAAGCTGGCGTAAGTCATTTTGCTTCTCCCTCTGGTTGGGTGGATAATGGTTGTGATTTGTTTATGGATGGTAAAAGTATGTGAGCTTGCCAGACAGCCCACATTACAAGCACTTAAACTAGCGGAAATCTCCACAAATTGCAAATTACGTACCTGTCTTTCCTCTAACAACATGAATCTTTTAACCGAAACATTATTTTTTTTAAAAAGTCCGTGGAACTGATTTGCGCATGGCAGCTTTGCTAGTGGTAGCTTTTCATCATTAAAATATCCATATTTAAATCTCTCACGCAGTGAAGTGTGAAGTGGAGATTGAGCGAGGACAGGGAGAAAGTGGAGTTTTCAGCCGATCGCCGGTTGCCGCAGTGTTTAATTTTGCCCTTCTATTGAGGCCCTTCAGCAATCTCTTTCAGTAGCTTAACTAAGACCCTGCGCCCACTGGAGATAATCTGTACCGCTCTGATTCTCTCTCAAATTCAGATCAGGGATAGAGTGACGGCGGGGATGAAAGAGGTATATTCGCCTTTTCTCACCGCATCTCAAGGAAACATTACACAGGGAAGTCTAATAATCATATTAAGGTAATACACATGAATATTTTGTTAACCTTCTTGGAGTGTTTCTTTATCCTCCTTCTCTCTGTCATTTACCGAGTAGGGTTGGGTTATGCAGTATTCATAAGCTCAGCTCATCAAGTGAGCCGAACTGAACAGAAAGCCTCTTTCTTACTGTGGTTCTACATAGAATCAAACTAACGGTTCAAGGTATTTCTTGAAGACTACTGCTGGCTGTTCTGATGCGTTTTTTGGCCTTGATAGCGCTACAGAGCATCGACATGGTTTCTGCTATACGTCTTGAATACTTAAGTTCTGAGCACCTATATAAAATCAAAACAAGAAACATCCAAGGTTTCATTCTTTCCTCTCACCCAGTTTTCCCAAGAGAAGCTCCGGAAAAGCTCCATCTTACAGAAAGAGTTCTGAATACGTTGCTGTAGATCAGATCGTGGTTTAACGGTTCATTCAAGGTTATTATGTGAGTGTGAAACCGAAATCCTTTGTATTGTCGCAATTATAGTATTGTTTGAGTGGAAAAAGTGAAAAAGGAACTTTCGAATGTTTTCGTCGCTTGAATTGTCATTTTTGTCGTCTTATACAGTGGCATGCAGAAGTCACATTGAAAATCTGGGATTTTTTTTTCTCATTTAAAATTGGAAATTAATCTTAAATGGGAAAGAAAAAAAAATGGAAAAAAGATGTAATTGCGAGTTTATATCTCAGAATTGCGACTTTATTTCACACAGCTGCGAATCTTGGAATTTTTTCCTCATGATTTTGAGTTAACATCTCACAGATCTGAGTTTTTTTTTCTTCTTCGCAGTTTAAGCATCCACTTGACACAGTACCTGAAATGTGACGGTAACTTCAGGTAACGAGTGCACACTAGTATCTTGATTTCCATGTCTTGGCTAGCTGATGAGTGTTGTTCTTACATAGCCTATTTATAGAGAATGACTGATGCTTTGTCTGTGCATTCTTTGCAGCTTACTAAATGTCGAGCGGATGTCTAAATTGTGAGAAAAAACATCAGAATTGTGAGATGTAAACTCACTTGTAATTGGCAGAAATAAAGTCAAAATTAAGAAATTTAAACTCGCAAAATAAACTCATGCCTAATCTCTTCTATTGAAGCATGTGTTCAGACGAAACTCAGGTGGGTTTGATCTAAAATCGATCACGCCAGCTCGAGTGAACGCTGTCATTAAAGGAAAAAGGGGACGTACCGAATATTAAGAAACTCCGACATTCATGTACATATTGCAAACATACCACTTTTCACTCAAGTTATTGTCAATAATTTAATTTCTAATAAATTGTTTTATTAGATTAGAAAAGAATGCAAAATAGAAGCATTTTCACTAGTCGTCTTAGACCTTTGGACCCCACTGTATATTTCGGCACGTGGCAACTTTTGGGCATTTGACTGGCAGATGCAGTCTTGAGCTTTAATACAGAGCTGTCAGTTCTTACCACCCCAAACCCTTTTTTTCACATCAGAGTCTGACAAGAGAAAATGTCTTTTTGTTATTACTGAAGCCTTTTATTACTCTGTGTGTGTGTGTGTGTGTGTGTGTGTGTGTGTGTGAGAGAGAGCGAGAGAGAGAGAGAGAGAGAGAGAGAAAGAGGAAGTATCTCCAACAGAAGGTCTCATTGGGTCTTGTAACCATGGTAACACATAGATAAAGTGCGACAAACACACTTCACCTTGTCACCACCAGAGAGAGAAAGACAGAGAGTGAGACAGATCAGAAGAAGTAACTCTTGTTCTTCGACATAATACCCATACACAAAAATTACACACATCTGTTTTTCACATGTGAATATATGACATCACACGTGAAAAATATGTGAAAGTGCATTTCAGCATATCCTGACACATGAAAGTAAATGAAAATAAATGAACAAAAAAAATGGAGTATGTAAAGCAGAACATGTGAATCAAATGAAAGTGATTAAAACAGCACACATGAGTCAAATGATTCATGTGTAATATATGACATAAATTAATTGTTTAAAACAGCATGTATGAATCAAATGAATCATATGTAAAGCATCACATGTGAAAAAAGATGAATCATGTAAAACAGCACATACGAATCAAATGAATCATATGTGAAGCATCACGTGAAAATAAATGAATCATCTAAAGCAGCACATATGAATCAAATGTATCATGTAAAACAGCACATATGAATCAAATGAATCGTGTAAAGCATCACATGTGAAAGTAAGTGAATCATGTAAAACTGCAAATATAAATCACATGAATCATGTAAAGCAGCACATACTGTATGAATCATTTGTAAAACAGAACATGTGGAAATAAACAAATCATGTGTAAAAAGATCGCATATGAATCAAATGAATCATTTGTAAAGTATCACATCCGAAAAGAAGTGAATCATGTGTAAAGCACCATGCGTGAAAGTAAATTAATCATTTGTCAGTTTCACATGTGAATCATGTGATGTGACTTTTCTATAAGTGCACTGATTGCATAGACACACACATTCGGATTTTTCTTTCTGAACAGAAATCTGTTTCTGATTTTTGTTTTAAAATAATCATATTATTGATTATGACAATTCAGGAAAATGACGTCCTCTATCCCTGTGTTATGACGAATTGCTGCCGACATTAAGCGGTTAAACTTTGATTACTATTAATTGCACTACATTCATTATTTCATTAAGGTCCGTGCTCCAAATTAGTGGGTTGATGTCAAAGCAAATCTCACTTGGAATAATTAATCTCATTTTGTGTCCTTCACAAACAAACCTGGCTTTATGGGATCAAGTGGGCCGGGATTAAAATAGAACCAATTGTATTTTTAAAAAAGAAGTACATCTTAAATTGTCATTGGGAGCTCTGGTGCACTATATGACCTAATTCTGCCTCTCTCTTTCTCTTCGTCTCTCTAAGCAGATGTCCCTCTAGAGTCCAGACCATTTCTACCACTTCTTTGTGGTCGTTTCATCCCAGTGCATTAACATTGGAGTAGAAAGTGGAGTAATGAAAGATATACACGTGAAGTTAGTGTCCATTGTGGCAATGTTTCCAGTAAAAAGTTAAGAAGCTCACTGAAAAATTCATTAACTACTGTTCATCTCCTATCTTCATGACATACCGCATAAAACATGGACATGGCGTGTGAGTAGGAATCATCACATTTCAGTTCGGGTTCATAGACTCTTGTGCATGTTGTGGTGAGACATGAGGGGAAATGTTGGTTAAACTACTGTGGGTGTGTGCTTAACAATGCATAGAGTCGCTTGCTCTTTCTGAATGTGTCTGCAGTGGAAAGTGGATAGACATCAGATATACGCACTAGTCTCAATGGCCGGAGTCACACTGCTTGTTCATATTCTGCACGATTTATCGGCCATCACCTGATACATAAATTCCTTGTCATCCACACAAATATAATTCATTTGCCTACCTATAAATGTCTTAATGCGTAAAAAGTATACTAGCCAAACATAATAACCCTGGTTATTATTGTTTTTCTCAGTATTATGTGTCAAAATAAGAATAAAATAAATACAGCTGCAAGCAGCAATTAAGGGGCCAAGCACCACCTGTTAGCAACAGAGGAAAATCAGAAGGCACTGGACCACCAGGGCTTGTTCCCAAGGAGAGATACTTAATTTGAAGGCAAAAACGTCAAGCTGTTGATATTATAGTCTTCCTGTTTTCAATCGCCCTATTAAGTTGCAAACAAACTCAAAGCTTCTTTGTTTACATCAGGCCATGTAGCTAAATTGAGTTTTGTTCAAGCTGGTCTCACGATGCTGTGATCCAGATTTCCTGATTATTGAACTAAATTTGTAAGAGGAGACAAAAAAATTGCTTTAATGCTAACTGTTTTAGAAAAAATGGCAGAAAATCCCAAATTTTCTCTAAATCCAATAGTTTCTGCGTTGCCGTAATGATGTTTTACGACATTGCGTTGGAGTTTTTATTGCAAATGTATATGGAAATTTGCTCTATTGATGGTGGTAGATTGCTTGAAGGATGTACAACAACATACAAATTGTTGTGTAGGCAGTACCACATGTTTTAAGGGCTGCCATAGACACCCATGTCGAAGTAACTACCCACCTTCAGTGCTTGGCCCCCTAATAATAATAATAATAATAATAATAATAATAGTCTCTAATTCAATTGTTGTATTGATTTGTCGAGTGTAGAATTTTGGGATAGACTTGAATTGTTAGTGGGGCTGAAAGAAGTCAATGGGGTCAGACTGAGTCACACGCTGTCTCTGTCTGTCTTTCATTCTCTCTGTACATGTCCTTCTTTCTTGAAAAGAATGACTCACACAGATGAAGGACATTTTTCTTGCTTTAGTTCAGCCCATTCCAACCTCTATCTGATGTCTGAATGTGTAATGTGAGGCATACTGAGGGCTGAGCTTACACGCTCAATAAGATTTTATAATAAAAATATTGATTATTTAGTCTATGTTATGTAGCACACTGTAGCACAGACTATGATACTTCCTTTAGAAGAAAATGCATTTCATTGAAAATGGCAGAGAATAGTACAGAGAGAGAGAGAGAGAGAGAGAGAGAGCAGTCTTTTGAAGTAAAATCTGAACATTTTACATTAGACTCTTGACATAACTTGTGTTCTAGCACTTGTGATTCAGTTTTATAGTATATGCTGGCCTTTATTATTTTTTTTTTTATTTGATTGGGCATAATTAAACAAATCTAGGCAGGTAAGACCTTCTCCCAATGATCAAGACCATGGGTTCATTGGTCACTGATATATAGTTGTAAAAAAGGGAGTGACCAGTTTAAAAAAAAACACCAACATTTAAAATACCATCACCTTGGTCAGCTTGTCTGATAAATGCAGGTAATATTAATATCTTGTTGTTTTTTTTAATCTAGTGATCTGTTATTTAATTAAGCCTAGTTAAGCGTTATATAGTAGTATTAGTTGATGTAAAAATGTTCTTGGTATTTTATATAAAATAATCTAGCTATATGTCACATAATGGAGGCTGAGACGGAAGCACGTGCAGGTATGGCAGTTTAATCAAACAATCAGAAGTCCAAAGGATCAGGCAGAAATCGAAGTACAAGGCAGGCTAGGCGTCAAACGATCAGGCAACCAGGCAAAACTAGGCAGGGCAGAGAATTGAGGTCAACAGAGTAAACAAAGTCAATAACCAGAAAAGCAAACACGATATAAGGTTTAGAAATGCGCCAGAGACTAAGCAACTGAGCGCAATACTTCGCAAAGTTATAGTCACTTTATACTGTGGTTGTGAGTGCTGTGAATTGGATGCAGGTGCGCGTGATTACAATGAATGTGAGTGTTCTGGGAATCGCAGTCCATGGCGGCCATGTTTGTAGGCCGCAGTACAGGATGGGAAATGTAGTCAATGGTTCGCTGTGATATGACACTATCAATCAATGAATTAAAAATATCAATGCATTCATCGATGATCAAAATAAACGAGGGTAATTAGAGTCTAGAATCCTGATTATAGTTTACTGCGTCGTTTATCGAAAAGCATGATGTCAGATGTAAAGCCTCGAAGCATCACTGGGTATGCAGCCAACATCATCTCATTGTTCTCTGATTACACATGCAGACAGAAAAAAAATATTATCATAAAATCAATTACAGCTTCGTAGTAACTGTATGAGGATAATTCATATTGCTACACATCGTTGTTAATGTGTAATTATTGTTGTTCATTGCTGAGCGGGTCTTATTATAGAGGGCGCTTGGCATAGCAGGCTTGTTTTCTGCCATGCGCACACACACGCACACGCGCACACACACGCACACACACACACACACACACACACACACAGATGCTTTTAGGAAACATCATAGGAAAAAGAAAAGATTATAGATTATAGTTGCAGTCCGAACACACCTACCCTGAATATGTGGAAGAAGTGAGCCTAAAGGTGCAAAAAGTGAGAAGATTTTAGTAAATATAATCAGGTTGCATCTGTCTGTAACTCAGTGTCCCTGAAACCTCTTGATCTAAGGAAGAAAGGGAAACTCAGACAGGTGGAGAGCATGTGTTTGACTCTAAAGGAGGTCATGGAGTGTGTGTTTGTACTGTGTGTAGGTGAAACACTGACATTTAGTTGTTACATGAATAAGGTCTATTAAATCAACTGAAACTGTCTCTCCACAATAGAATAGAATAGAATAGCATATAGCTTTAATAAAAAAAAATATATATAATAGGATATAATAGAAATCAGCTTTATGGCAATAAACTATAACAGAATATTGGGTTATTCGAATATAATAGAATGGAATAGAATAGAACAGCATATAGCTTTAAATAAAATATAATACTATATAGAAATCAGCTTTAATGGATTAGACTATGACCGTATTGTTTTATTAGAATAGAATAGAATATAGCTTTAATAAAATATAATACTATATAATAGAAATCAGCTTTACTGGAATAGACTATAACCGTATTGTTTTATTAGAATAGAATATAACAGAATATAGCTTTAATAAAAATATAATACTATATAATAGAAATCAGCTTTATGGCAATAAACTATAACAGAATATTGGGTTATTAGTTTAGAATAGAATGGAATAGAATAGAATAGCATATAGCTTTAAATAAAACATAATACTATATAATAGAAATCAGCTTTAATGGATTAGACTATGACCGTATTGTTTTATTAGAATAGAATAGAATATAGCTTTAACAAAAATATAATACTATATAATAGAAATCAGCTTTACTGCAATAAACTACAATAGAATATTGATTTAATAGAATAGAATAGATCATACACCAGCTCCATTGCAATAGAATAGAACAGAATAAAAAATAATCTTGTTCAGCTGCAATATAATACAATAGAAAATAACACAGCTTTATTGCAGTAGAATAGAACAGAATATAGCTCAAATGAAATAAAATAGAGTAGAACATAAACAAGCTGCAGTGCAGTAGAATAGAACAGAACATAAGTCAGCTTTGTTGCAATAATTTGCACACCCTTCTCAGTCTTGCTCCAATGCCGTAATGAACCCAACCCCCCCCCCCTCCCTTTTCCTCTCTGTCTGAAGACGTGATCATATAGACTGTAGGAATTATTCACATTGCCTTTCAGCAACATTGTGAGTAACATATGGGTTTATGAGATGTGTAAATCATTGCAGTCTGTTTTTATTGACATTTTACACAGCGTCCCAACTTTTTTGGAATTGGGGTTGTAGAATAAATCATACACCAGCTGCATTGCAATCATTATTTCTGCTGTTGCCTACAACAATCGCTACAACTCCAATCCCAAATGACACCCATGATAGATAAAAGTGTGTGTGTGTGTGTGTGTGTGTGCGTGTGTGTGTGTGTGTGTTAATTGTATTCTCTTTGTCTTTATCCAATATATCCACAGTAATATAATCCTGTCTGTGCCTCAGTTCTATATCATATGACTTGCACTGTTCATAAATGTTGTTGGGCTACATATACCAGCACTGATGTTCAGGATGTAAACAGAGCTGTAAAATAATCCACAGTATACACGAAACAGCGTACTGTACTGTAACTCAGTATGGATGCAATGCTGAGTTTGGTTAAAGTGCTGAAAGTGGGTCATAATGAATATGAAATGTGATGTGTGTGTGTGTGTGTGTGTGTGTGTGTGTGAGAGCGAGAGAGAGAGAGAGAGAGAGAGAGAGAGAGAGAAGATTTTGTAATAATTAAGGATGCAAAAGAAGAGAAGAGAAGGAAGTGGAATTCAAATGTTTTAGATGAATATGTGAAGGTGTAGGTATTCCAGTGCTAAATATACTCTGTATGTACAGGTTCCGAAAACTGTAGATGTTTGTGTTCAAGATTTCAAATCAATCTTGAGTTAGTACAACTTAAGCCTGGCTTGATTTGTAATAATTTAAACACAATTAGCTGTTTGCAGAATAAATCACGGTGTGAGCGGGTAAACATCCATCTATCCATCCATCCATTTTCTGTACCGCTTTTCCCACTTTTCCTACACTGGGTTGTGTGGAAGGATGGAGCCTATCCCAGGGTATAGGCAGGGGGCACCCTGGATGGGGTGCCAACCCATCAAAGCGCACAATTGCACACAAACACCCAAACAATTTGCAAACGCCAATCAGCCTACAATGGACTGGAGTACCTGGAGGAAACCCCCAAAGCATGGGGAGAACATGCAATCTCCTTGCACACAGGGCAAAGATGAGATTCGAACCCCCAACTCTGAAGGTGTGAGGCAAATCTGCTAACCACTAAGCCACCATGTCCCCTGAGAGGGTAAACAACGCCCGAGAAAGGTTTTCCACCAAGCTATCGGAGGTCACAACAAATTTCTGAAAAGAACTACACCTGGAGACCAGAGTTCAGGATGTTATCAACATGCCTTATTGTATGTATGGAATAAAACACAATGGAGTCTGCTGTTTCCAGAAAATAATCAACCAAATCAAAATCAACCGATCAAAGTGGAAATACAGCTGTTTTTTTCCCCCACCCACCCCAAAGTTCTATTTCCTATAACAGCACATCCTAAAGTGTTTTATTCCTCTTATACCACAGCAGTTTGTTCAGTATTAATCCAAATAATGATGTCATACTATTTATCCGTTCATAGAAGAATTGTAGAAGTTAGTTCCTGTTCTCACTTACGTTATAACAGGTATAAACCGACACTGGAGACTCCTTCCATAAGTGATCAATAAACATCACTATATTAACGATTGTACATTTTTCATTGTTAAATTAAATAAACAACACCTTCTTTTTTTTTGTTCATCTGTTTAATATTAGACTAATTATGTGTGTTTATGTGGCGCATTCCCACTACTGTCAGAAAATGAATCAACACCTTCTGACCAATCAGAATCGGGAATTCAATTCAATTCATTTACGTGGACTTGTTTAGTTATGAATTGATTGAACATTAGTCAGGAGTAATTTCTTTAACATTTAAACAAGTGTTCATTCATTCCTGTGTTAATCCAGTAAATAATGCATGTGTTCATTATTTTGTTTATTATTGCTGACATCCATGATTTTTGAAAATATTAATACTGCATTACTAATAGAGTAAATAATGCTAGTTAAGGTAGATTTATCAGACGTGTCGTGAGAGAAGTGTTGAGATCGGATATGCATAGTCAGGGGTGGAAAGCACTTGAATAACTGTACTTTATTACTGCACTTAAGTACTATTTAAATCTTCATATTAAGCGTTGACCTTACTTATTATAGTAAATACCTATTTTTCTATTTTTCCCCCTATTATTTTTCTAATTGTTCTCACAAAGACTTCCAATCAATTTCACATTGATGTCAGTTGAAACAGGAGCTGTGCTAATTGGTCTTTCAGCAAAGTCTTGCACCACCCATTAATCGGTATAGCACACACCACCTGCGACTGTTTCCTTTTTAATCACAGTTGCTTCCAATCAGCAAGATGAGCAGCCATTGCAGCTATGTTCAAACCTTAGTAAGAGTTTCTGAATTGTTCATTTACCAGCAATTCATACAGAATGCCATGTCTCCTTTTCCTCACACATAAAAAAATAAATAAATCCGTCAATTTTAAAGAAGCATATTGAGGTAAGTTTGTTTTAAATTTGGTAAATTTATTATCTAGATTTGTTGCTAATGCCAATTCCGCATTCAATCCAACTGGGTTGTGAAACTTTAGTTAAGTAGCTAGTCAAGTTGTAGGTTTGTCTGAGTTAGCAGAGTAAATAAATATTTAAATTAATAACTTGGTTTATTAGAACATCATTGCATGACAGATGAGTATAATGAAGAGAAACATAAAAAGTAGTTAGTCGGATGGGTATCTGCTGAAGTAAATATTGGAGAAAATAATAATAATAATAATAATAATAATAATAATAATAATTGGAAACAGTAAAATATTAAGAAATTCACTGAAGATGTAAAAGCTTTGTGTGGCACAGCAGGTGTGTAATTTGCCCTGGTGTTCTGTAAGGAGGAATGATGGCTCAGTTGAGGAAAACATGCCATGTGTCCTGAACAATTCTGTTCTATTCAGTTTCTATCATTTCCATGTCACACTGTCCCGTGGACATGAATACACACCTTTCTTTTTTTTTTTTTGTCTTATTTTTCTTTCTTTCTGTCTTGTCTCATCTCTTCTGTGTACCTCATTTTTTTTCTTTCTGTCTGTTTTTCTTTTGGTCTGTCTCTTATTTCTGTCTCTCATCTTTCTTTCTTGTGTGTCTCTTGTGTCTCACCTGTCTGTCTTGTCTAGTCTTTGCTTTCTTTTGGTCTGTCTCTCTTCTTCTTTTTTTTTTTCTTTTGGTCTGTCTTCTTTCTGTTGCTCATCTTTCTTTCTTTGTTTCTTTTGTCTCTTGTCTAGTCTTTGCTTTCTTTCTGGCTGTCTCTCTTCTTTCTTTCTTTTTCTGTCTGTATCCTCTTCCTTTTCTTTTTCTTTCGGCCTGTCTCTTCTGTCTTTTTTCCCCCCTGTCTCTCACCTGTCTTTCCTCTTTCTGTCTATTCCATTCCTTTTAATTCCATTTCTCTCTTTCTTCTGAAAAGTGATATTTTTGTCTGCCTTTTTTCTTTTTGTCTTTTCCTTTTCCCTTTAGTCCTCTTTTTCTTTCTCATTTTCTCCTGTAGTGAGCAAATCCTTTCTTTCTCTATTACACTCTTCCTTTCTTGAAATAAATAAAGGCATTTTTTGACAGTTTTTTTCCCCCACTTGAATAAAATGCATGAGTAGCATACCTGAGTACATTTCAATGTGAATGGTTTTTTTTTTCTTTAAATTTTATTTATTTTTATCTATATTAAACTCAAGTAGATTATTTGCTCCATCTTTCTACTTTTAATTAAGATTTTGACAGTGTACCCATCCCTATACATTTTTCCACCCCTCTGCATAATACCCTAGTGTGGGCTGTGTTTATTGTGCATATAAAATAGTTTGCAACAGAACTATACTCGGTTAAGCAAATGAGTAAGCTTGGTGTTGATGCTCAGGAACCACATCTACATGTATATGAGTAAGGTGACTGATTTCATTGTTTCATGCGAAAGTGACGGAATTGTCCATTTCTTTGGGGTGGGTGGGGGGGGGGGGAAACAATACCAAACCATTGTGACAAATGAGAAAATTGTAGCAGTGTGTTTTAGGGTCTCTGTTCATTTGTCCTTATGGCCCTGGACAAACTTAACGATGACGTCTGGCCAGCTTTTCATCCTCGCTCTGTGTGAGTGTGAGTGGTGGTAAAGTTTACAGGGACACAGGTCATAAAGTTTTAGGATTTAAGGAGTCAGACACAGATCTATGGTTCTGTGCAGTGGGTTTTTGCACATCAGCACACAGAGCTGGAGGTTATTTTAGATCAGCTTTCTAGCAGTCAATATGAACAAGAAGTCTTTAGTTAGTTTAACTGCTAGTTAAACAGTAGTACAAGTTTAACTAACTAGTTAGCGAACAGCAAGTCAAGTTACAAAAAAGCGACTCACCAACTTGTTAGCTGAGCTAGCTAACGTAGTAAACACAGAAAATTATCTAGCTAAAAGTAGCAAAATGTTGAACAAATTTACTTCTAAAAACTTTCTTGTCTTATAGCTAATTTAAATTAACAAGTAGCTTACTGACAGAACAATTTAATACTGACTAAAATAAAAAAAAAAATTTAGTTGTATCTTCAATATTACATTTTCACCATAATGAAATTACACAGTGCTGCTAAAATTAGATGATTTTTTTTTTTTGTGTGTGTAAAGAATTAGAAATGAATATGAACAGAATGGAAATGAATTAGAATAGACTTACGTATTGGTTGTGGATGTCATTTTTAGACATGAATTAGAACAGTGAATATTGCCTATTCCTTTTTCCCGCCTGAACTATTACTATTTTTTTTTTACAAAAATTACTTTTAGATTTACTTAAGTTTCTTAATTCTGAGCACTCATATGATGTTGATTTAATTTTGTTATTCTTTGTTGATATAGTTTCGAATGTTATTGATTCTATAGTAACAATTTGCACTGGGAATTGTATGATGGATGCTTTACATAAATTTTAAAAAATGTACATCATTGATATGGTGAAGATTTCTGCAAGGAGATGATTATTTTACGTTTATGGAAGGAGTCTAGAGTGTTAGCACTTCATAACAATTGGACATAAAGCTGTAGCTAAGTTTTCCAACGTAGGAAAGTTTTCAGGATGGAGGGCTTGAAGAAAGTGAAAAAAGAAGGTAATGAAGGAATTTTGGTTTGTAGCTACTATAATGTAACTAGTTTTGCTGACATTAATATATTACAACATTAAATGCAACTATAAATGGATGAAAAGTGATGAATAAATGTATAATTTTTAGTAAATTAAAGTTTTGCTTTAGGTAAATTGGTGTAATATAAGAGGAACAAAACACTCAATATGCAACTAATGAGAAACGACTCAATTCCTACTTAACTATGAACATAAACAGGACTTTTAATATATTTAAACTTTAATTATTTTAGCATTAGTGATGTTATGGTGCATATAATTTTGTTTTTTAATAGTGATTAATGCTTTGAATAATAGTGAGAGCCCTGCTGTATAGTTTTACAAACTGGCATACTGATGTTAAATATAATTTGTCAGATAAAATGGGAAACAGGTTTACTCTACACCTTAAAACAGCTCCTGACATAATGGAGTGCAATGCGTTCATGTGGATGAATCGTTGTAACATGGATGTGGGGAATGTTCTCTGGGGTTTTTTGTTGATGTGCGAAATTGGGTGTGAACTCCCTGAAGGATTCGCCGAGGTCATAGAGAATATAGCTGCGTTTCATCACACCTTCTGCGAAATGATGACGAGAACACATTCACTAGCTTGTTCTTTTCAGGGGTATACACATACAAGCTGTTGGATCTTAAGCAGGGAGGGGCTGTTGTGGTGGTCTGAGATGAACTCTACAGCAGGTGTAGGAGAAATGGTGAATATTGGCCATAAAGACTTTAGAAAAACAATCAAATATCTCAAATATAAGTCTGTCTATCTTTTCCTCTCTCTTTCTTTCTCTCTGTTCATCCTCTATAACCTTCTTATTGAGCTTTTTCTATTGTGGATTGCCATCATTTTTTATTATTTTTTTTCCCCTTCAGTTTTAATTAAGAATCTACCGTAGTGAGGAAGGACTTTTCAGTTTCTGTGTCCCTTTTGGGCCTAACCTCATTCTCCAATATCAGACCCGATTCAATTAAAAACGCAGCCGAGTTCTACAGTTGCTGCTACTACAGCAGTAAATTAAAAATTGATATTAGAAGGTGTGGCATGACGGAAATAAGATTTTGGTCGATCTTCTTGACGTGAAGGAAAATATTAGAACATTTCACTGGTGAAAACAGGGTTTAGCTTTTGAAAGGAAGTGAAGGAAAGACCAACAAAGCTAGAGATTGAAGCAGAAAGAAAAAAACGAAAAGGAAAAAGTTGTATGTTGAAATGTTCCTCGTAGTATTTTTATACAGGGGTAGGTACCTAATGTTCTAGCTAGCTAATTTTTGTAACTAGCTAATGTTAAAGCTAGAGTTGGGGTACTCGATCCCGGACTTGAGTGCAATTATGAACGAACTCGGACTTGTCACGCACTCGGGTAAATTTTGTACTCGAACTTGACCCGGACATTTTGGACAATTTGGAAATTTTCCCAGTTGGGTCCGCATCACATGTAGAATGATAAAAAATAAACAACATAAAATTAAGATAACAAGCAGGGGCGTAGCTTGTGACCAGGAAAGGCGGACAACTGCTTGGGACCCCAGGACATTAGGAGGCATGACGGTTAGAAACCTCCTGAAAGGGGCCCTATGTCATTCCCATCGACTTTCCGGCAGAAATATGTTCAGAAAACATCAAACAACAAAAGACAAACAGAAAATCACTCACTCACTCCTTTGACTGAATAACTTCAGTAAATTTTAATAGAATCACTGTGTGTCATACAGGGAAGTCTACTTTATAACTGCGTTATTCAATTTCCATAGTAGTTCTTACCTGATTACTACTGATAGACCTACCTGAGAAAACGTATCGTTATCGTGAAATAAGATTGTAGTTGTATCGCCTGCCCCAAAACATTAGCATTTGGTGATTCCAGTCTTGAATTTCATGTGAAATGTAGTAAATATCATAAACCCTGCTGATGGGGAATATATATAATATATAGAGGAATATATATTCCTCAATATATATATATTAATAAATATATTAATTATATATTTTTTATATTATATATATACTATATACAGTATACTATATATTAATAAATATATTAATTATATATTTTCTCATTTTAGGTATTAAAATGATAAGTTGGATCAGAGCAGTGTTCAGAAATTAGTTTGTCATTCATAGACAGATTAAAAGCAGTAATACAGCATTAAGCTTATGACATGCTGCTAAATGTAACTCTACTCTGTACTCTCTCTCTCTCTCTCTCTCTCTCTCAGCTGATATAACTGTAGAGAGAGGGATCAAATCACTGAAATGTCAACTCAAACTGGAGGACACAATATAGTGTGATACAATAACAAAACGGGCTCATTTTTCTTTTCATACACGTGTGTGTGTGTGCGCGCATACATGTTTCATACACTTGTATACAATATGATCAGTTCTACATATACCTCTATCCCTTTTCTTTGAAACCATATTTTGATAGGAAATTAGTTGAGGTGCTGATGACCCGAAATTAAAATATTAAAGGCCAATGGCGAGATGTAATAGTGATATTTTTGTTACATTATGTTGTTTGTTGTAAAGCGACCGTGGTGTAGTTCGTTTATAGCATACGGTTAGTGTTTATTTCTGATGATTGTATTTAGGCTTCAAACTTCATAAAAGATGTGTTCATTTGTGAAAATTATTTTAATGGACAAAACGTGTTAGTGTTGTAAACTTTTGTTGATCTTATTTTTTTGTTGCAATAATCCTAAAGCCTTCGGGAAAATCCTATTGGGATTTTGTCGAGGGAACCGGTGTGATACTAACTTCCGGGTTCTGGTACAAAATGACATCATCCCTGTGCCACTTTATTGGGTGATTTGGCTGCGCGTCTCCTCCTGTAAACACTCTTATTGCTTTTTCTGCATAGGCCTGAATTGTTTTCATTTGGTTGCATATTGTTATATTGGATTACATATTTTTATTTTTACTCATCCTATATTTTGGGTACAGTTTTATTTATATTTTGCTTCTACGAGATGATGCACTTTAAGGACCAGTCTAATTTGATTTAAAGATTTGTACATTAGCAGGAATGTAGCACAACAAGGAGGCGAAAGCAGCGGTTGGTTTTATTTAAATGTGAAAATGCAATAAAAATGTTAAATAATTGTGATCTAAATATTGATCAAAATAATCGTGATTATCATTTAGGCCCTACTGTTCAGCTAGATATTGCACTGCCTAGCTAGGCTAATGTTTGCTGTCTATGCACATAAACTAGTAAAAGAGCAGAATTCACACACTTGTGACAACAGAAAGGTTTAAAAAAAATGTTATACATGTTATACAGTTGCGGTTATACTAAGGTTTACATACGCCTTGCAGAATCTGCCAAATGTTCATTTAAAAAAACCAAATAGGGATCATAAAATTTGCATTTTGTTTTTTAGTACTGCATGAGTAAGCTATTTACTGTTCTTCAGAAAAATCCTCTAGGTTGTGCATATTCTTTGGTATTCGAGCATCTTCTGCATATTTGACACATCTTTTCACAATGTTAACTAAAATAACTTTGCACAATGGTGCATTGAGAGCTGGGGGGGGGGTGTAAAATTTTGAACAGGATGATCAGTGTAAATTATTGTCTTCTAGGAAACTGTTATAAATGTCTTAATGTATCGTGTTGCCTTCTTGAGCATCAGTGAACGTTTGCACCTTTTGTAATAGTCGTGTACGAGTCCCTCAGTTGTCCTCAGTGTGAAAAGATGGATCTCAAAATCATATAGCCGCTGTTGGAAAGGGATCAAATATGCAGAACATGCTGGAAAAGTAAAGAACGTGCAGGACCTGGAGGATTTTTCTGAAGAACAGTGGGCAGTTTAACTGCTCAGGACAAACAAGGGACTCATGAAGAACTATCACAAAACATAAAAAAACAGTCGATCATTCAGGTAACAACACACAGTATTAATAATCAAGCGTGTGTAAACTTTTGAACAGGGTAATTTTTATAAATTCAGCAATAATCCTGTCTTGTGGACTATATGTAAACTTTGGATAAAATAGCTTATTCGGGACAGTACTAAATAAAATATAAAAAATATATTTTTTAAAATGAACATTTTGCAGATTCTGCAAGGCATAAATTATGACCTCAACATAGCTATCGTTGTATTTTTCATACAGAGCTTCCTAGCTAACATTCTAGCTAGCTAAAGCTCTAACTAGCTATCTTAAGTCCTCTGAAATAAGCCATTTCCATCTTTTTAGTCTGATCTAGGTACTGCACTGTGTAGCTAAGCTAATGAAAGCTAGCTACACACAAACTACTAAGACAGTAGAAGGCACACACTGATTACAGATGGCAGTGAAGGTTGACACGAATTCAAGGAACATGCCTCAGCATTTGCTGAGACCGTATAGCTAGCTAGCTAGCTAACATACTAGTTAGCGAATATTTTAACAAGCCAATACTTTAGCTAGATAATGTTCTAGCTAGCTACCTTTAACTACGCCCTTGGTATAGCTAGCTAGAATATTTTCCTTATTCTAGCCTGCTGAGATGGGTACTGCACTGCCTAGCTCAGCTAATGTTCACTATCTACACACACAAACTACTAAGAGTGTCAAAAAACTAGCTAAAGTGTTTGATAAATACTGTTCTAGCTAGCCAACACTGTAGCTAGCAAATCTTTACCCTAATGAACGTTTAATTAAACTCACTAAAAGGAACCGTGTTTTTTTTTTTTTTTTCCCCACCCACTTTCTAGTCTGTTAAGCTAGGTGCTGCACTGCCTAGCTAAGTTTTTAAGAAAGGCAGTTGTATGATATAACCTATTAAGAGAGTAGACAGTCCAGACTGATGACATCAGATTACATTAAATACTTTAAAAGAAATTCCCGAATACATCCTTCTTGAGAAAATCACGTTCTCTGTGACTGTTTAAGACAGAAAAGGTTACATAAAGAGCAGAGCGAGATGAATTGAGCGCCATTACAGGAGAACTGTCACAGCGTGTTAGACGTTATAGGTTAGCGTCGCATAGTGAAGGTCGTTGTACCCCTCTATTCCATCCCACTCCTCACTGATACTTGAGCTCACCAGATTTATGACTAATGGTTCTTTCTGGGGTTCGATGAACTGGAATTTAACGTTTGTGACGTCCTCATTCACCTCAAATGCCATCTATCGTCGCTTTTTTTCTTTACTCCTCCCATTTTCTGCACATTTAATGCTGAAGGTGCATTTCTTGCTTTGTCGTTCCCCATGAATCCTCATCCTCTCCTCAATCTTTCCTTCTGCAAAGAGTGGCCTAGATTAGCCATTCTTTTTCTCTCACTCATTTGACTGTTACTTCAGAGAAAAGATGAACTGCACTGGAGTCCCTGAAGAGACAAGTCTTGTGTGTGTGTTTGGGTGTTTGAGAGCTCTGTGCAAGCGGAGTGGAGGATTAAAGTCTAAAGGCTCAGATTTCTACACCTGCAGTGACTAGATGGAGTGGGGTGGAGGGTGGGGGGATATCTCCCAGAATGAATGGAGTTTTGACCTTGTGAGGATGTTTAGCTTGTCATCAAAAGATTTCCCTTTTAAGGATGTAAAGGAATGAAAGGTCTATATGAGGGAGATGTAACACTATCAGATATGGCACTATCTATCTGTAAACGCTGTGTGTGTGTGTGTGTGTGTGTGTGTGTGTGTGTGTGTGTGTATCTGGCTCTGACTGTTCCTCAACCTCCGCTCACATCACTCGAGTTCATATTTGGTGTCAACTAGAGCTGTACAGTGCCCTCTGTAAATAATGTCACCCCTGTTGAATGTGAGCAAAGAGGGCTATGAAATTTTGTCTTTAATGTTTAATCTTTTGTTAAAAGAAATCACAAATACTCTGCGCTCATGGATATCAAACAATTGCGCAAACAAGTTTATCGTTTAAAAAAAAAAAAGGTTAAATGTGTGGCACAATTATTGGCACCCCTATGAATTCGTATAAGGAAATATAAATTTGAAGTATATTCCCATTTGATATTTTGCTCTTTTTTTTTTAGTACACCTGGGTGACCAGTAATGGGAAATTGTTCAATGACTTCCTGTTTCACAGGGGTATAAATCTGAGGTAACACACAGGCAAAATTCCCTTAGGTTGCGTATGAAATTGCGTACTACGCGGTAAGCGAAAAGCAGTAAGCCAGAGGGGGTGGTATATCCAAATTCTCAGTACCTTCCTGTGATCTGACCTGGTGGTGCTGGTGGTGGTGATGGTCTAATAAATTAGTAGAAAAATAGCAGAGGCTGCTGACTTGTATGAAACTTTACATCCTTGGTTCGTGTATGCTGTGTTCATTCATTTTTGGTTTCAAATGAAATATTTATTAATCCAAATATGAAAGAATGGCCACTGCAGTACACTTCAGCATTAAGTCAGCTATTCTGCAGACTATTCTCTGCTTAAGATCCTTAGGAACTTTTTTTTTTTTTCCCATGGAAGATATAATTGTTGTCCTCTTTTACTAGTATTCTCTTACTATGTTTATGAAAAAAATACTTCAGGTTAACACCTATTTCATTTGACATTGTTCATTAATTTTAGCCACAAAACAAATCTGAAATGGCAAAGAAGAGAACTGCGAGCACTTTTTTGTAATCATTATTGTTTTAAAGCCAAAGCCTACCAACAAGAAATGAATGAATGCAATATACACACTCCGTCCTGCCTCAAATCAGACCACATTACATGTGTGGATGCTTTGGATTGACTGAGTGCTGTAACTTGCTTCTGTTTCTTCACTGGTGTCTTCCCATGCCGGTGATTTTTCATTATCTGTGCTGATTAAAGGAGAAAAGGTCAACATGTCCACATTTCTGCATCACAAAAGAAACCATTTTAAACATGGTAGAGGATTAAATGCTTTTTTTTTTTTTTTTAAATATATATTTTTTTTCTTTTAAACCTCCTCGCCCTCTCTCTCTCTCTCTCACACACACACACAAAATAAATCTGAATCATGTTTAATAGATAAAGAAATTTATTTTTACAACTGTTGTGTGAGGATTGTCAGTGATTAATATGAGTGGTGTATATGTGAGTAGTGTTGCTCGTTTATCAGAACAAAAATACTAATAATAATTGACGAATTCTTTAAGTCCTCATACTGTCAAAATATCAGAGCGTAAGAATCCTAATACACACATGTTGAGCGGAAGGAAGCTGATCATTCTTTACAATATTGTATTAAATGAATGATGGCCCTCTTACTTTTACTAGAATGACTCTATCCTGCTTTTAATCTAGAATTAATCTATCCTGCTTTTATTCACCTGAGTGAACTCCTCAGCGGATTATAAAAGCTTTCATTGGCTGATTGGTTGTATTATAGCAGAAAGAACATTTCATTACACCACAGCGCTGTCGAATTCTCTAATCAGGTTGGTCAGAAGGTTGCAGCACAGATTTATTTGTATTAATACCCTCGTTCTAATATGTTTATAGAGTAACCGCTAATTCATGTGAAATTGTAGATGATGGAAGATGCACCACATAAATGTATAGTTAATATTTGGAAAGAAAAGTGCATAAACGTTGATACTGGGATGTTTTTCTTTAAGGAGGTGGTGAACATCCATGTAGTAGGTTTTCTACATATTGAGCATAGCCCACTTCATGCATAAAGTTTGTGCTTTTATGATGCAACATATGATTCGACCTACTGCGCTCATGAAACTTCTCTGCAAACACAAACTGGCTTGCTCACATGGCAGTTGGCAGTGTTGAAGCCCATATTTTCTTGGTCTTGTCATGGTTTCGGCAGTATTTGGACTCGGACTCATAAAAGTGTGGAATCAGACGACTTCCTGAGACCAGTCAAGTCCCATCCATCCATCTTGTACCGCTTACTCCTTCTTCAGGGTCGCGGGGGAACCTTGAGCCAATCCCAGGGAGCATCGGGCACAAGGCGGGGGTACACCCTGGACACGGTGCCAGTCCATCGCAGGGCACAATCACATACACATTCATACACTACGGACACTTTAGACACACCAATCAGCCTACCATGCATGTCTTTGGACTGGGGGAGGAAACCGGAGTACCCCCATAGCACGGGGAGAACATGCAAACTCCGCACACACATGGCCCCGGCGGGAATCGAACCCCGGACCCTGGAGGTGTGAGGCAAATGTGCTAACCACTAAAAATAAAAACAAGAAAGCACACTAATTTGTTGTTGTTATTATTATTATTATTATTATTATTATTAGCAGCTTATCTTCACTAAATCTATTTTCCTAAATAGACTACTTGATTGACGTACAATATTAACCAGTGTCTGCTTTATTTTCCTTAGTGCATGACTTGAAACTGCGCATGGTCAGGATATGGGAGGTCGTATAGAGTGCATGCGCTACACAATAAGTTTTGAAAATGTCTTCAACCTCGTCGATTATACATTTCGCTTATGTGAACCACAGAGTTCAACTGCAGCAAGACCTTAAAAAGAGACGCACTGCGCAATGCAAATTCTGCAATACTTCAATAACTGAATTAAAGGGAACAACTTCCATCGACATATTGCGAGAAAGCATAAAGAAAGCTAATAGTTCTGGTTTTCATCTGTTTTAACACATTCAGTGTAGTTACAGCGATAAAGAAACATGAGGAAATTAAAGATCAGGACATGCTTGATATTAAATGAGTTAGTGATTGATTAAAAGCACTCGACCCTCTTCTGGTTTTGGTCTTGGCTTGGTTTTCCGCCATTGGAAAGTCTTCATGTTTCAGTAACTTTGTGCTTTCTGGTCTTTCATTAAAATGATGAGCTGCATTTGAATTGAATTGTTGTGGGGGTTTTTGTGTCTTGTTTATTTTTTTATTTTTTTGTCTTATTTACTTTGAGAGAGCAAAAGAGGTTGGTCACGGGCAAAATGTTAATAGCTGCTATAAGTGTTGACACTTGACCGCATTAAATTGACAACTATAAATGGATAAAAAGTACTTGTCATTCTTTAATAGTTGCTGTGGTATAAGAGGAATAAAACACTGAGATGTGCTGTTATTGGTGATTACAATAATGCAGCATCACGACAAAGCGCATCACACAACCCTGTTCCTATTACAGCATGTAGTGTTTTACTCCTTCTGAAGTCTGCAGAACGTAGTGATTTAATGATTATTGGTAGTTTATAATCACTATTATCATAATGTCCCTTATCTACTAAATGTGATGACTTGTTGGAGTATTGTCTTTTGGTGTGGGGGGGGGAGTAAAAAATAAACCAGCTCTGGCCCGAGCAGGCCACTGCAGTCATTTAAGAATGAAACCCTTCTTGTGTTAGTGGCCGATTACATTGATCCTGTAGGTGTCAAGAGCTGGCTCAGCCTCCTAGCAGACGAACAACCCTGAAAAGAAGCAGCGAGTGCATGTCACTGGTTCTGCATGTCCAAAATATGGATGAGTGTTGGACAAACTATGGACTTTGTGTTTAAATGTACAGCCTTGCTGTGTTAGAGTTGTACATGGCTCAAGATCATGAGCTTCCTCCCAAGTTCCGATCCAAATGGAAACTTTCAAACCACCAAAAATGCACCACATAGCTGATATAAATAAATAAATGCTTCTTTGGTGATTGGTTAATTAGGGTTAAAACTAAACTATGGAAACTGTGTGTATTTTTTATATATAAAATAACCCCACACACTGTATTTGTAGGTGTTTTGTTGCCTTTAGGCAACTTACTTTACTTACTTTACGTTACTTAAGGCAAGAACAGACCCGAGGAAGGAAGCGCGGGATGAATTTAATAAGCGGACCCAAATGAGTCGCTCACGTTTTCAATTCAGTGCTACGACTATTCAGTAGGGAAGCAGCACTAATGTGCTAAGTCTGTAATCTTACCCTTAGCTCCACACGCCCTTCATCTTTAAAAGAAGCCATTTTAATAATTCACCAAATCCATTCCTCTTAAAGGCATTGATTCATCGATCCCGCGCTCTCCACATTTCAAAGGAACGGAAACGAACCCACGTTTGGGCTTCTTTTATTTTTTTCCCCAGTAATGATTTACACCAAGCATAAGTATGTTGGGAATGAATTGAATTTATCTAAAAGAGAGCTGAGAAAACAGTAGTTTGTGTAAAATGATATTTTATCCAGTCTTAAATTTCTAGGAATGGAAAAAGCTATCTGTGTGGTAAATTTACCTTCACTCTTTAAACAAACATATCGAGTAAGTGACATGGCTGGAGTCTTAAGGTCTATGGGTTGTATTCAGAGCGGATTTATAACTGAATATTGAATACATTACTTATCTTAAAACGGATTCTTTTTGATTCGCGTAAAATTATGAAAGAACTTGAAGTAAGGTGTGAGCATAGCAGATGAGCAGTGCTTGGTCAGCTTATCCTTCAAACTGGCGGTACATCTTTCTTTGAAGTAGAGAATGAAGATATTGGCTTCATTTGATAAATTTCGACAACTCAAAATAGCAAATTTTAAAAGATGATAAAATCGTCTATATCCTACATGATATAATTTCATAAGTTGTGCGTAAATACCGGAGCATGATATAAAAAATATATATATATATTAAAATGCAAAATAATGTGCTGGATCAAGTGTTTATTTTATAAACTGCTGGGGGAAAAAAGCATGGAATAGACATGTTAATTAGAACAAATTTGCAGTGATTAATGCGATAACCAGCTAGCACTATGCATGTCGTGAGGCATTGTCAAGATACTAGGCTCCTATAAGATGGCAAACATTTAAAATGACTTTTTACTTTTAAGATTACTAATCTTTATATATATATTTTTTCAGGTTTACATTTTCACTTGCTTGTATATTAACTCGTATTACATTTCACAACTTGGATAGAGAGCGCTATGAGCAGCAATTTTTGGGTTTCAAGCACGTTAAGAACTACGTGCATACATATAAAGAATTCAGCAATTTCAGGTGATTTACCATGGAAATGGTGTTTTTAACAGTTCTAGTGCTACATATTGCCCGATATCTTGAATTTTGCATACTTCTTTAGAATCCTAAGTGCTGAGGTTTTGTTTAGGAATTATAGGCTTTTGGATACACTTCATGGCCATATTTTTAAAATGACCCTTTTATCGCCATGCATAGACTAAAGGAAAAAAAAAAAGAGGATTGATTTATTTATTTAAATCTGTTGAGCTTTGTGATGTAGACTAGTGGAGTACTACCTTCCCTCAAAGTTTCAAGTCTCTAGGGCTTCGGGTTTGTCCTACATGATCAGTTTTAGGTCAGCAAAATGACTAATAATAAAAATTCCTACATAAACAATAGGGTTCAACCCCTAAAAAGCAATTCATTCCTCTACTTTGTATTTTCCACCACTGACTTTTACTTTTTTTATGTATTTTTTTTTTTATTCAAGGGCAAGTGCTTGTGTTTAAATATGATGGTCTAGATGCTATTGAAAACCTTGTAGGAATGTTCTACTCAAGAAAACTATGGCAACCTCAGAGGCATGAACTACATGCAGGTGAATTTTCTTAATCTCAGTGAGGCACCTGGAAAATCACAGATGCTAAGAGTTGTAACCCAATTCTGAATAGGAGTAACTTTCCCTACATAAATATTTACATATTTAATATTTATGCTGAATATTGCTCTACATGTATTAAGTCAAAGCAGACAATATAAGTATTTGCTTTATCTTTGATGCCTTATTTGCATTTAATATGAAATGTAACTGCCTCCTGTGTTTATATTTAGTAAATAAATATAGCTGTTTGTAGCTTCATAGGAATTGTCATGCTTTTGAGGCATAATAATCACAACAGCTTTTATATTCCTTGCAATTTGTCTTGCTTTAGTTTCTGCGTTTATAGAGATGGTTCATTCATGCTCTATTTTGATATCTCTGTAGCAGTGCATAGACCTGCTGATCACTTGTAGTCTTTTTGTACCTTGGTATTGAGTCACTAAACCTTTTGAATGTGCATCTCAATAAAGAGGTGTCGCCTGGAGCCTGGGTCGTGCACGATGTCTATAAATTTTGAATAGTGTTTGTCTTTTTGTGCTTTTGCACAATTTAGAAAAAAGCCAGTGACGGGTGCTACAGTCACAGTCCTTATTCTGTCTCGCTAGCGCTCGCTGTTGTTCTGAATGAAAAGTGAAAAGTAAGTAGTCAAAGTCCCTTGAGGCAGACATGGCCGATCCAAAAAACATTGCTCTAAGTACAGTAGGAAATTGTTTCTTGAGCTTTGTGCCCTGTTCTGAAATCACAAACAGCCCAAACCGGACAAGGATGTAGGGTATTTTCTAATCTGATATGAGGACTCAAACAAAGAAATAACAGTCAAATACGCTAAATTCCTACACGCTGCACATTTTTAATACTAGTCTATTGATGATTGAATTTTTCTAAAACAATACATTTAACAAAGCCATAACATTAAACCCACTGACAGGTGAAGTGAATAACATTATTACAGTTGCGTCTGTCAAGGGGTGGCGCATATTAGGCAGTAAGTGAAGAGTCAGTTCTCATGGGTGATGTGCTGAAAGCAGGAAAAATGGGCAAACGTAAGGATCTGAGCTACTTGACATGGGCCAAATTGTGATTGCTAGATGACTGGGTCAGAGAATCTCGAAAATGGCAGGGCTTTGCTGGCTGTCCCTAGTATGAAGTGGTTAATATCTACCAAAGTGGTCAAAGGAAGGACAAATGGTGAACCTGCAACAGGGTCATGGGCACTCGAGCCCCCCCCCCCCCCCCCCCCCATGTGTTTTTTAAAAAAAATTTAAATGGACACCCCAGCTACAGATGCATTTCCGTTGTAATTTTGAAGACCGTACAATCACGTTTTCCTAGAAGTGAACAACATTTCTTTACGTTCATACAACTGACTAAACTAGAGCAGGCTTGAACATCAAGAAGTTTGTTTATTGCTTGAAGGATCTTTTCAGGGCGTATATAAGTGTCAGGAGACGGGTTTAAAATAGAACAATTGGGAAGTATGATCTTCAGTAATTCACTTCTCTCAGTTCTGAACGCACTTCCGATGCACTTCAAATGTAGATGGAAAGATCTTGTGCAGAGTGTTCTTGTTCAAGTAACTCTACACTGGCAGGCCAGGACCATCATAACAGCCTAAATCTTTAAATGGATGGATTGTATTTGGATTGTGTATAGACGCTGGAGTAAAATGGGGATGGAATTGGAGTATAGATAGATCATGTCTTAGATGTGAGGTAAATAGCTTTAAAAATAGCTGTGGACATTTAAAAAAAAAAAAAAAAAAAAAAAATGAAATGTCAGAATGTAAGAGTAATCTTTACGCTCTAGCTTTCCTGAACAATAGCTTTGCCACGCGTTTTCTGACAGTGAGAACTTACAGCGCTCGTGTTGGGGTTCACCTTTGTGCTGAGGGCATGTGAGCTCGCCTTTTATCAGCCCGCTGTATCTTATGCGAGCGGGGAGGCAGGCAACGGTCATTTTTTATTTCCCTCTAGTTGCTGTGATAATGTCATTAATCTCTGTGGTCCCTCAGCCCGAGGTCTTCTCTCGCACTTCAGAGAGAGCATCGTTAGTCATAGTCACGCGTATACACACACACGCACACACTCATCTATACGCATACACATAAACAACACTGAGACACAGATAAGATGGCATTAACATATGCAAGAAGTACTCTGTTTTCAATTCAGTGTGCTTTATGTGGCGCCGCAAGCTGGAGTAGGGATATGTGAGGAGAGGATGGAGTAGAAGGAGAATGTAGATGTGGGGGACAAATGAGACAAGGGGTCAGTCTGAGAGAAGGGAGTGTATATAGAGAGAGAACAAAGTAAATGCAAAATGAGCCTATAAATAATGGAGACATCTGCTAAAATGATTGTGGAATCCAAAGCTAAATTTGTACTGAGCATCTAATAAGAACAAACTTGCAGGCCAAACGTAATAAATAAATAAATAAATAAATCTTCTGTTGGAAGAGGTAATCAAAACTCTTGACTGCCAAAAATCTTTGCTCCAAAAATATCTGCCAAATATAGTTCACAATCTGGAAAGCATAAAAGTTGATAGACAAGACTGACATGCAGATGGTTGTTTTTATTTATTTATTTTTATATACAAACATGGCACCATTCAGAACAATTTAAAGGCTTGATCTGTATGAAAAGATACAATGGTTAGGGGCAGGGTCTGGGTTAGGGGTCATAAATCATTTACTCAACTCATAAGGGTAAATTTTTTTCGACTGGATTTATGAAATCCTCTCAGAATGAAACCCTTGCATCACTGCTCCAAAACAATAATTTCAGGCTCCGCCCAGACGTATATAGATATTTTTGTAAACATTGTTTTTACTCCTCATTTTTTCTCCAAAAAAAAAAAAAAAAACTATCCAGGAAGAGGGTGTGTTTGTTTTTTTTTGTTTGTTTTTTTTTTGTAAATACCCCACGCGGCAGCGTTTCCAGATCAGTTTTTGCGTGTTCATGTGCACTCCAGCCCAGGAGGTGGCGTTGCTATGAGGGTGTAATAATAAAACCAAAGCAAAATTCAGTTGGGCTAGGTCTCCATCAGCTCCTTAGCTCCCTAGGTCGTCAGTCAGTATATCGTGTACATGAGTTGAGGCACTGATAAGGACCCTGGCTCACTACACTTTGGGACAATGTTAACTCAATTTCAAGCTATGACTATGGATTCGTGTTGTAAAATGTCCAAAAAAAATTAAAAGCACAAATATTTTTTATGTTATATAAATTTGTTCGCTTAATCACACACATTTCCGTCATGGTACTTCAAGCAGGATTGTAGACTAGCTAGTGGATTTAAAATCATTTAATCATTCAAAAATCATTAAACTGACTCAAACTGTATATAACGTGAACTAAAGTTAAATTTAAAGGTAAGTGATCATTTAATATCTACAACAATGATAATGAGCTACTTGGATTTGTAGCCGGAAGTTGGCAGTGTTCGTCTGCCATTTTCTTTTCTTTCTTCCACCCCGCCCCCGTGTTGAGGAGGCTTCAGAAAACATGGTGTCATTTCCAGTAAGGGAAACATAGTGGGCATCGATGCACTGCAAACACCAGGGAGCATTGTGGGACTTCTTTAGGGAGCGAACATTCCAGTTCTCTAGAAGGATTTTGCGATTGAGACGGCTCTTAAAATGGCCGACTCCCTGATCAGTGCCCTGACCACTGAAGACGCACCCTTGCAGACATTTTAAATACAAATGCTGTAACAACCTGATGGCAGAAATGATAAACCTTACTTTCATAACACATGCAAAACCATAATGGACTTGCACAGGTGTAAGAAAAAAAATAAACAAACAACTAAAATGGAGTTTTAAATTAACCCCACCTTAGATGGAATGTTTGTGGGTTGTGTGTTTTTTTTTTTTTTTTTTAAAGCTCCATTTTCAGAAACCCAAAACTCAGTTTTGTGTGGACAAAACTAATAATTAGCCATAACTCATAGAAACTGTTTTCAAAAATATCTATATGCAGATATGCGAATGGTATCCAACCCAAACACTAATTTCAATGCCATCTCATTCCATATTTGCACAAACAAGGTGGCTTTTTATTACTTTTTTCCTGTCGTCCCCCCCCCCCACCCTCCCCTTTTCCTTAGTGCATTGATGCAATGCAGTATGAAGGATTGAGTACATAAATAACATACTTTTCAGAAGGTCGACATTTCTGTATTATAAATTCTTTATTCTAATATTTTGCTATACTGGATTTTTGAAAACAAAAAGAGGCTTGAAATATTCCACTTTGTGTAATGAACCTTGAATATATGAAAGTTCCACTTTTTGAATTAAATTACTGAAAAAATGTACTTTCCACAATATTCTAATTTTTTATTCTTTATTTTTTTAGATACGTATGTATGTAATACTTCTTTACATTCTGTGTATGATGTCTGAGCATTTTTCCCTAAGCACTATAATATTCAGAATATTTCTATTGCAAAGATTTGATCAGCAGTAGGTCTTCCTAAATGGCCTAATTCTAAGAAATTCAGCCGGAAGCTGAGGAATCTTTGCTCGGTTCTGAACACAAACCTCACTTTATTATATGCAGTGAGTAGCTGAGAGTTTCTGGCTTAGTAAAGGTCATGTGGACCTTTAAGCAAAGTATCATACTGCTGTTTACTCATGTCTTACAAAGCCTTTCCTGCATTTCAGTTTAGGGCTATCAGGAGAGAATTCTTACAATATGTCTCCACTTGTCTGCTTATTGCTAATGGGAATGCAGTTCAATGTTGCATCAAAGCAGAAAAACTACAGCCACATCTGTTTTTTTTTGTTTTGTTTTGTTTTTAACTTCATCATAAAGTGTATGTTCTTTACACTGGCTAGCTTGTTCTTGGTTGTCTCTCTTTTTGGGTAGATTGCTTAATCTCTCTAGCCAAGCATTAGCAACTGAAAACAGAAATAAATAATAACAACCAGTTTAGCCATTACTATCTCCTACCCAGTAATTAGCTCTTTCACTATTTGTTGCACAATAACCACCAATTTTGTTTTATGCAGTATAATAGTCTCATGTCTGTCTGCTTGCTAGCGACCTCTGCTACCTATTAGCTAGGCTAACATGAGCTAACTTGTTATACCACTTGTTAATGGTATAGCTTCCTAGTTCTTGGTTTGAATTTCATGCATAGTTGGCTAGCTACTAAACTCAGCTAGCTGGAGCCCAGACGACTTTTCACTTTTTTCAGTTGCGCCAAAACATATCTTTATTTTTTGCCTTATAACTTGAGATTGAGAAATTGCCCATTTATAACTGTAACAGTGTAAGTGATGAGGATGGTCCACAAAATGAAATGTAACTATAAATGGATAAAAGTATGACGTTTCGTTCATTACGTTGTAATCGCTGACACACTGCTATGGTGTAAGGGGAATAAACCATTTTGGGACATGTTGTTGGATAATCATCATCTTTGGAGTGGTTACAGAAACTTTGTTCTTGAAAGTCTGCATCCACCCTGGGGTTGAGTATTTTCCTATAATAGCACGCCTTGTCATGTTTTATTCCTTACTAATGCTATGTAGAGCTACATCACACGACACTATGAAACAAATGAAAAGACTTCTCACTTGTTGTCTACTGTCACCTGATTGGCTAAACACAATGCAGCGTACAAATTCATTCACGTGAAGTTGAGTTACATGCCAAACCAATGTACTGCCAAGATGCAACCATTACACGCTGCATGGACGCTGCAGATCCCACCATTGAAATCTATATTGATGGTGCTCCTGAACAAGTATTGTTTATTTGCCACACTCTCTAGTGGAGATACTGTATCTGTGCGCATGTACTTGGGGTTTCTGGGACAGACTCTGTTCTGTCTGAAGTGTAGCTTTGATGTGTCTGTTTGTTTACTCCTTCTCTTTCTTCTATCCTCTGTGTGTGTGTGTCATTGCATGAGGTCAGTTGCAGGTTAAGGGCAGGGTGGTAGCCCTCGGCTTGCTGCCTCCTTCATCCTGACAAACCCTGGGGCACGACACACAGCCATGACTTTTCCTCACCCCAAATGTAGTCAATCCACAAGAGATATTTGATACTTAAGTATTCTTTACTGGAGTTATGATGCTAATGTAGCTAACAAGCAAGGAAAACATTTAGCTAAGTATTTGTCATAGTAATAGTATTTATACACCCAAAAACGTAGGGTTAGAGTCTTACATTCGCAGGCAGTAACAACAAACTACTATATGTGCTGTTTCAAGATGGCCGCTGCTACTGTTTTTAGCACTGTGACCTCCTTTTGTCCAATATTTTTTATTTTTTATTTTTTTTTTTAAATGACAATGTCACCTACAGAGTAAGAAAACACAAAAACAAGTCTTTTTGACATACAGTTCAACAAAAGGGTTTGATGAGTGTGTGGTGATTTTAGACATGCAGTGTACACAATGCTAATCTGCCTTCCTGTCATGTTAGCAACACTAGCATCCACTCCTAAAGGATGAAGGGAGCAAACTTTTGAAACTCAAACAGGTAGATTTCCGAGGGTAGGGGGAAAAAGTGTGTGAAATTAGTTTTTGGTTGAACTGTTTCAGGTTAAAAAGAAATCAATCTTTGTGCATTGCCCTGTATTTCTGTGTATGGGCTTGTTTGTGTTGGTGCTCATTTCCACAGTTCCAGTAAACAGTAACTCGGAATGATTCATTGCTCTAACAGGATGAAAAATTGCTTGCTCTTTGTGAACTTTTGAAATCTTTATTAATGTCTTACACCGGTTCTGTCTTCAGATGTGCAGCATGTAAAAGGAGTATTGGCATATACTGTGCATATTTAGCACTTGCCCTGCTTTAAGCACATGAGCCTCTCTGTCCCCTGTCTTTTCATTCTAGGGCACCTCTTTTAGAGTTCATTATGGTTATGCATCTCTTCTATGCCAAGTCACTCTCATTAACCCCCCGCAGAGGTATCGGGTCATACGACTTCCTCCTGCCTCTCTTTGAATGACACCAGAGAGCGTCCCGGACCTCTAGGCTCCCTGCTATTCATCAAGGGATTCTGTGATGACATGATTATTAATTTGTCATAAGGCATTACAGGTCAATTTGAGATGAAATGTGATTCCTTGTGGGTCATGACCGGGACATGAGTGGGTTGAGGCTTGTGTTGATTGATTGATAGCTAATTAAATTACTTGGACAGGTCAAAAGGCTACAGTGGAAAGTGCATATAAGAAGGGTGCCTTTTTTTTTTTTTTTTTTAACTTGAATCCATATTTGGATTTTAAGCTTTATATATAGTATGTATAAGCAGACACCATCAAATTATGAGTGGATAAAATAAATGTTGTGGTTTAAGGAATATTTCATCCAAAAATTAATTGTACATGTTTTGTTTGGGTTTTTTTTTTTTTTTTTTTGGTCCATCAACCAAGACTCATATATTTGGTGTCTGATGTTTGCTTGGTACAAGGCCAGTGTAGGCTGAGCTAACAGGTATTTAAAGCCAATCTGACCCAGTCACTTCCACAATTGAAGTCCATGCCCAAAGTTTTATATCACTTCAGATAACACTATGAGGTGATGTAAATTTTAAATAAACCGTTTTGGAAAATAAAAGGAAGAGTCCATATTTACAAAAGCTCAAAGCAAAGCTACAGTACGTTGTCATGCACATAACAGCTAGGGGTGTAAATCGCAAGCTTCATGTCGATACGATCTCGTATCGATTCTTTTAGCCAGCGATTCGATATTTGCTGATTCCTCAAAGACTGCCACGATGCGAAATCGATTCAGGGGCCTGCAACCGATATTAACCAATGTGTCTATTTTACACAAACGGTAACGTTTCTATTAATTCACAGATGCAACCAAAATATATTCTGAAAAACACACGTACTCTGAAATACTACACATTTCAGTGCACGTAAGAGCTGTGATGAAGTTAAACTTTGGGAAGTGGCTGGAATTAGGGGAGAGAGAGGGGGAGGGAGAGAGAGACTGACTGACTTTTTAATACATAAGTAACTGATGCACTGCTTTAAATACAAACGTAGTATAATTAGTTACTTAAGTTATCAGTCATGCAGTAATGTAACACGCATGCTGTTTCTGTGCGTGTGTGGGGTATGGAGAGAAGGAGGGAGAGTGCTACGTCTGCCGGCCCAATTTATGAGTGGCCCACCGGGAATTCTCCCAATTAGTCACTCCGGCTGTGGTCCATCTTAAAAATTATACATGCTTGGGAGACTTTGTACAATAGACAATTATGCTTACATCCAAGTTCTCTGCGTGCTTATACATTTGATTATATCGAAAATAATCTGTGGGAGGGGAAAACACGCCGCGATGCACTGTGTACTGAAGCCTTTCCGTCATTATCGGCGTTAAGTGTGCTGTGGGATCGGACCAGGCGGGCTAGCCTTCGCTCCTCATGTGCATCAATGAGCCTTGGGCGCCCATGACCCTGTTGCAGGTTCGCAGGTTGTCCTTCCTTGGACTAGTTTTGGTAGATATTAACCACTGCATACCAGGAACACCCCACATGACCTGCCGTTTTGGAGATGCTCCGACCCAGTCGTCTCGCCATCTCCATTCGGTCCTTGTCAGAGTCGCTTAGATCTTTACGCTTGGCCATTTTTCCTGCTTCCGACACATCAACTTTGAGAACTGACTGGTCACTTGCTGCCTAATATATCCCACCCCTTGACAGGTGCCATTGTAACGAGATAATCAACTTTTTAATGTTATGGCTGATCGGTGTACTGTACGTTACAATGGCCATAAACAATCATTCCCTTACCAGTCCTATTTTTTCCCCTCGCTCTTAAACTTAAGACAAAAAAATACAGCTTCCTGTTTTTAAAAGAAATGTCAAGTCCTATGACCTGAACACATTTTTGAAAAACGTAATGTTATGGCTTTACTGCCGACTATTACAAAGCACAGACACTGGAGATTCTTCCAATAATGTTAAATATGTCCTCACAGAAAACTGCACCAAAACAACATTACTTTAAAAAAATAAATAAATAATTATTATAATAATTGTCGGGTGTCTATACAAATATTAATGTATTGGAATGAGTGCAGGCAGAAATGCTGTCCAAGCTGCTATTATAGGAAATGAATCAACAAAGCAGAGTCGAGAATTCAGCAGCACTGTGGGATAAATATTGATATTTAAACTGAGGCAGACTTCCATTACGTAAATAATTCATTTTTCATCAACCTACTTCTTTAAACTGGCTACAGAAGGAACACAGCAGGCGTGTGTGTGTGTGTGTGTGTGTGAGAGAGAGAGAGAGAGAGAGAGAGAGAGAGATAAGGGATTTGTGAGCACTTACTTCAAAAGAGATTGAAATGTAGAGAACCTTTTCACACCGCTGACCCAATCCATGTTAAAAGCACTGGCTGGTCTCTAATCCTGTTGTATACAAGACAGAATTAACTTTCTGATGGATGGACGTGTGTGTGCGCTTTCTAGCTTAATGCCAAATAGAGGGACCCTGTCACACCATGGTCTAATCTCTAATTGGCATCATGTATGTCTTAATTAATTTTCTCTGGCTTATTCTTTCTGACACTTTTTTTTTTTCCCTCCCCCTTTCCCAAAAAATTATATCAGCTCCTGGCTGAATTCTCAGCCACGTTTTCCTCTAGTTCTTTGAAGAAAATGAAATGTCATATATATATATTTTTTTTTTTAATTTTGGGCTAAATAAGAAACATGCATCCAATATATTTCAAAAAGTGTCTCTGAAATGATGTACCGCCTTTAAAGGTCAAGTTGTTTATTTTCTATTCCGAGTGTTTCTGAGGTCAAGGCTTTAACCTTTTAATATGACCAGAGCGTTAACATAATGCTGATGCTTGTGTTACACTGTTTTCTTCATTGACTTGTATCCTTATTTTTTTATTATTAATTTATTCCTTTTTGTTATTCATCCTCCGTTGAATTCGATATTCTACTTTAATTCCTCCTGAATTTTAGTGACTGACCGATTTTAGTATCTTGCTTTGTGCTCAAAGGATGCATCTTCTGATCTTGGCCCGTTCGCTCTCCTATGAGCAAAAGTGGCAGCGCTCCAAAATGAAGCGCATCGAGCTGCCTGTTTGACCCTCACAGCAGCATACTTGCATACACACACACACACTCACACAGCGTGGGCGTACCTGTGACTGAGGCCGTTGCCTCTGGATTTGATGTGCCGCATCGTTTATGCTCTTGCCTTTCTCGCGCGCTCTTTCTCACTCTGTCTCTCTGACGTCCTCGGGGCAGCAGCAGAACAGCCAAGGTAATGACCGAGGAAAGCACAGTGCACTTGCATACATTATTAATATATTGTTATACGGTGGCCTCTATATCCACTGCCCCCAGGAATCTCACACACTGGTTTGCCAGCTAACAGAAGTGGAAATGGTGTACTGTGCCTCAGGGGGTGTTTGCGTTCTGTGTGAATCCGGCTATGTCAGGTGTGTGTCTGTATATGTGTGCATAGATGGATAGATAGATGGATAGATCTAGCATATTGGGTGAGAACTTAAACAAGGACAGTTTAGAAAGTAAGAATTTTTTTTTTTTTTTTTTTGGAAAAAGCACTCATCCGTTTATCAAACTAACTCCATAATTGTTCATATTATAATAAAATGTGTACATTTTTGTGCTAAACCACGCTTTAAGCTGATCTTGAGGCTTACCTATAGATTTAGAGAGTTGGATTGTGAAGATCTGGGTGCAACAGACAATGATCTGTGTCTCCTCCAAAGATCAAGATAAATGACTGAAGCGTCACCGCAGACGCTGTCTCCTATTGGCTGACCTGTAGCCATGCCGGAGTCTGATTGTGCATCAGAAAATATATGCTCAATTCTGATACACTGTATCAGACCTTTCTCTGCTTGTTAATCTAATCTTGGTGCAAACACTCTCTAAAACCAGAGGGTTAGGTATGAATGAGTAGAAAACGTACGTCCCCCCCCCCCCCCCCAATCAGCACCATCATGAATGGTCTGATATGATGAACCGTTTACAGCTGACAGCATTTGCAAACAGGCATAAACGTGGTAATAGAATCCACCAGCTCTGTGGCCTCGTTCTTTGATATTCACTGAACGAGGTAGAAAAAGCAGAACCAAAGCACCAGCTTTCAAAGGCAAACCACTTCTATTACCTCTGCCCCCATTCTAGCGTGCTCTCTCTGCTCTCTTTTCTGCATTCATTATCTTTTGTCCTTCTATCAGACTCTTGTTCTGTCTGTCCCTATGCCTTACTCAGCTTGCTGCAAAATCCTTCATTATCTATCTAACCAGACGCACCCCATTTGGCTTTGGCTTCACCTCATATTGTTGCAGTGCAGTTTTTTTTTTGGACATTAGTCTATCGTGCTCTGTCTATCATTCTCTCTCTAGTGGTTTATCTGTGATTCATTTTCTATACACAAGAAGTACAGTGTCAATGTTTTGAATTGATGCAAGGGTGTACATTTATGTATGCCAATATGTGCTTGGAAGATGCACTTCTAGGTTGGTCATGACCATATGTCGTCATAACCACTTTCCAAAGCATTGCGTCATTACTGAAACCCCTACCATGGCATATTCAAAACGTCTTTGAATACACGGTCATTACGAAAAATCTTTCCAAAGCCATTCCAATGCATTGCCACACCCAACCCCACTCTTAATATGCTGAAATAAGCAAAACCCATGTTATCCTAATGCATGTTGTCATAGCCAAAACCCTTTCAAGTACATTATAACTAAAACCTTTCATAAGACATGGTGTTATAACTAAACCCCCTGCTAATTAATACAATACACCATAACCAAACAGCTTAATACATGCTGTCATAATCAAACTCCTCCTAATACATGGTCATAACCGGAACCCCTTCCAATTCATTGTCATATCCCAAACTCATTCCATTGTGCAGAGGTGCCAATAGGATTTTGGGGCCCAAAGTTACTCAATCCACTCCCAATCTGTATAATCTAACTTCCTTTCTGGGGATCACCTTGGACTTCTTTGAGGCCTTTGGAAATGTTCCTGATTTCCATTACATAATGCAGCCTTTGGGACCACTGACAGATTTGCTTATTATTTGACCATCTTTTGCATAGAACAAAAGGAAACCAGGATAAACACAGGATGTTTGTGGTCAGGTATTAAAAGCTTCTTTACATAATTCATGTGGTTCAGCGCTCACATATCACTGTGATATCACAAGTATTTATGCATCCAGTTAAAATCTCATCAAGATGCAGTCTAAATAAAGGGTGCGTGAAAGACCCAGGTATACTGTAAATGGGGTCCGAGATGTAGCCCATATGGGGAGATTTAAGATATGGAACTGATCTTGATGCTGTAATCACTTTTATGTGCTGGTTGCACAATCCCAAAGCGGTGCTGGAAGTCATAGTTTCTTGATCAGACTATTGCTGTAGTCTGCCAGTGCTTGCCAGACTATCATTGCAGTAGTGATGTTCACATCAATGTTGCAGTCAGGTTATTTTTAAGACTGGAATAATTCTCTCTCTCTCTCTCTCTCTCTCTCTCTCTCTCTCTCTCTCTCGTCACTAGTGGTAACACTTTCAGATGAAAGCTCAAGAACATTTCTCTCCAGGATGCCTTTTAGCCCCTTTTCACTCCCGGCTTTATGTCAAGGCTTTACGGTGGTTAGCAAGCGCTTGGCAAAACAAACACCATGTGTAGGCCGCACTGTAGAATAAGTATATAAAAGCAGGCGTGAGGGTAAAGGGAAAGAAGAAGAAAAAACAGGAAGACAGATGCTGAAAAGAGGGACACACAGCCGGGGTCAACTCTTTCTGAAATTGGCTCTCGTCTTGCGCTTAAAATGGAACCGGCCATAAGAGAACCTCAATTTGGACGAAGGGCTTTCGTTTCCTTTTAAAAGCTTCGAGCGTAATGGATTTGTGTGTGTGGGGTGTGAAGGTGCGAATGCTGTTTTTACACATAAAGAGATGATTTCACTGCAGTTCAGCAGCTGCACTTTTCCTCATTCCCCAAGCTTATTTACGAACAGTATTGAAGTGAGACAAATTCTTTTAACCATCCACTACCAATACCGGTCCTTATGGCTTGTTATATTGTAACAGGCTTGTGCAGTCTGATCCATTCTGCTATGTAAAACAAAACTTTTTATATATATATGTGTGTGTGTGTGTGTGTGTATGTATGTGTGTGTGTGTGTGTGTGTGTGTGTATATGTGTGTGTATATATATATATATATATATATATATATATATATATATATATATATATATATATATATATATATATATAAAATATATACACACATACACACACACACACACATTTTATTATAATTTAACTACTGATTTATAAAGTACATTTATAACATGGATTGAGTGTAACAGACTAGCAGATGGTTCCTGACAACACTACATAAAAAAGGAGCTAACTAGTAAAGCCTTTATCACCTGTCCAGGCTTTTTTGCTTCAAAGGCGTTTGCTGCTGTAATGGTGCTGGCAAAATGTGAGAAAGTGGTGCTATTAGACTGTGTCGTGCTGGCTCTGATTGGATAATCAGCACAGATGCAAATGAGGCTCATTAGCAGCAGGGAGCATAAAAGCAATTTCTCAAATTGAGAAAATTAAGAAAAAGTACAAGTAAATAAATACAAGACAAACTTTTTTTGCTAGAGACCTACAGAGCGCTACGTTCACGTTAAACGACGATATTTTTGCCTTGACTTTTCTGACCCTGCACTCAAACAAGCGTGTTTGCATGCAGTTTGTCTCTTGTGGTTGTGAAGCAAATGCATGTCGCTTGTGGACGTGTACATCCATCCAGCATTATTTATTTATTTATTTATTTTTAGCTCAGAGGATAAAAAGTAGAGACCAAAATGTAGATTACAGCGCACAATTTACTACTGTATATGATTTTTATTTGTCTTTATTAAAATATTAGAATTCATTTTAAGTACATTTTAAAGTGGAACACAGTGTGAAAATTGGTTTTGATGTGCTTTACGTGCCAGGCTTCACACCAGTACAAGCTAACTGTACTACCCTGCTTGGGGGGGGGCAATAGAAAAGAATTCAATCAGTGTTCATTTGTGTCCAATGGACTTGTATAAACACTGTAGGGTGTAAATTCAACACTGAGGATTTTGCTGTGTGTGCAAACACTGTCGATTTTTGTATTTTTATTTATTTTTTTTCTCCTTTAATTTTCACTATAGACTTGCCATGAACCAGCGACATTTTTAGACAAGGTTCTCATACGATGAGTATCCTACATGCTGAAAATCACATGTGCACCCTATTTCACATGCAGTACAAACACCTTGAACATCAGAGGTCATAATACGAGACACTTCATCATTACAGTGTCTATAAAATGGATGAACTAGTAGCTTTATCCTAGGTTTATCCAGTTGGCGCTCGTGAGCTGTTCATGATCAAGGTGAAAGGGTGAAAGGTTGATTTATATTTATGATGGCATTTCTGTGCTGATTGATTCATGGCTATAAACGTTGTATCTCATTGGAGATCCCAATTCAATCCACCGACGTTGCATGCTGCTGGCTGGCACTCGCTTTTATGTGAATTCTTGCACTGCTAGTTTTGCTAGCATGGATTCTTCCTCAAGTTGAGCACTGCCTTATTCCGAACAGCACATTAAACATGCTCATTTACCCCAGCCAGTTGCGTTACTGAGGCTCACCATATGGCTGAAATGATGGCACTGGAGTTTTGCTCCATCAGCCACACGCAGGCTCGATATAAAGAGTGCAATGTAGCATCATCTTCAGATCTTCCAGACAAAATTAGTAGTGAAACGGTCGTAAATGTTTGCCTTGGGGCGCGTTTATGCATCGATTCCCAGGCGACATTCTACCGTTTTCAGTGGAGAACTACCAGAAATACTCATTTAGCCCTGTGAAGTTTTAGCCTGGGGTTAAATTTAATGTGACTTCTCACCCGGAGAGCCGTTTTGCGATTCAGTGTAGATGCTTTGGGAGTGAATGACAGCGCGTCCTGTCTAGTTCCTATTTGATTAAGTTGGAGGGCAATGGCGGTTAAATTTTATGCTAACGGCAGCTTATTTGTCCAGAAGCAGTCTGTCTGTATCCCCTCTAGCAAACTTGTTAGCCTTTAGTCTAGCAACCTGTCTGGCTTCATGCTTCCTCCACAGAGGATAGTGAGGGTTGTAAATGAACACACAGAATCAAGAGCTATTAAAAATGTAGGAAAATGTGCCTAAAGACATCTGTTAGTGTAAATAAGCATGACTGCTGACATAAGTGTGTGTATGTGTATTGCAGTGCAAGTGTAGTCTATTTGTATAATGCACAGGCAATGAGGCACCTCATAAACAGCTTGAGGCTATACCTTGGGGTATGATGCTACCTAACACACACTCGTGCAATTTCTGTATAATATGCTGAGTTAAGCATAGAATGGACTGATATTTTAGCACCAAATAAAATGTTGCCAAAAAAAGGTAGGTAGATCCTATCTAAAGTTCATTAACAGTGAGAAAGATATAGATCTAGTGAGTGATATATGCTGGGGGGGGGACGACTCATTTTGAAGCTCCCAGCTCGTTACTATAATATTTATCACATTCTTATTCTAATGTTTTGATTACAGTACTGGCACATTGTACTGCAGCTTTAAATAAAGTACAAAACTATATTTTATATTGCCAAATGTATGTCTTATGTGCATGTCAAAGAGCCAAAAATCCTAAAAATAAATAAATAATCTAACAGACATTTGTTTGTTTAATGCAATCATTCCTGTTCACACAATGTTTTATTTATATATATATATATATATATATATATATATATATATATATATATATATATATATATATATATATATATATGATATAACAAACTATTCGTTATCTATGTAAAATGTCAGGTTAGTTACATAGCTAGGCTAGCTTTAACACCATTTTTAAAAATTAATTAATTTATTGTTTGCCGGTTCAGGTGAATGGTTTTTCCACCTAGTTTGTAAACATGCATTTAAAAATGACTACCATGGGGAGTGGGGTGGCGGTGGGAAGCATTATTTTACAATTTGAAGGAATGTCAGACTTGAACAATGAAGCTAGATGTATTGTGCTACAGTCCAAATTTGGTATTCTTATGCTGTGTTCATGACCAAGTCGGACCTGGGACCTGGACTGGGACCAGTTTCTGACTTCCCAGTAGGAAGGATCCATTTGAACAGCAATTCGACTTGCAAATCCTATTCTGGAAGTGTTTCGGGAGCTCTGACTTTCCGAGTCACGATTTCGTGACGTCACTTCAACATGACGGCGCTCGTATTAAAAGAGTAGGAATAGGGAATAACAATTTTAGTTTTTTAAGCAGTCTTTTACAGTTTGTTTATTGATCATTGCTAAATACTGAGTGATGCATTGATGATTGAAATGTTACTTCGCGTTCTGCAAGAGAATTTGATCAAACTGCTCTTTCATGTAACTTTCGGTTTTGAACAGTGAATTATCACATCCACTTTAAAAAGAAATGAAGCACTAACCAAGCAATTCTTTAATTCTGTGGTTTTTTTTTTTTGGTTTTTTTTTTGGTGGACAGGGATGGAAGAATGTCTTTGAGAAATCATCTTTGAGAATTTTGAGTTTCCAGTTAGAGAGTGAGAGATTGAGAAATTTTCCTATCCAGATATTGCCTTAACCATTTTTAAAATGTCTTGTCAAGATCAAGACAGCATAAGGGTACACTGGTCTCAGGACCATTCTTGAAACCACTGGCCTATACCAGTTCGGGAGTGGATTGAGTAATTTTGGGCCACAAAATCTTATTGGCACCTCTGCCTAATGGAATGGGTTTTGGTTATGACATAATAAATTGAAAGGGGTTGCAGTTATGAGCATACATTTAGAAGGAATATGGTTACAACGATGCATTAGGAGAGGTTTTGGTTATGACCGCATGTGTTGAGAGGGTGTTATTACAATGTATCGGGAAGGGTGTTTGGATCTACTTGTGCTTATGGTACAGAAAAGTATAGGTATGTGCTTATGCTTTTTTTTTTTAAGAAACTGGGTACAAGATTCAGAATCATGAAGGTTGCAATCTGATTCCGTGCACAGGTGTTTTTTAAAACAAAAACAAAAAAAACCACAACCTTTAAAACTGTTGACAGAGTGAGCACTTTGTAGCCGGTCATAGACACTAGGTTAACAAAGTTGATTTCCAGTCTTTTAAAAGTTTTAAAATTTGCCAGAAATGGATTTGAAAGTGCCCACATTTATATTGCTAAATGTCTCAACTCTGAGATGACCCAGCACCATGAGATCAATGGAAAGCCTAAACCAATGAATTCATTACACGTTGTTCAGTGTGTGGAGAAAGTCATGGACAATAGTAAGGCGCCTGCTAGTCGACGGAACACTACATACTGTTAAATCCAGTTTAAACACCTCATACCAGTAATTCATAGTAAACCCCGATCACTGCTTTTAGTCATTATTGAAAGCCGTGCGAATGGATTCTGTCTGGGAAGAAATCTGCTTCAGGGCTGAGCATAAGAAGGCTGATCTACACATTCTCATGCTCTCGACCATAAGCATTATGAAAGGTTTCACACTACACATCCAGAAGCTGCACTCCTGCAGGGAATTAATGGAAAAGTAATAGCCTCTGCAGTGTGGCCTGGAGATACAAGTTTATCTTTGGAAATCCAGGCTGGAGAGAGAAGAAGCAGCAGACCGTGAATAAAGTGATAATAAACATGTTACCCCACACACAAGGCTGTACTCTTACTGTAAGTCCAGAAGTTTTGTTAATATTCTTGCGTTGACCAGTTACTTATTCAGAGACAGGATACACATGTGAAGTCCATTTTCTGGGCTCCTCAAATTATCTACATGTAGTTTATGCCTTCGAGAACCTGCTCAAGATTCAAGACATCTTTTTTTTTTTTTTTACATCAGGATCTGGAACAGGGGTGTCCAATCTTAGGGCCGGTGTGGGAGCAGGTTTTCATTCCATCCAAGCAGGAGCCACACCCGAGTCTACTGAAAGCCAAGGTCGGCTGATTAAACAGGTGGAATCAGGTGTGGCTCTTACTTGACTGGAATGAAAACCTGCACCCACACCGGCCCTTTGCGGATAAGATTGGACACCCCTGATCTAGATCATGACCTTTTTTAAAATCTAGCTCTTGTCTTTCAAGCTGAAAAAAATCGGGGATAAAATGCGGCCTCGATAAGGAAATATGGCTGACGGAACGCGAGCAGCAAAAGACAAAGAGGTGCAGGCCCAAGAGAAGTCGATTTAACATCAGTGTCACGAAGCACAAGGTCATATTCCACACTACACTTCAAACTCCCAGACAGAGGTTCAGGGACACTCAGTGGTTACTGATGCTTTCACCTGGGCTTTTAGGCTCGGACACTTTTTATACAGCTTTGCAGGAGTTATCTCGCCCCAGAATTTCTCACCCCTTGTCCTGCTAATACCAGTTTTGTTTTGTTTTATTTTATTTATTTATTTATTTATTTATTTTTTACCATGATTCAACCAGTTATCATCCAACAGAGGAAAATAGTGTTAAATATCAGTGAAAAGAAAGTACAGAAATGAAAATCGTTAATGTTAATAAAATTGTAATACAGCGTTCTCAACATGTTGTTGGCATAAAATGTGAATTTTCACTGTTCTTTATTCACGAGACAAGCATATGAGTAGGGCTACTGCTAATAGTCCTGTTAATATTTCAATACACTGAATAATGAATCTGGTAAGTAATGAAAATTTAACAACCTTTTGTAGGATCAGTAACGGGCACGGTGCTGACAAGCCGATAAACCGATAGCGTTCTTTCAGGATCTGGTGCGAGGCGTAAACTGGTGAAATGAAACGCATTGCTCACCCGTAAGCCCTGTTTACCACGATTTAATGACCACACTCTCTCCACATGTTTAGTGTAATTGGAGGTCGATGGGCGGTCATTACCAGGGGAACAATACCTATTTTATTTATTTATTTATTTATTTTGCTTTGCTACAAGGTTACCAGCGTTGTATGTGATCTCTTTCAAGAACACTATGTGAAGTGTTAGAGCAGCTAAAGCATTAATCACCAGCATTGGCTAGGTTAATGCCTTTTTAGAGAAACTGTCCCAATATATATTGAGCATTATCTGTAAGCCATTGTATTGAAATGAATGTACAGTTGAGGTCATGAATTTACATACGCCTTGGAGAATCTGCAAAAGGTTAATAATTGGGAAAATTAAAGATCTTAAATTGCATTTTTAATTAATTTATTTTTTATTTTTCTCCACGTAAAAATAACGCCCTTTAAATCACGGATCTAACCTTCGGCTAGATCGAGAGCTAATATTTTCTGCCTTTTATTCCTCTTTTGGCTAAAAACTGCCATTTTGGGCCGAAATTTCGGTGCATCCTTAGTTGAGAGCCACCTTTTCACACCTGAGGACAACTGAGGGATTCACACACAATTATAAAAGGTGCAAACATTCACTGATGCTTGAGAAGGCAACACGATGCATTAAGAGCCGGTGGGGTGTATACTTTTGAACAGGATGATCGGTGTAAATTATTATTTTGTCGTCTGGGGAAATATAAATATCTTGTGCAGATTCTGAAGGGCTGTACACCAAATTTACACCGATCATGGTGAATTTTTCTGTAAAAAGAGATTTATTCAACATTAATGCAAGGAGTCTCCAGTGTCAGAGGTTTGTAACAGTCATAGTCAAGCTGTTGTGTGGGTTTTTTTTTTTCTTTCTTTTGTTTTTTTAACCTCAAAGGTTACGTGAGGGCTGTTTGTAGATGCTATGATCTTGTTATAAGTCGTAACAGGAACTAACCTGTTTCGTGGACGTTCCATGTCAATGAATGCGACTATAAGTTGATAAAAATTGACCTATTTTTTGATTAACGTAAAATGACATCGTTGCCAGATTACTATGGAGTAAGGCGAATAAAACACTTTAGGACACGCTGTTATTAGAAAATAATAAACTTTTGTGTGGGACTACAGTATATATCGTCAAACACACTTAAGTAACCAGGGAAACATCTCTGTATTTATGAAGAGCTGATTGTAGATCATTGTAACACCCAGTGACGTCTGGAGTTTGGCTAAACCGCACTCCTCTCCTGACATATTATCTCATTGCGATGACTTTCTCAGTTGGCTTTAAACCCCACCCCCCGGATAAGAACGACAGCGAGAGGGAAGGAAATCGGAAAGAATGAGATCCTAATGATAGTCCAGGCTCCCTAATAAGGTGCAAATTCCAGGCCTCCAGCATGCATAGCACAAATTGCTTTTTGACAGTATATTTAAGATGGTAATCGAGTGTCATTTACTGCAGCCAATTTCATTTGAATTGCCTTTTGCATTTGCACCCTCTGTCTCCGGAGCAATCGGTGTGCCCCAGTGGATGTATGCGTGTATGTTTGTCTCCATCAGTCAGTAAGGGAATGTTTTTTTGTTTTGGTTTTTTTTCCTCTCTGCGCTGTAGAGGTCGTGTAAGGGAGAGTCGTCCGTTTTTAAGCTGAAACAGTTGACTTTATTAGTAGTATGCCTGCATTAGCAAAAAAAGGCTCAAAATGGGGTGACCCCAGAAGTGACATTGACACAACTGGTGCAGTGTTTAGCAGAAACCTCCTGTGTGTGCGCGCGTGTTAATGTTTGTTTTTTGGTCCCTTTTTTTTTTGTCCTGCGCTCTAATAGGCCCAGGTGTCATAAATTCCAAGAAATGTGTTTATTTATTTAAAGACTCCATCTGTGTCATACTTTCTCCCTCTTTCTCCTGGATGAAAGACCTATCCGGAGTGTGCGGTTTTAAAAAGAGAAATCCAATCTAATTGCCTGTTAGCAAGTGCCATTAAGTCCCAGGAGGCCATGCAATTAATGCCCCTTTATTATATATTAATAGGGACAATTAGCCATGCAACACAGCACCTTCAGCTTATAGCACCTATCAGGATGCAGTTGAGTTGTCTGGAGAAACTCTTAAACTCTGAGCCAGTGGTCTTGATTAAAAAGGTTTTTATATTTATTCTATTTGTCGACGCTTAAAATGATTATTTGAGGGATTCCAACAACGGCAGCTTGGCAACGTCTCAGCTTTTCGATCCAGGAGCACAGCGTCTTGAACGCGGACCTACGGCTGACCCTCGTAATTGTAACGTGTGATAAAATTGTAACGTATTACACTGTAGATACTCCAACATAGTGGTGAGTAGAGAGTGATTTGGAAAACAGCCTAACAACCTGCTTGAAGTCTGTCCAATGTGACCATGAATCTGGAACATAAAGTGATGAAATCATATTGCTTTGAGATTCACTCCAGTGCTAAACCTTTTTAAACCATTAACAATTCAACGTTTTAACATAATTCAACTTTATTTTTCATCATCGGAGAGATTGGGAGTGTTGACATTTAAAAAAAAATAAATTAATAATAATAATTAAAATGTAACATAATTATTGTAATGGGCCATTAATTCATTCAAATGTTTAAATACAACTCGCTTAATGAATTATTATTTAAGTAATTACTGAATATATCAATGGTTCATTCCAACATTTACTGAATTCTTCTTGTTTTTCACTGTTCATGTATTTCATGCTGAATTCACAGTGCATCCATGAAATAATTAACTCTGTCTAAATCATCCATCAACGCTAATGGGCCTGCTTTTAATTGGATGGACTATTGATTATAAAAACCTCTTCACACGCTACAGTGTGCTGTGTGAAAACCCCTTTTATTGTCTGTTCAAATGGGGATGTTGTCGTTTTGCATGTGGACTCTTAGGAAAATGAACAGAATCGCATTGTGCAAGGAGAAACCTTGATTTAAAAGCATGAATTGGATTTTACTGATGGTTTGATTAAAGCAGAATGCGTGTATGGCTCTTCTCAAATTACTATTTAACCTTGAACAGGTCTAAATAAAATGTAAAAGAATGCTGCAGCTTTACATGCCAACACATTTTATTACATTTGTGCACTTTAGATTTTATGTAAACTACCGGTCGAATGTTTGGACGCACCTGTTCATAGGAGGTGTGGTTATTTATTTATTTATTTATTTTTTATAGTAATAATGAATATATTAACACATTATGATGTTAAATATCATATAGCAATATAGTAGTGGAAGCATGCACTTTAAATACCGTACAGCAAACAACATACTAGATGTTTTTGTAGATGTGGTGTGTGTGTGTGTGTGTTTGACCACAGTGAGACACATCCCAAGGAATATACAATAGAATAAAACACTACATGGTGCGCTGTTATAGGAAAATATTCAGTTCACGGAGTGCTGCGATTTAATGTTACCACTGTAAAAGTGAACTATTTTCCAATAACAGCATATCTATAACGGTCTTATTTCTCTTATACCACAGCTATTTACTTTGATTTTCTTTCAAAGAGCGACTTTCTAGTTACATTTATACAATATGTATGTAGTATTGTGTAAACTGTACGTATGCGATATGTTCATGGGCTATTTGTATAATGGGATAATTGTTTAATTGTATAATTGTTTGCTGTATATACTGCTCATATATATGTGTGTGGCTTAGTCGTTAGCACGTTTGCCTCACACCTCCAGGGTCGGGGGTTCGATTCCCATCGTGGCTCTGTGTGTGCAGAGTTTGCATGTTCTCCCCGTGCTGCGGGGGTTTCCTCCGGGTACTCCGTTTTCCTCCCCCAGTCCAAAGACATGCATGGTAGGCTGATTGGCATGTCCAAAGTGTCCGTAGTGTATGAATGGGTGTGTGAGTGTGTATGTGATTGTGTCCTGCGATGGATTGGCACCCTGTCCAGGGTGTACCCCACCTTGTGCCCAATGCTCCCTGGGATAGGCTCCAGGTTTCCCCATGACCCTGAAGGAAGGATAACCAGTACAGAAGATGGATGGATGTATATACTCTTTATATATCCCAGTATTGTTCTCATTACTTTTTTTTTCTTTTTTTTTTTTTTGCTGCTGTGACACCCTAATTTCTCCATCTGGGGATAAAGTAAGTATTATCTTATCTTCTTTAATGCTGTGGAACGAACAGCTATATTATAACAGCTACAAAGAGCCGTTCCCTTACCAACATCAATTGTTTTCTATTACAAAGCATATTGTTGACCATTACAAAGCACTGACACTGAAGACTTCTTCAATAAATGTCCCATAAACATCTCGATTGCAGAAAATGTCACCATATCAACTGTACGGTTGTACGTGTTTCTTTGTTCAGTAACACATTTTTTCAAATGAACTTATTTCTTAGTGTTTGTTTACGTGTGAATTAGTCCCTGTGAATTAATTGTTACTATAGAAACGATAGTGTGGTAGTTAGGAATGAGCCCGTTAAACGTCAGAGCTGATGTGATAGAAAATGAATATGTATATTTATGTACATTTGTGTAATGTGCGTGTAGTCACGGGAGCTCGATGAGAGCTGGAACCTCCAGTGGAAATATGAGGATGTGGTTGGTGAGGGGAGAGGGAGAGAGAGAATGAGGCATCTCATCATGCTAAATGTATTCCCACTTTCACATCTGACTATTCTCTTCAGGCAGTGGAACCGATTAAGTGGAACGGAGGGACTGGAGGCATGTGTCTGAGTGTGACTGAAGATGGAGATAGACAGTGAGACAGACTTAAGGCACAAATAGCTTTATGTTCAGAAGTATCTGCAGGGAGCGTCTATAGCCCCACGCACGCTTACACTCGCAGGCTAAAAGCCTCCCAGCCCAATCTTCTCATTACGTAATGCACAAAGAGAGACATTCATATAAATAAGATTATACAGTCTAACATGGATTCACTGGTTTCATTTCATTTTGTAGGTGTTACTGGTGGTATGTAGCCAGAGTCACAAATGTTAGCATGGAAAGTCTAATATTGGCACAAAACCTGCGGCTACATTTTCTCTACATTTATTCTCAAACTTTTCATCCCACAGCCCAGGAAATTCCATTCAACATGGCAGACTGTGCTTAATTTTTAGCTAGCAGTGCGCTAACATTTAGCTACAGCAAGTAAAATTGACCCGAAACTTAATACTTTAAATGCTTGTAGTTTTTATACAATTTAGTAACACTTTTTAAATTTTTATTTTTCTCTTTTTAAAAAAGAAATAACACATTCACATGTTTACATTTGGAATAGTAACCTACTAAGACAAGCCAACAAACTAACACTCCAGCAGTAGTCCACTATATGCTACATGTAGCAAATCTAGCTAGCTACTTAATGAACACTTAAACCTATTTGCTTATTTTTTTAGTATTGATATAGTATGGTAATGCGTTTTAGAAATACACTGTGAACATGTGTGTAACAAGCTAGTAACATTACAGACTAGCTTCCTAGCCGGTGTTGTGTAGAAATCGATGAGCTATCGAAAAGCTTGATCGTTGTTCTGCAAATGTTCGCACAGGAACGTGCTTGACGCCCATGACCGTGAGCGCGCAGACATTAGTGCAGAGAGCAGACGCTGAAGCGGAATGCAGCGTCTGAGGAGCCGAGCGGTGCTGTAAATATGTTACATGTCTAGGAGAAAAACGTCCATTGGACAAACTAGATATTGTCGCGAGCATTGAAATGCTTGAATTGAAATAAAACATTAATGCTGCTGTTATCTGCTGCGAGACTGTCGATGTTACTACTATGAATGGTTTCGTTATGAGTAGATGTTTTACAGTAGCGCTTGTTGTTTTGTAGAACACATTCTGATTGTCTGATACATGTAGGCTTATCTTTATTCTTATAACTATTTAGTGTAGCTACCCAATAATGTTGATCCTATAGTTTGTTCATTACAAATGCATATTACTCCCCCTGTCTGATGCGTACAAGATTGTACGCACTACGTAGATCTAGCTCGGTGAATATCTTGGCTGAGCGTAGTTGTGCTAGGGCAGCAGGGACCTTTAGTCCCTGGGGGGTAGCGATACTTTACTGTCCACTAGTTCAAACACCTGTAATCGATGCACGGTCCAAGTCCACCTCATCTCTTCTCCATGAAGAAAAAGCCTGCAGAAACTGAAGAAGTAGAGGGTCGGATGTATCCTTGCTGTAGTGCTTCTTGTACATACAAGACTCTCTCTCCGTAGCCTGCTGTTCTGTGAATGAAAGGGGGTAAATGCGATTGTGAGGAGGCGTGGATCCTGGGAGCAGCTCAATAGCGTGGTCGTGGGGAGGTAACCCGCTGGCTTTGGTCTTGCTGAAGACTGTACTTAGATGCTTATATTCAGGAGGAATGGTGAAGGAGGCCTGATTCTCTGGGCTTTCAATAGAGGTAGCGGCGATGAGGAGCTCTGATTGAGGAATGCAGTGAGCGTTGCAATATGGTGACCACTTGGTGATTTTCCTTGTTAGTCCATGAAATGGTGGGGTTATGCTGCTCCATCCATGGGAGGCCCAGAATGATAGGCTGTCCAGGTGATTTTGTGATGGTGTGTGTGTGTGATTAGAATGAAGGTCAGAGTGAACGTGTCAATGTGTGAGTGTTCTGGGGCAATGCAGTCCATGGTGGCCATGTTTGAAGGCTGCAGTGCAGGATGGGAAACGGAGTTCGTGGCCTGAATAGACAGAACAGGTACAATATTTTGGGAACGTCTAATAATTGGTGACCCTGCTGTTTCTTAAACAACACGAATAAACATAAGAAAAAGGAGAATTTTACATCACCTGAATGAGTTTGATGAACTTGGACTGAGAAACTAGTTATTTCTAGCTCACTGCTCTTATGAAATATGGCTCCTGTCTTTATAACGAATTCATCGATTGTTTTTCAAAAGTAGCTATTTAATCAATAACTATTGAATGGGGAAAAGTAATTTCGCTAGCTGGCATTTTAAAAATTTGATGTAATTATAAGTGCCGTGTCTTCTCGGACACCTCTGATCAAATACCACATGAGAAGTAACTGCTGGATCAGGGTTGCCAGATGTGTCTCACAAATATGTCTCTCAAACAGCCTAATAAACTAAACAGTACCATTTAAAATTATGACTAACAGTTGCCAAATATATTGTAATATTTACAGAGCAGTTGCTCGGATTGAGTTGGGGGTTGGGGGTGGGGGTATGGGCAAAAAATAACCACCAGCAACAAAAACCATAACAGCAATAATAGTTCTAATGATATGATGATGTGATTATCACAATGGTAATAAATAAATATACATTTATAAAGTCACTCAGTAACCCAGCACCCAGGAGTCTAATAACTTCATGTAGGCAAACTGTCTTTGTACTGACTAGGGTTTTCTTTCTTTTTTTTTTTCCCTTCACACAATGAAAAGTGCAGATCACAAGCCACTAAATAACTTCTTCATATTCCGTATCCTATAATGAATCCAGATGAGCACATCAGTCGTCACACTGATCTAGGATCCTTAATTCATCAGGGACAAAAGACATGCTGTGCATTCTGGGAAATTGACTATTCCAAACACACACAAAGCATCATTTGATCCTCGACAAGCACTTCTAACAACAATCTACGAGTGTAAATTGTTTTGGCTTCGGAAGATTGCACAGCGCACTGTTAGAGGCGATAGCCTGTTTCAGCCCATCTCCCACGCGTTCAGAACGATATTATTTCTCTCCTCAGCAACTCCTATGACGCTTGTTACCCCCGACTTCTTTAGAACCAGATGAGTCATGCTGAGAGATCGTCTGAACGAGATGGGTAGGTATGAAAAGCGAGAGATAGATGGATGGATGGATCAAGGATTTCTCCATCATGAGATGCATAGTAAGGCTATGACAAAAACAAATGGGCTGCGTCCAAAATCATGTACTACCTTACTACACAGTAGGCGAAAAACAGTACACCAGAGGAGTAGTATGTCCGAATTCTCAATAGGCGAGAAATATCCGGATGGTGTACTGCTTCTGGCGAGGTTTTGCAGTACGCAACCGATGGACACTATGCGAATCAAAAATCCCATAATGCAACTGGACTGGTGTGGATGAGCTCAGACAAAAAAAAAATTGCGGAACAAAGTGCATCAGCTCTGATTCCAGATCAGTTTGTACAGAAGCACTGAGCTGCAAGTTATGAAAAATAAAGGCTGAATTCCTATCTCGTTATTTCAGCTTAGTATCTAAATATTTAAGAGTCCAAACCTTGACCGTATGCAAATGCTTTTAACCCTTAGATGGATAGTATGTGTCAAAAGAATTCCACTATAGCAACGTGTGGATTGCTTACTAAATGGGAAACATTATGCAGAATAAGGAACATAAGCAAAAATTCAATTGTGTGTACCCCTTTCTTGCAGTACACTGGCGTTCCCTTCCACCGGCGGAATGGAAAACGACTTATCGGACATTTTGAATCGGTATAAACAAGTGAATTATTTGATAAGTCTGTTTATAAGATGAGTCAGGACACTGTTGGGTTTCTGTGTGTAGAGTAACGTGACTCTGTTTAGCTGCTGGTGAGCAGATCGATGGGAAAGGGTCTGTAATCTGTCACTCATGATCTAAAATAGTCCTATCGCCAAGCCCAGTTATTGATAGTGTTAAATATTAAGTAGAAAAAAAAAATACATAATGAGACATTAACTCAAGATAAGATGTATAGAATTTGAGTTGCCAGAATAAGCCAAAATACGCATCAAAATACCAAGTCAAATACAAACTAATACAAGTCAAATAATGACGTACGAATCTTGAAATAATGCAATAATTAAAAAATAATCAGCCTTATCTTACAAGTGAAAATATTGAAAAATCAAGTTGAAATAATGACAAAATTTAAAAAATAAAGCAAAATAGTCAAAACACTTTGAATTCGAGTTAAGAAAGCAGGCAGCGAAGTCATCGCTCGCAAATCACAAAATGCATTATTTATTTAATAATAGCATTTGTACATAATCTGGGAGGAAAAGTACTCAAATAACATCATTTAAAACTATTAACACGTTCTATCTGAGGTTGATGTACTTGGTTGGTATTACCAAGTAAGCCTGTTATCAAGATGGCCGCCACTCTTTTTGGTTCTCGTATGTCTTTTTGTCCATTTTTAAAGCCAACAGTGTCATACAGTGAACAAAACTACATAAGCAAGTCTGTGTAAGATACCAAACATGACGAACAGAGCTGGGAAGCATCAATTACTTTGTACTTTGCTTACCTTACCTTACTACATTTCAAAAGAGAAATCTCCACTTTCTACTCACTACATTTCAAACATCATTACATTTCTCTTTAATCATGAATTTGTATGTCAATGTTATAAATCAGTGATCTTTTCGCTTCAACAAATTGGTTTGTTGTAAATTCCCAACAAATCTAAACTTTCAGATAAAGCCTGCATTTAAAAGAGGTCTAATTATCAATCACTGTAATCTAGCTGCTCCTACATATGCTAGCTAGCTGTTAGTATGAAATGTGTTTGTATTGAGTTGTGGCATGCTAGTTAATGAGAGATTAGCCAAAAAAAAAAAAAAAACCCAAAAAAGCTGTTGTTGGTTAGCCTTAGCTAATGTTTTCCCACGTTTCTTGGTGAAAAGGGCATTATCTAAAATCAGTGTGTGGTTTGAGACGGACCTCTGTATTTATTTTTGTTTTGTTTATTTTTTGTTTCTAGTGCTTTTGCTTTCATACTTTTGGTAAATGTAAGAATTAGTACTTTTTCTAGCTTAACCATTACCTGTACTATAATATTTACCTGAGCGTTTTGTTTACATGAGTAGTTGCACTTTTAGTTTACTTTTAAGAAGAAGGTTTGAGGAGAGTGTGTGGGGATTTTAGACCCGCAGCTTTCACAATGCTAACCTGGTGGCTAGCAGCCGCCGCCGTCGTTTGTTAGCCTAGTAGCTCCAGTGCAAAACTGAAGAACACGGCCTCAAACACGTCTTGGCTGATTGACTAAATATGCTTAGGGGAACATTGTGTACATTTGTTTGTGCCAAGTAAGGAGCTAATTATTTCCCGACTTCAATATTCCTGAAACCGAGCCTAGCATAACACTCTTCTGCTAAAAATGTTGATCTGCGAAGCATAAAATTAACAAATAAGTCAGCCTTATTGAAATGCCATCTGACTGAATTGCGTCTCATCATAGACTGCAGTTATTTTCTATTTCTCAGTTCCCGTTTGAAACCTGTAATATTCTGAGGGTTTCTAAAAGCGGAAATCTGACGATGCTTTTCCGAGACAGATATGACATTTCAGTCTGTGACGAGTGCTGCAGGAGGACGGTGACAGTGAAGGGGTATGACAGCGGTATAACAGCTTGAATTTCAATCCTCAGAATAGTTGTGGAGCGAAAAATAAATATATAAACAGTGAATAGAAGAAGCTCTGTGACCTGGGCTAAAAATAAAATAAATAAATACGTGTTGTACAGTGCTTAGGCTGTCATTTTAATTGACTTATTTTGATGTTGAAGCAGTTTTGCTTTCGTCAGGGAAGACATTTTGTCCGTGCTCCATGAGCGGTTGTAAATTATTATTTGTAAAAAGGGCCCTTTCAATTTTAGTTCCGACTCTGTTAATGAAGCAGTGTTTCCTGTTGTATAATTTATCTCATTAACAAAAGTTAATAAGCAATAACCAGAGTGAAAGCAGGGTGGGAGTGTGTTTTCCCTCTTCAATAAGAAGTTATTTATCCGCCTGTTTTGCTTGTACGCTCCGGGAGAGACGGAGAGCAGGTGAGGCTCGAATACGAAGATGAGAAAAGCACTGAAACGTGTGTCAGGAGCAGGAAATGCACCGTTTCCACAATCCAAACATGGCTGTTCCCTTCACCGTCCGTTAGCGCCGTGCTTATTTCCCTCGTTTATGTTTTTTGTGTGTGTGTCTGCAGAATTCTTACTGATTTGTAATCCAAACACACTAGTGTATTTCAAAACGAAAAAACAGATTCACATAAAAGTAAATACGCTCAAAACATGAACTCTATTTTGAGGGCAGTAATATATTCCACGTATTAGTTCATGAATCGTACAAAACGTTCCTTGCAAAATGCATCGATCCAAAAAACAACAGCAAAATCGTAATCATGACTGTACAATTAGACATCAACATTAACTCAAAACAGAAAGGGGAGGTCTTTCTTGAACATCGTTACCGATTGGACGATAAAGGGCCTTTTTTATTTATTATTTATTTATTTATTTAAAATATATTTTCAAGAAAAAAGTCATGTGTAATGGTAGAAAAGTTGCAATATTTCAAGAATGCAGTCGTAATATGACTATTCTCGCAATATTATGACCTTATTCTTGAAATATTGAGGGATTATTCTCAAAACATTACGACTTTTCTTATAATATTATGAGGTTTTTTTTTTCTCGAAATAGTTTGGCTTTAATCTCATCATTTTATGACTTTATTGAAATATAGACATTTTTTTATATCAGAATATTACAACTGTTCACTAAATATTGCAACTTTTTCTTCAAAATATTTTATGACTTTATTATTGAAATATTGTGATTATTGATCAGGATATTACAACTGTTCTCGAAATATTGCAACTTACAGTATATCTCTAAATAGATACGAATATAGACTTTATCATGAATATTGTGACTTGATTCCAAAATATTGTCGTTATTCCCAAAACATTACAGCTTTGTTCTTTTTTTAATTATTTTTTAAACATTTTTAACCAATGTCCATAAAACTCTATAGTAGCTATCTAGTTAGCCTAGTGAAAGTTTTAATGTGAAGTTACTTATTATTATTATTATTATTATTATTATTATTATTATTATTCTTTACCAGAAAAGAAAACAAACAACTTATCGCTTGCATGTATGCATGTAACATAACGTAAGGTTGTGTTACTAATTATCACCGTTATCTTTGTAGCTCCATTGGCAAACTAAATTAGCAAATGAATCATAACCAAATATGTCTTGGGTTTTATTATTATTATTTTTTTAATCATTGTATTGGATTACAGCAGGACTGCCTCCATCTTCTATTTACTAGCTGCACTGTGTCTATCTTGTGTATCTTTGGCAGCTTGGACGGTGTGTGTGTGTTCCACTGATCTCTTCTCCATCCCATCGCTTTCTTTGCTTAGAATGAGGGGAAAGAAACAAAGAAATGGATGTGCAGAAAGGTGTTGCTTCAAAGACGAATGAGGGGAAAGAAAGGAAAGAGCAGCGAGTGTGAGAGGAGAACAACAGGATGTGTATAGTTGCCGAGAATTAATCAGAAGGCAACAAAGCGCACAACCAGTTTCTGCCGAGAGAATCAATCCATTTAAAAGAGCTCATCAGGCTCCCTCTGTGTGTCTCTCTCTCTCTCACACTCACACACACGCACACACACACACACACAGTGTTTTAAAGGAGAGGGCTATTCAGTGTGTCTCGAGCTGCTCCTGGTTAATTATCTCGCAGCAGCCTCCCTTGGACAGATGAGACTATTTTTTGGCCTCAGCTCCTCTGAGATTTATAGCTCTCTTTCTGCTGTAAAATGGAAAAAGAATTCTATCCATCTATCCATCTATCCAGGAGCTACATTCTGTTCCTTGAGGGTACTACACGATTGTATTTTATATATATATTCTTTTCTTCCCTTGCTGTATATTCTGAAAGAGTATTGAGGTCAAAGGTTGTTTTTAAGCAGCACTGAACCATTTGGAAGAAAACCGGAGTGGAGAGACCGTCGCGACACTCAGCCGTTACAGAGGCGAGAGGTCAGGGTACTGAGGTGTTTAGTGACTGTTGCCATGATGGCCAGCTGACCCAGCCACAGCCACGTGACTTCAGAGCCTTGAGAGGGCTGTAACGATTGCCAAACCAACTGCCACGCAGAGATTTTTCAGCGTTTCGTCAGCCACTAGTTATCACCGACTGCTGGGTAGAGAATTTGATCTGCGCTGACGAGGACCGAGATTGGTTGTTCAGCCAAGTGATTCATTGTAGGGGGGGAAAAGAACCGGGCACAACGATATGGCAGAGCAAATTTGAATTATGATTCACGCTGGCGTGAAAATGGTAGGTAGACTAGTTTATTTGGCAACATCCCAGCACATATGTGTGACGGCTGTGAAAACCTGTAGGATGTCGTTGTGGCTGAATTCAAGCAATACGAAAAATCAGGTTTCGCTTAAAAATCTGATTTTTTTTTTTTCTACATACATGTTGACACCTCGATTTTAAGACCGCATGAATATGTTTCACCAAAATGGTGTTGAAATGTTTTGATTTACTTGATCTTTGCAGGAAGAAATCCTAGACAAGGTTATAAAGTCGAGTAAGGAGCCAGATTAACACAAAGTTAGTTTAAGGATAAAAAAACCTTGTTAGCAAAGTGTGATTTCCTCACACGGTGAGTGGCATGTTTTGATCAAGTTATTGGATAGCTGTGTGCCTTAAATTCATATCAATTCAGTATTAATCAGAGAGCCTTCAAAAGCCTTCAAAATGGCCTTGTTTCTCTTGCACGGCAGTCAGAATGGAATTTTCAAATGCAATGTTCTTCTTTTGTGGGTAAAATGATTTAAATTTAAAATGCTGTAACATTTATGGTTGAGATGCATGCAATACAGAAACGTATTTCATTTCAGGAAAGATTGTTTTTCAGAACCATGTTTAATTGAAAGCATCTAAATCTAACTGTACATATCTGTTTTTCTTGGGAAAGTGAACGGAGCATACCTTGTGTTCTCGATTCCAGTTCAAAGTTTCCCTATAATTAAATTTCTGAAGTTCCTGATAATTCGCTGATCAATTAAATATGAGAAAACAGTAAACGCTTCAGGGCAGGTACAGGTGTTGTTTTAAAAGTCCCCATGAAAATCTAATTTTTTTGGCTTTTAGTATGAATGTTAGCTTTAACCTTATCTATAAGGTTTGTATGAATTCAAAATGTTCAGTCTCTCTGTACCACTGATATGGATCAACAATTTTGATGACATTCTGCACTTCAGCTTCTCTTCAGATTTTCTGTCCAATCAAATGCTCTCTAGAATCGGAAGTGTCCCACCCCCAACATTATAAGAATCACCTTGCCCAAGTTCCCATTGTTCAGCGAGGGAGATCATATTCAGCAGGCGTGGGTTGTAAATGTTTCTTTGGCCCTTTGAACGCGTGCATTTTATTCAGTTTTTCAAGTGCGGCTTAGCCCGGGCTATTTGAAAAGGGGGAGGTGCCAATCAATATGTCCTGCTCTGACTTCCTGTTTCAGGGGAAATTACGTCAACGCATTGAATAACGCTGCACGTTTCAAGGCACTTCACGGGAACTTTACGCTCTACCCCAGTGAGTTTAGAAGAAGAAGCCTTTGTCACATACATTATAGCACAGTGAAATTCTTTCTTCGCATAACCCAGCTTGTAAGGAAGTTGGGGTCAGAGCGCAGGGTCAGCCATGATACAGCGCCCCTGGAGCAAAGAGCGTTAAGGGTCTTGCTGAAGGGCCCAACAGTGGCAGCTTGGTGGTATTTGGGCTTGAACCCCCAACCATCTGATCAGTCACCCAGAGCCTTTTTACTGTTGAGCCACCACTGCCAAGTACATTAGTATTTAATACATTGGTCTCAAATGGTAGAGAAGAAGGGTGGGGTGTTTAATACATAAATGTGTTTAAACCACACTCTAAACACTGAATATTAAGTCCGTGAGGGAATGTACTGATGTTATCGATGTCACAGATTTGTCAAAACGTCTAGAAAAAAGGGGTTTGGTTACCTCTAAAAGAAAAAAATAAATAAATAAATACACCACTTAATTTTCACTATCCTCATTTACTTTCAGCTTAAAGACACAGGAGCCTTCATTTGGTCAGCTGAAGGGGAGAGAAGCATAATGCGCAAGAAGACAGAAGTGGATATATAAAGCAACATTTACCTCACTCTTTATTGAAAAGACCCTTGAGAAAGATTGAGAGTTTGGTCAACTGTTCTCTGTGGAAGCGGAGAGTGCAATATCCCAGCAAACAGAGGAAGGAAGCTAAATAATACTTAATTTTGCCACCTCCAGGGTCCCTGATTCTGTAATTGTATTTTGTTACTTCCTATCTCTACACCAAAGGAAATTCTGCACTCGTTCTCCGTTTCTTCTCTTCTTCGTGTTACGCCAGTGACCCCTCCTGAACCCCATTGAGCGAATTAGAGACTTCACATTGAGCGAATTAGAGCTCCACAGTTTCTCAAGCACACATTATAGATTCATGCGCGTGAAGTGGTCAACAAAACTTGGTGAATCACCGAGGCGTTGGAAGAACGGTCTGCTCTCCAACTCCGACAGCATTACGCAAATATTTAACCATTCTGCTGAACGTGAATCTGGTTTGGCGGGTTAATTATCGCGATTTTCACTTTCAACAGCTGATTCTGTCGCATACGGAGCGAAATAATCTGTTGATGGTGCGGCCATAAGTCATCTGTAAGTATTAAATGTAGCTACAGTGCTTAAACAACCCTTCCTTGATTATAATGTGCGCTTAACAGCTTGTGGAAAGATATAAAAATCATTCACAGCCATACATTTGGATACACATTTTATGGATATGAAGTGAACACAGGAATCGTAATAGCTTTGATGCCATGGTATAAGTAAAGGCAATTTGTGAAATGATGTTTTAAAAAAAAAAAAAAAAAGCTCTCAAAGTTAAAACCTCTCATTATCACTTTTTTTTTTTTTTCCCCCAGTTATGGCTTGTAGAGCAAAATTACCTAAGCAATTCTAGTGACTTAGGATGCTTTTACATATGCAGTCTGTTTGAATCAAACCTTGGTGTGTTTTTGCCCATGGTGTGGTTCCTTTAGGCAAGGAGTGCACACAGTATTCACACTTCAGGAATACTGAGTGTCTGAGCAAAGTGGTCTTGGTCCACTACCAACTGAACTCTAAACTGTAATGTGGTGCAATTGCAGTGAGAAAGTGATTTGACCCTGAATTGACCCAGCTGCAGGAAGTGAACCAAACCTGCCATAGTTTGGGTTGTGGGTGATGATATATAGATGTGAGCCATAGGACAGCGGTGCAACACTGCAGAAATGAGTTCACCTGTTCACCCCAATTTGGTCACCCGTTATTTCCCACCCACGAGTGTGGGAGCATGGGAGCTCTGCCCTGTCATACTACAGCTACCAGCCGGAGGGTGAAGGCCAACACGTGCTTCTTCCAGGACGCATGAAGCCAGCTAACAGCATCTTCTCAAATTGCTGTTCATGCTTGTGTCACAGGGTGGCGTCACACCCTCAGAGGAAAGCGCTGTCTGCTCTCTTCTACATACATTCTGTAGGCTCGTAGACACCCATGCTCATGTCACGGTTATTAACAGCAGAGAGAGTATGCTATCCGTCCCAGCCAGAGAGCACAAACAAATCTGCTTCCTTGGCTATCGAGCACAGATGGCCTTGGGAATCGAATTTGTGATATCCCGATGATGGATGGATCGATGGATTCACTCTATCCATTTTCACTACCGCTTATCCGACACAGGGTCACAGGGAGCCTGGAGCTTATCCCAGGGGACTCTGGGCGCAAGGCAGGGGGCATCTTGGATGGAAAGCCGACCCATCACAGGGCACAATCGCGCACACTTTCACTCACCCATTCACACTTTACAGACAATTTGGAAATGCCAGTCAGCTTATAACGATGTCTTTGGACTGGGGGGAGGAATCCGGAGTACCCGGAGGAAACCTCTGAAGAACAGGTAGAACGTGCAGATAAAGCGAATCATCTTTTTCCAATCAAGTGTCCTTTACAGTTATTTCCTTGATTATAGACTTATGAGCTTATAGCACTTTTAAAGAAAACTCAAAGTTTACTGTATGCACTTGCGTCCAGCCTCCCAGCCTTCCGTGTGGTATAACCCCTTAACTGCTGTGACCTCATCACACGATCTCCGGTCAAACTTCTCTCCTTGCTCACAATGTAATTACTAATGCCATTCACTTGCTTGCAAACACATTGCTCCCTTTATGTAACCCAGGCTCCCAGAGTTACTTGTGAAGTCTCTCTCCAACATCGTGTCTGATTCATGGTTCTTGATTAAGTCCTGTCTAGTTTATTCCTGTTTGTTGATTTTGTCTGACCCTCAGCCTGTCTCAGGTTTCTCAGCACTGCCCAGCCCTTTGGTTTGTTTGCTCCATTGGTTTTAATAAAAGCAGAAACCAGCACTTGCGTCTGTCTGCCCACTTCACGACACGTAACAAGTATTAAGTTTATATAAGGTCGCAGTATACGATTCAGGACACGGCTTGTGATGACAACCAGGTGACTCTGTTGCACTGGCGCGTCTGATTTTAGGCTTATATGCAAATAAAAGTGATGCTCATCAAGCCTGTTGAGTCTTTGAGTGATGTGCTCCAAACACTTTTTCCAAATTAAGCAATAAAAAGGAAACAGATTTGACTGTGCAGTTTTCCCCCCAATGATGAATAAACAGCGCCTAAGTGGATTATTGGATTATGGAAAGAATTCGGGAATTAATTCTTACCAGTAGTAGTAGCCAAGGCAAAAGGCAGTCTTTCCAAATGGATAACATTCCTTAGACGAATTCCCTTAATGCTTCACTACTGTAGATACTTAAAAGGATGTAGATTGCTGAAAATCTTCATATGCAAATGAGCACACCAAGGAGTAAAACTCGAGGCCCCTGGTTTGAAATATAATTTTGTTGTATTGTACTATGTACAAAACATATACAGTGGCAAGAATAAGTATGTGAACCTTTTGGAATTTCATGGTTTTCTGCATAAATTTGTCATAATGTGATCTGATCTTCATCTAAGTCAAGGGTATTGACAAATATAATGTGTCTAAAATAATAACACAAAAAATTCTGATCCCTCATGTCTTTATTGAGAACAAGCAAAAAAAGCTCATAGTGCTTGTGGAAAAAGTATGTGAACCCTTCAGTTAATGACCTCAAAAAAGCTAATTGGAGTCTTGTTAAGAAAATGAGTTTGGAGGGGTGGACTACAGCTACTTTGACTGATAAAAACCCCTCAAACTTTTGGAGTTTGCTCTGCACAAGAAGCACACGCTTATGTGAGCCATGCCTCGCCAAAAAGAGCCTTCAGAGGATCTACAATCAAGAATTGTTGATTTACATAAAGCTGGCAAGGGTTACAAAGTGACTTCAAAGACTTTAGAAATTCACCAGTGTACAGTTTGGCAAACATTCTGCAAATGGAGACACTTTGGGACTGTTGCTACTCTACCAAGAAGTGGGTGCACAGTCAAAATGACACCAAGAGTACAACGAAGACTCATCAATGAGGTAAAGAAACAACCCCGAAAGACAGCCAAAGATTTGAAGGCTAACATCTCTGTTCATGAGTCTACAATACGTAAAACATTGAACAAGCAGGGTATCCATGGCAGGACACCACGAAGGAAGCCACTGCTTACTAAAAAGAACATTGCTGTACGCCTGAAGTTTGCAAAAGAGCACATTGACACTCCACGGCGGTATTGGCAAAATGTTTTGTGGACTGATGAAACTAAGATTGAACTGTTTGGAAAAACCACACAGCACTACATCTGGCGTAGAAAGGGCATGGCATATTATCATGAAAACATCATCCCAACTGTAAAGTATGGTGGAGGAAACATCATGATCTGGGCCTGCTTTGCTGCATCAGGGCCTGGCCAGCTTGCAATCATTGAGTCATTGAGGGGAAGATGAATTCCCAAGTATAGCAGACAATTCTTCAGGACAATGTGAGAACGTCTGTACGTCAGCTGAAACTGTGTAGGAGTTGGGTGATGCAACAGGACAATGACCCAAAACACCGGAGCAAGTCCACAACAGAATGGCTTCAGAAAAACAAAATCCGCCTTTTGGAGTGGCCGAGTCAGAGCCCAGACCTCAACCCAGTAGAGATGCTATGGAATGACTTGAAGAGAGCCATACACATGAGACGTCCAAAGAATATGACAGAGCTAAAGCAGTTCTGCCAGGAAGAATGGGCTAAAATTCCTCCTGAATGATGTGCAGGTCTGATCCACAGCTACAGGAAGCGCCTGGTTGAGGTTATTGCTGTCAGGGGGGGTGTCAACCAGTTATTAATTCTAAGGGTTCACTTACTTTTTCCACTGCCATTTTGAATGTTGAATGAGTGTGTTCAGTAAAGACATGAGGGATCAGAATTTATTTTGTGTTTTTATTTTAGGCACATTATATTTGTCAATACCCTTGACTTAGATGATCAGATCACATTTTATGACTAATTTATGCAGAAAACCATGACATTCCAAAAGGTTCACATACTTATTCTTGCTACTGTACATATTTATTGAGGGAGGATTGCATAAAAAGTGGGAGGTCAGCATAAAACAAGGTGAAGAAATGGAAAGCACAGATTAATATAACGTACTCCCTCTGGCCCAATAGTGGCAGCCAGTTTTGCTTGTGATTGCACCGCTTTCCAAAACCAGGTATAAATTAGCACTATGCGTGTTGCTCTAAACTGTTTATAGGCAATTTTGGCTGCTGTGAATTTTTTCAGTCCGTGATCGATCAGATGACAAGCACGATGGCGTTGATGGCGGCATTAGCATGAAATTTGAAGCTTTGAAACCTATTTGAGCAGAGTGTATAGATGTGGAGCTGAGACAGCTTGAGCGATTATGGGCTAAAGCATTGCTGCATCAGTCATTTTGTGTAGAGCTGAATTTCCAATGGTGCCATTATCAGCAGGGTGCCTTTTTTTTTTGTTGTTGTACAAACTGTTAGATTTTTATTTTATGACTTCTACATTATCAAATCAGAAGAAAAACATTTTAGATTTCCAAGCATTAGTTTTCCAACGCAAAATTAAATGTTACAGAAAAATGTTTGTATGTCAGTAAAGAGAGCAGAATTTTAAGTGGTATGACACTTTTCAGGCAAAAAAAAAAAAAAAAACCAGAATGAAGGCTGCTGGATTTTGCAGCAAAACCTAAGACGCGAGTACGACAGTCAAAGTCTCCAGAAGAACTGGGGCTGGTTCTGCAAGATGCTCAATAAAACTTGCATCTCATTTCCTTATAAAACTGCACAAATTATGTCTGAGACTACTTTTATTATTTGGTTGTTTTTTTTTTTAAGATGGAGAAACATTTCACATATACATATACACACATACACACATGTGTAATAATACAAGACCATTTGGTGAAAGAACTATTTAGATAAACTACATCTTTTAATACTGCTTGTACTTTAAAACTGCAAATTGGGTATCCTTTGTTCTCTACATCTGTTTAGTAGCTGGTCTGAGGCACTGTTTGCACTAATAGCAAATGAGCTGAACTCCATCCTTAGTAAGTAAAGAATTAATTTCAGATGCACTTTGAGCACATAATCTGGCTTCATCAAGTTGCATTTTGTGCAGATCTACGTACATCTGACCATGTACATAACAATGAGGTGAGTAGGTACCAGCTTGAGTAGATTACGGTGGTCATTAAATGAAGCGATGACCGAGTAAGTAAGGCTTACAGGATTAGTAAGGATTAACAGGTGAATCGGTGAGTTAATAGGCCAGAGAACAAAGCGGTCACAGGTGAGTTAGGAGTGGGGGTTTGGAAAGATGGATGTGTCTGTAATTAATGCAAACAATGGAAGCAGGGTTCAATTGTAAACTCTCTGTATAGGAAATTTAATCTCTCTTCCGAAATAATGAAATAAAGGAAAGCACAAGCACAGACTACCAGGTCAAGTGCAGTAATCACTGTTTCCTTTGGTTACACCTCACCCTTGTAGTGAGTAGTGAGAGACAGACTCCATTGAATAATTAGGTTTCTGTCCATACTAATGCTAAGACTCTTAAGATATTTCAATACAATGAAAGTGATGCACTCCATCATGACACCACTTTGTGTGATATGACACCGAAGATCGAATAGTTACTGCAGGATATCTTCAGAATCGAGTCTGAGGTCTTTAGTTGTCTTATTTACACTCAGACTGTCTATTTTATTGCACATAAGAAAAAACAATGTGGTATTATTTATAGGGAGTTGCTCATGGTACAGTCTGTCCCAATTATATGTGCATGAAATGTAACAAAATAGCACATTTAAAAGCCTAAAAATTAACAGGAATCCCAGGGCCTCTATCTGAACGCAACCTCCCCTGAGATAGCAGGGTTGAACTTAGCCATCAGCACTATATATTCTTCCTAATGAATATGCATGTTCTGGATATTATTCCCTTTACATAGAACATTAATGGCTGGACTAAACTAATAGTTATTTTCTACTGTTTAAAATGGGCAATTTATTATTGATCTCGAAAGTCTCAAGTCGTACTGCATTACCAAACTAAAGCTCCAAGGAAAACTGATTGATAAACACCAGAGCTTATAAAATCTGCAAAATATTCAAACATTTATGAAAGGGAGTGCCTTGTATTGGTCCTGTATTTGTGGTTCAAAGATAATTCTCTTAATTGCTGATCATTTCAGTCATGATACATCTGCATGCTTCCCACAGCATCTTGGTGAGATACAAGAGAAATACTTGCAATCTGTATGTCAGAAACTAAATGAGTGACAAGCCACACTTTAGCACTTGTATTAACATTAGCTTGCAAATTAATGTGCACTATCTATCTCATCATGGGAGGTTAAAGAAAACCCCACTGTGTAGCAGCGTTTGGATATATTTTTAGAAATCTGACAGTTTGTTAAGCGAGGTGGCTTATTGGTTTGCATGTTTGCTTCGCACCTCCAAAGTTGGGGATTCGAAACCCACCTCCACCCTGCGTGCAAGGAGCTTGCATGTTCTCACTGTTCTTTGGGTTTCCTCCAGGTACACTGGTTTTCCTCCCCCAGACCAAAGACATGCATTGTAGGCTGATTTGGCTACCTTGTGACCTGAGTTCCATGGGATAGGCTCCGGGCTCCCCCGCGACCTTGTGTAGGATGAGCGGTACGGAAGAAGGATGGACAACTTGATTACTTTCGAATCTTCATAGTTTCTAATCTTCTGTAAGCAAGGATAACTGTTTTTATAACTTGCTTTTTGAGGGCATTATGAAGGTTGCAATCCAGGTGAAGTTGGGAGACGATAAAGTTCAAATCCATGCCATGTCACAAGTCCGTCAAGTTCAAATTTCAAGTTGCGAGTCGATCAAAAGGTCAAATCCCTGTCGAGTATCGATCAGTATGTCAGGTTCGAGTTGTGGTTCAGTTAACTTCAGATCTGCATCAAATCACCAGTCAGTCAAGTTCTAATATAAGATTTGGGTCAGTGAATGTGTGACTGAAGTATGACTCCAAACGGAGTCACTAACTTGTTAATTTGGTGCAACAGTGTATTAACAGGTTGTAATTGGGCTGGTATGATTTATTTATTTTTTTTCTTTCCTCACTGTTTCTCGATATTTCTACCTGAGCGGCTGCTATATCTGTGTGAAAATTAACATTCTGTGTACGTGTGAATTTTCTTGGGTACCATTATTTTAAAGGAGACACAGTTTGGTGGACTATCTAGACTGGTACCCAAATCCGTAGATGGTGATCTTTTGAAATTTTATGGAGTATGCGTCATACTGATTAATTCTGCTTGGTATTGTGTGTGTGTGTGTGTATGTGTATATACTGTACTTAAATTTTTTTTCAACTGTTGCACTTGTGCCTGATGTTCTTGTTCATTTGTTCTTGTCTTACAGGAGCCTCGAGGTCAGGATGATGCAAGAACCAGGATCTTTGGTGGCTTAATTCCTCTGGGAGGAAAAGACAGATTAGGGAGAAGTAGAGCAAGGTGACAGAGGACCATGCACACGTTCTCTTGTCCACTGGATGCAAGATAGCTGCGATGCCCTTTGCTATTTAAAAGAATATACTAATCTATCTCCTACTTGAGCCCTTTTATGAGGCATACCACTTGCCTCAGCTGTATTCACAGACCGAAAGTTTGAGATCCTTTTAAAAGACTGTCTATTTTTCTGACCTCTCTTGCTGTCTGAAGGGTGCCCACTGATGGAGAGAAGAAGGAGAGATTTTGGAGAAAATCAAGACAGAACCAGAGAGTGAGAGAGAAACTGAATAGAATCTGCTGAACAGGCAGCACTGGGAATACGGCCCTTGGAGATTCTGAGCGTGCTACACTACCGTCTGTTACATAATCCCCCTTGGAGAAGGAAAAGTGTTTTGACCGCTATCTTACCCAATATTAACCTCTGTTTATAAAACCAAACTGACCATTTTTCAGGAATTAGTGTTCGTTTGTGGTAGGATGACGAGGAAAACCAGGTCTTCATGGTGGCCCCTGTGGCTGTTGGCCTTAATGGGGTACTGTTGTTCTACAGAGGCCCTGGAGTTTGGGGGAGCACCGGGACAGTGGGCTCGCTATGCCCGCTGGGAGGCAGGCTCAATCGGAGAGCTAAGCTTCAGTCTGAAGACCAATGTGAGCAAGGCCCTCGTACTGTACTTGGATGATGGCGGCAACTGCGACTTTCTAGAGCTCCTGATCGCAGAGGGACATCTGAAGCTGCGTTTTGCCATCCACTGCGCTGAGCCAGCCACCATCAACATGGAGACGCGCGTCAGTGACGACCGCTGGCACATGGTCCTCCTCACACGCAACTATCGTGAGACTATGCTTATGGTGGATGGTGAGACCAAAGTGGCAGAGGTCCGCTCTAAGCGCAGGGAGATGGCCGTGGTCAGCGACCTATTTGTGGGAGGAATTCCACCAGATGTTCGCCTATCTGCCCTCACCTCCAGCACGGTGAAGTACGAGCCTCCGTTCCTGGGCCTCATTTCCAACTTGAAGGTGGGCGAGATGCCTCCGACTCTGCTCAACAGCCAAGGAATTCAGAGCGACCTGGAGTACTTGTGTACCAAGCAGAATCCATGTCTCAATGGAGGGTTCTGTGTTGTCCAGTTTGGAGAGGTGCATTGTGATTGCTCTCACACACGTTTTAGAGGGAAATACTGCAAGGAAGGTAAGAGGAAAATAGCTATTGTAGTTTATTTGTTGAAATAATATAGCATGTTTGATTTGATTGGCAGTTCACCAAATCCGATCTTGTGTGTTGAGAAATTCTAAATTAAAGCTTGGCACTGTGGTTCTGTTTTGGATGAGATGGCGTAGTGGATAACATCACTGTCTCACAGTTCCAGAGTCGCCAGTTTGACCCTGAGCTCGGGTTACTGTTTGTATACCGTTTTGCGTGTTCTCCCCATGGTTCTGTGGATTTTGCCTGAGGTCTGCAGTTTTCTGCCACCTAACAAAAATATACCGATTAGTGGACTGGCTACAACTAAATTGCCTGTAGGTGTGTATGAGCATGTGCCTGGTGCTCATCCCAGATATATCCGGTCCTCAAGCCCAGTGTTCCCTGGATAGGCGCTGGATCCATTGCAACCCTGACCAGGATTAAGCAGTTAATGAAGATAAATTCATGTTTGGGTCAGAGTGCTTGAGTGCATTTGTAGTCCTTTTATCTTATCTCGGGTTATGAAGGATGCTCTGGTCCATTTAATGTTCTACTTACTTGCATGAGGATGCCCAAGGCCCCCCCCCCTTTCCCCCTCAGATGGCTGAGTTTATACTTGGATCCCTCTCTGAAAGGGAGCTAATACATAAATCTTCTACATAGAATTAAGGGTCCCTACAGAGAAATAAAGCCAAGAAATCATTTAGAGTGCTAGATTTAAGATTGTAGTTCTGTCAGGAACATATTATGAACATGTTTCCTGTGATTGATTTGTTGCTGTATGGTGGTGTTTGGGGGGGGGGGGGTACAGTAATTTTATAAATTAATAAAAGGTTGCACATTTAAGTGGTCAGGAGCACGGCTTGTTGACTTTTTTTTCTTCTTCTTTTTTTTTTCCTAAGTGCATGTTCAGTATTTTGTCCCAGTCTGGCCTTTGTGTCCATTTATAAACCACGGATTTCGAGATGGATGAAACCAGGCTGAACTTTTTACTTTGCCTTTCCCTAAAACAAATTTCCTCCGATTCCCGGCCAATCACTCTTTTTCTTCCATCGCAGAATGCAATTCAATTTCTCGCTGAGGATCTCTGACCCCAATGCTTTGCTTGTTTACTTGTTTTTTTTGTTTTGTTTTTATGAGAGAGATATTTTGGTCTTTTTGCTCTCACTTGCCTAAGAAATGTCCTTTTTGTACTGTTACTCACTTCCATGACATCTGCCTGGGCCTATCTTCTGTTATGCCTGTCATTATTGCTTTTGTTTTTGTTTACCCTTCTCTCTTTTACCTACAGTGGTACTACTTCAAATCCCTCTTTATTTATTTATTTATTTATTTATTTATTTATTTATTTTTTCCTCTCTCTTGTTCTTTACCCTCCTTGCCATTTATCTTCCCACTGTGCTATTGTCTATCCTAAGGTGGATGCACCATATTTTTGCTGCTCACCGCACTTTTTTTCTGTTATCTAAATATCTGTCCCCCTCTCTCTTTCTCCTTCTCTGTTTTTAATATGTTTTTCTGTGCATTTTAAAGGATCATTCTTTTATTTTTAACATTTTTTTTTATTTATTAAAAAAAGGTCATTACCAGAAACGTGTAAGATTTTTCACGTTGTAAAAACCCGGACAGCAAGTAGCAGCACCACTGCATGTCGTTGGAGCTGCTGGGGGCTGACTGAGGTGCCGGGATCATTTCTCCCTCCTCTCTCACGTTTATTCACCCTTTTCTCCATTAATGTCCCATTTTCACCTCTTTCGCTAGCAACCACCCCCCCCCCCAACATGGTGATATGAAGTGTATCCTGGTGGAGTGCTGATACCGTTTAGCTGTTGGCGTAAGCAGGATACAGAATACCAATGCGCGCCCACTCTGACTGCAGGAAATATTTGTTCTTTTGGAAAATAAAAGAAAGAGTAAAGGAGGTGAGAGAGAGAGACAGAATGCTAATTAGTTTATTTGTTGTTTTTTTTTTTTATGTTGCTGGGAGAAAATCCCTTGTCCAAACTCTAGTGCATCGGCTATTTTATGTTTTCTGTACAAAAGGATTTAAGCTAGTACATAAGTTTATAGGAGGACATGGTGGCTTAGTGGTGATCATGTTTGCTTCGCACCGCTGGGGTCTGGGGATTGATTCCTGCCTCCTCCCTGTGTGCATGGAGCCTGCGTGTTCTTCCCGTGCTTCAGTGGTTTCCTCTGAGTACTTTGGTTTCCTTCACCAGACCTAAGACGTGCGTTACCAGCTGATTGGAATTTCCAAATTCTCCGTAGTGTGTGCATGTGTGCGCAATTGTGCCCTGCGGTAGGTTGACACCCCGTGCCCTGCCTTGTGCCCCGAGTCCTGGGGGATAGGCCCCAGGTTCACTTTTATAGGAACACCTGAACATGCCTGCAAATATACAAACAGCCAATCAGCCGGATAACGGCCAGTGCATAAAATCATACAGATAAAGGTCAAGGGCTGATTATTTATTTATTTATTTATTAAATTTACATTAAACATCAGAATGGTGGGGGGGCATGTGATTCCAGTGACATTAGTCATGGCATGGTTGTAACCCTACTTTAAATAACCACTCTTTACAACCGTGGTGAGCAGAAAAGAATTTCAAAATATCCACAACATAAATCTTATCCTACAGAGGGCACAGGCTTACTTGTAAATGTTTTCCAACCTCAAGCATGCTGGGGAGTGAGGACACTCCTGCAGAACAAAGTGAAATCCGTGCCTGAATACTAACGGTCGCCAGAAGAGCAGCACCATCACAAGCGTTCATCTTTGTATCAGAAAAGTTGACACTGTATAAAAATAAAATAATTTTAAAAAAGGCTCCTGTGCTGGAAAAAAAAAAAAGTCTTTCTGTCTCTGGCATTAGAAGTCTAAAGATGCCAAAGCAAAATGGTCTGCGTGGGTAGCCACAGTGACACAAATTCGAAATGTTCTTGGAAAAGAGACCGAGTGGGAGATGAAAGAGAGAGGATATGAATGAGGAATGAAGTAATCACTCCTACCTTCATCACAACCTCTCCTTTTCTTCTCCTCGTCCATTTTCCTGTAATTGCACGCTAATCTGTGCACTCGCTCCCTCTCATTATGCCGCCTATGAACCAATCACTCCCTCCTTCCCATCATGGCGGGGTGTAATTAAAATGGATGCCTAATCACCTGCATGGGCCATTGTTTTAATAATTGATCGTGACCCAAGTCTGTATGCGCACGTGTGCTTGCGCTATAATAAAGTGTACCACATCTGAAATCTGCTGTAATTAAAGGTCAAACGAGTGAGCTTTCCAGAATGACACTGGTAATATTGAATATTTCTACCCTATGCCCCTATTTCTTTGTGGATAAATAAATTCGGATACATAAGTGCGCTTTAGTGAGAAGAAAGAATTACATAGCTGAATGCTTTGACATTTGGCTAGGTTATTAGCGGGTGCATTATCAGCAGCACCTAAAAGGTTCTGGGGATGTTGATAACAAAATACAGTGTTGAGTTTAGCTTGGAGGTTTATATAGTAGTAGCATTTTATTTTTATTTATTTATTTATTTATTTATTTATTTTGAGAAACATAAAGGAATAGTTTAGATTATGCTTGTGCTAACAATGCTAAGCGTTGCTAGAACAGCATTGGGGAGCATGTCTGTTTCCAGGGTCCTATGTTCTCCAGATTTATACAGCACATTATGAGCACAAGACAACTCTCAATATACAGTAATGGGCCTAGACTTGAGGAGGGAACTAAGCAAATAGTCGGAGTCGAGGGAATCCCAAAAGGTCATAGCTTCCTTAGGTGAAAACTAGCCTAGTAAGTTTTTGAATCGAACTCTCATGACTTGTGTATCTAATTTAATCCAGTTTATTTTTGCCTCCAGATATGCTAGTGCATTTTTTTTTCTGCTTTTATTTTTAATGGTGTTAATTATGTGCCATATAAATCTGGGGAACATAGGAACGACCCCTGCTAAAACAGCGTTACCAGTTGCCTTTTTTTGTTTGTTTATTAGGCATTTCTCACTTTAGCAATAGCACACGGCGAGGAGTGTATGTTCAGTACCATTTTCCACACTCAACCGAATGATTATCGGGGGAGGCCGAAAACAAAAATCCACACACTGTGCATTTTAGCATTTTCTCAATGCTAACTAGTGCCGTGATCTTTTCCTATGCAGAGACAGAGTAATAAAGGAGCTGAGGCACTGCTAAAATGAATCGTTTTCTAATCCATATCTCCAGTCAGGCAAAATGTCACAGCAGAGCTAGTTTACTCTCCAGACAAATCCAGTTTCTGTAATTACAGATATGAAATCCGATGTGAAGCAAATGAAAAATTGCATGAGTCGCAGGGCCGCCTAAGCCTGAAACGCACTAGCGCATAATCTAGCTCAGCTTTCCATGCCTTCAGTTATTGCTGAGTTTATAGGTTTATGAAACTGTTGTAAATTGGATTCGTAATGTGTTCTCTTTTTTTTTTTTTTTTTGAGTAAAATGTGGAATTACCTGAGCAACATGACTAACAGTAAGAAGGCGCTTAGCTAGCCTGTTATTGAATGTATTTAGCAAAAAGGCTATTCACTTCAATGGTGGCGTTTTGGCAGTGATAGTACGATTTGTTTTTGTTTACGTTTTTTTTTGTTTTTCTTAATTTTTTTTCATCTTCTCCCCATCTCTATTGATTTTAGCATGCTAAGATTTAGCCGTGCCTCCAGTGTCACCATGTGGCAAGTTATTGCAGCACTCAGCGTATTAAATCGAGCGGTAATCCTCGAACCTGCCTGATGAAGGAATTGGTCCCCGTCTCGGTCTTAATTCTCCCTGAGGCTGCTACGTTGTTTGTCTTTCTCCACTCGTTCAGCCTCGTCACCGTCTTTTATAGCAGAGCACGGTCTGCTCCTTTCCCATAGGACACACATACACACACGCACACAACACACACAACATACTGACCTTTCTAAACTCACATCCACACACAGCAAGACTCTTCTCACTTCATCTCTCACACACACTTGATCACACACAGCAGTGACCTTTTACAGTGACTCATACTCTTATACACACACACACACGCGCGCACACGCACGCACGCAATGCCTGAGCATGTTAGTACTTCACAGCTCTATAAATGTCGCATTCTGGCATCTTCATACCGTTACGTACATCCATCAGCTTCATCCTAATATAGACTGCGTTTGACTCGGTACTGTAAAGTTACACACGCGTGTACGCTGCTCCAAATTCCTCACTTTGTCCCCAAATATCTCCCGTGTGGCGCTGAGGCTCTGACACCATGGCAACAGGATTAGATGGGTGGTCAGAGAGTGGAGGACATAAAGGAGAGTAATACATCATGGCGATAATCACACACATACTTAATTGCACTTTAGCCCCACTGGCAAGGGGATTGAGCCTCTCAACATACATGAAATTAATGATCAAGCGCTTGTCTCTTTACATACACACACACACACCACCCCTTTCTGTTGTGTCATGACAGCTCCAGTGGACATATTGTCCTTGCATTACATTTAATAAATCATCTCGGAGCAAGTCCAGTAGTGATGGGACATGATGGTGAGCTGCCCATAAGAAGCAATATTTACTTTAAGATCAGTGTTCATAGGCCTGCATGACACCTACTTAAGCTCTTCATAACTGCTGACATAAACCTATAGCATTAATACAAATGCTTATTCCAATAATCATCAGCTGGCATAAGGACTGCTTCTGTCGATTTTGACATCAAGACATAACAGGTGACCTAGATATGACCTAGGTTGTATTATAACACTTGTACAAGTGACTTTGTAGTTCGTTGAACATCTAGGACTGTAGATCACATGGTTACCTGTATGTTAGTTGGACATACCTGATGTACACTGAGCTGCAAAGTCAGTTGGCATTACATTCTTATGCAGAAGTGCTATAACACAGCCTATGTCATATCTGTGTCACTTGACTTAGCTTGGAACGCTTCAACTTCCTGTCAACAGAGTCTTTAAGCTGGCTGAAATAAGACTTTATAAAAGTTTGTCAGTTTATATCCGTTGTCATGAAGGGCTTATGTAGGGGTTATGTAGCCCTATTAACGACACAAAGTTGAACAATCTGTGATTACGTATCCAGACTATTCATTTATTATTCATAGTTGCCTGGTGGACAATTACGATAGTGGTCACTGGTGTTTTCCTTCTCTCATTAGAAAGGAAAACCCTACTTTCTATTGACTCTCAAAATAAAAACTTTTATTTGCTGTTTATATTTAAATTAAATGGGGGGCACGGTGGCTCAGAGGCTAGCACGTTTGCCTCGCACCTCTACAGTTGGGGGTTCGATTACCGCCTCTGCCTTTTATGCATAGATTTTGCATGCTCTCCCTGTGCTCCGGGGGTTTCTTCTAGGTACTCCGGTTTCCTCCAAAGACATGCGTAGACTGATTGATTGGCATTTCCAAATTGTCCGTAGTGTGTGATTGTGTGTGGTGAGTCTCTCTCGGCCCCCACCCCTGCCCCCATCCAGGGTTTCCCTTGCCTTGTTCCCTGAGATAGTCTCCAGGCTCAGCTACAACCCTGTGTAGGATAAGCGGTACAGAAAACGGATGGATTGAAACTAAATGCACTCCACAGCAGCACAACACAACTCGATGCTGTAACTATAGCTCATGCTACTCGTTCTGATTCCAGCTATCTCCTGAACTTCACATAGACACAGCTTTTTTATTCACTGTGATAGCTGGGGTGAAGTTCTTCCTCTGATCACTTTCTGTACCTCCTCCATTTTTAACCTGACGAAGTTGTGAATATTTAACGAGATCCATGCTAATTTGAATGAAATTCATTTCCATTTCATTAGTAAACTAGGTTTAATAGCGATAACACTTTTGGTCGTCATATGGGGGGCACATATGGTCGTCACCAAGCCTGCGGAGGTGGGAAAACGCGTTTCGTGGGGTGCAAGAACAATTAAGCGTCTCTCTCTGCATTGTTCTCTTAAACCCTCTGTTTCTCTAGTCTCGCTCTCAGTCTCACTCTGTTGATTTGTATACGGGGGCTGGAGGACGTCCAGTGGGAGAAGGATGGAAAGAGGATCAGACTGGATATTGAATTCTCCCTGTCTGTCTCCTGCCAATACTTGTAATGCAAAAATCCTTAAACGCTGCAGTTTGCACTTTCTACACACCCCCGCCGACCCCTCCAAGCAACCTGTCTGTCTGGCTGTCTGTCCTTCTGTCTGTCTTTTCTGATGGCTCTTTTGTGTCGTTATGAATAACTTCTAATGCCAGTACTGGATGCAATTTTTTTTTCTCTCTTAATGTTTCATCGTTGCTGGAAGAGATCTTACTTCCAATACAACCACAAAACCAATATGGCTGTGCTTGTGCATGTATGAGCCTCAACCATAGAAAAATGCTGCTTATTTGGACTGTATTGTCTGAGATGGCTGTAACTACCTGATTTATTATTTTTTATTTATTATTATTTTAAATCCATGTGCATGTATATTGCTTTCTTGCGTATCCTGTGTTGTCAGCACCGGTGCGTCGGCTGTTCTGGACAAAATAGCTGCCATAGTTACATAATACTTGTTCTATTTTTCCATCTAGACTAACAGGCTTAGTGTCGGCAGCTGTTGCCTTTGAAGCACGTCTCAAAACATTTCTCTAAAGATGCCTTCGTCGCTACGGAGTTGACTTCTAAGATAATAACTTGGGTAGCACGGCATGGCAGCTGCCTTCAGTTTCAGACGCAGCCATGCCTTTTACGAAACACGTCTAGTCAAATATGCGCAGGTATTTCTCTCTCTCTTTTTTAAAAATTTTTTTAAAAAATTTTTATGCATCTCGATCAGGCGTAGGAGCTTTGTGGACAATTTGACAGCTGATATCTGATTACAGACTGAATTGATTAGGATTATGTACATTTCACTACGGTACATAGCTATCCAACGATTTATCCAATCAGAGTGTCATTCACAGTGGGACTGTTTGTTTAAACTGGCTCCTTGCTCAACATAATCTTTGCTGGAAGATAGCCTAGATGGGGTTAAGGGGGAAAAAAAAAATATATTTTATGCAAAATATATGCATAAAACATATATGCATGTATGATTTTCTTAAAATTAAGCTGTCAAAGTATGTTGCAGGCAGAAAAGCCTCATTTTGATATCTTTTTTTGGCTTCAGAGACGTACGAATTTCTATCCGTAATAAATTTTTAAACTGAAGTGGGGGTGGCTTAAACCAGAAAAGTCTTTTCATGATCGTTTGTTTAGAGATGTTAGACACCCCCCCCCCCCCCCCAAACACCTGTGATATTTCTTAACCAATTTAGTTGGTTCTACTGCTCAAAACATATACAAACTATTTAAACCACCACAACCCTGATCAGGCAGTCACTAAGGATGAAGGAACGAAGTCTGTAAATGTGTCATTTATTACATTAACACAAACTCTTTTTGTCTCACAAGCTGCAGATCTCATTTATTTCCACCGGCAACAAAAAGTATTAACCTTCTGCTCACACCAATTTGCTGCTGCGTCATGTGGGATCCCAGTCCTGATGCGCACCTCTATTCTGGCCTGTGAACATTTCCGATGAAAGACCAAAAAAAAAAATGAATAGTGCATCTTGTATTCGTATCTATATTTGTACCTGTTAGAACACATTGCTTGTTCATTGCGAATAACATACTGCATTTGTATTCGGTTATGTCCCTACAGTACAAACACGGGTATAACTGTTGTATATTTCCCAGTACTGTTACCTTGAAGGCTGGTAGGTGTTCAGTTTCCTCAGTGTGTGTGTGGTGGATTTCATGAATAGAACAGGAGCTGTAAAACAGACCCAGGATGTTTTAATAGTCAATTCTTAAGTAACCGTGTGATTCTCTTTCACAAGCTTGCTAAATTTTATAAACATGGATTTTCCTGGCTTGCCCTGAAAGAATAATTTCATTAAGGTCGATTTTTACAAGTCCAGCTCTCTCGAATGTTTGACGAGCGTATTAATTAAACAACACGACGCAGTCTGGCGAGGAAAAATACCTGAATTTTATTCTTTTTTTTCTGCATAAGCAACAGATGGAATGGCGACGAGCTAAATACAAGGCGAGGGAGCGAGCGTTTCTCTTGCCACCTCTGACCTCTTTTTGTCGAAAGGCACGTCTCGTGGCGTTCTCTTTGGTGCTCAGTGGGAGCATTTGAAAATAGGACAACATGAACTTATTTAACTGACGCCACTGGAGGTCATACCCGGTCAGATTAGCGCTCTGAATGGATCTACGTATGAATAACGCATTACTAATATAAGAGCTAAAGACGTTTTAAAGACACTTTTGTATTGCGTGAACCAAGGTAAATGGTGTTACTTTCTTAAGCAAAGAATATATAAAACAAGTTGAAATTTCAAGTTGAGAGGGGGTTTCTGGTAGCTTTTACCAGTTGTGGGCACGGAATTACAAGTTGCAATTTGACTTTGAACGCAGCATTCGTGTCCATGTTGCTGTTCAGGGTTTTTGCTAACTTCCTGTTTGCCTTCACCATCCTTCATCTTGTGGTGTTCCAGCATATTGGCTGAATGAAGGTCACCTTCTCATGTGGCGTTACTTTTAACAGGTATATAGTATGTGATCACCTGTACTCGCGTATGCCAAGTTGTGGTTTAGGTAAATATACCTACTCTTATATAGGTGCACATTGTGTGTGTGTGTGTGTGTGTGTGTAAGCATCCTCTCTCTCAGGGAAGGCCGATCCAGCTCATTCCAATCAAGCAGTAGCCATGCCTAATAGATGATTGATGCAAGTTAAATGCAGAACAAAGAATTCAGAGTCGGCGTTGGACCTGATCCAGCTTTTCCTACTTGGGCAAAGTCAAAGCAAATATTCCAGGGGATGGAGACTTTGGGTGTGTTTCAGGCTGGAAAAGTGTGTTTAATGTTGCACTATGTTGTGTGAGATACTGTAGGGGTCAGGCTTATAGCGGGAATTGGATCAGATCCAGATCCACCCCTGGAATAATTTTTTTTTTGTGTGTTTTTGGATCGGAGTAAAAACCTGAAGCTATATATATATATATATATATATATATATATATATATATATATATATATATATATATATATATATATATATATATATATATATATATACAATTTGTATAATTTTAAAAATAACCCCAATTGATTCATTGGAAAACAAGTGATCTATATGGAACATTTAACTGCTAAAATAGCTTCTGAATGTCATGCTAGTACCCAAAGGGGTCTGAACTACATTACACATGAGCGTTCTAAACACCATCACCTCTGTCTCGTCTCACCCTGATTTAGCACCCCTCCCTGTTCCTGACCGAAAGCTTGAGCTAAATCATGGAGGAATGGAAGAACTTATTTTTCTTCCTCCCATGTTCCAAATATGTCCTAGAAGTGAATGTGTTCATGTAGCAGGATTGAGCAAACCAATTAAATGTACATTTTTTAAAAAAAAAAAGTAAAATAGTTTAATAAAAAAATGTAAAAACCTTTTTTTTTTTTTTAACCTTGAATTCATGGAAAAGAATGTTTCAAGCACAGTTATGCAGAACATAATATGGTTTCTGTACTATTTTAATGATTCAAATATTTCAAGTTAAAGTGTAGCTCTAGTGGGCTAGGACAGGCCGAGGTGCTGTTTTCTAAGTGCAGAAGATTTTGTGGGTTTTAGGAACCTTATTAGTGTTTTTACGTTCTTCTTTTTCCGAAACATGAACACAGGTTGTCGCGAAGGATGCTTCCGAACTTAAAGATCTGACCAAACGACGACACTTTATTTTATTTTTTTTTACCGATACAAACCAGTTGAATTCTGGGTAGTATAGTTTATCTCTGCCATAACGATTAGATATATGGGCTCCATGGCCCTCCCTGCCGCCCCCACGCTTCTCTTCAGTTTCATGGGTTTGTGCATCTCTGTGGCGTAAAACTGATATTGCGAGCTGTCGTCATGCATCAGTCAGCCCCTGGGGCTCACGAGAGACAACTTGTTTGTGCGCTGTGCCGAAAAATCGGCTGTCGGCGAGCGACGGTATGAACGAACAAACGCCGAGAGGAGCTACTAGAGCATGGGAGAGTGATGGCCATCCTGCTGCTGCAGAGAAAAGACAAACACGGGAAAATCTGAACTGCTGCGGAGTTGAGGAAGAACACTTAGATGCCTCACAAGGAGTAGCTACCTGTTTGTTTGCTTGTTTGTTTATTTATTTACTCATTTATTTATTTATATTTTGCTCTGTCTGAAAAGTCGTGACTGAGATGCTGAGACACTGAGACTGAGGAAGGCTTTTCACCCGACCTCCCGTGGTTCACACACACGCATGCAGTAAGAGATAAAGAGGGAGAGAGGGAGTGTGTAATGTATCGCCTATGTCAGGAAACAGATGTTGGGCTGGTTGGTGTTGTCTTTATCGGTTCCCCTTCGTTCCCCGAGCCATTTTCACTAATGACTAAAGCTAACTCACCAAGGAGGCAGCAGCTTCTAGAGCAGCCCAAGAAACAGGAAGTGGTATTTACCTTCTATTTATCAACCTCGCCAGATTCGATAACACTGTCGTTTGTTTCTCGCGTCTCATCTACCCATTTTTATTTTTTCTTTCTTAATTTTAACGTCCTTACCAAGAGATATCCCATGGCATAGTGTAGCATCTGTTCCATCCTATTACCAAATAATTAAGGGGTTGAGATGGATACACTGGGCATGCCATGGCTAGTCTTTAGTTTTTAATTTCCGTTCTGCTTTATTAATGGGATGTCTCTGACACTAACCCTAACCCCCCCCCCCCCCCTTTTTTTTTGGTAATTATTTGGCTGTCTTGTTTTATAGAAGTGTAGGGTTTGGATGGCCAAAATTTTTGTTGTTGAATGTCTTATGAGAGGGGAATTCTTTCACCTAATTATCACTTGGCAGACAACGTTTATGCAACACTTATGGAAGTCTCCAGTTTCAGTACTTCGCAACAGTAAATTTAAAGTCTTCAGAACCGACGACTTTGGTTTCTTAGTTCTTTGGTTTCGACGACTTTGGTTTCTTAGTTCTTTGGAGAACTTTTTTTTATTATTAACTTCAAGAGAAAGTAAAAAAAAATTAAAAAATAGGGGCTGTTGTGGCAACAACCGTTTTATAGTTGCTATATCGTAAGTGATGAGAAGGAATAAAGCACTACGGCATGTGCAGTTAAAGGGAAATAATGAACTTCAGAGTAACTTTTTTTTTTTGGTGTCGGGTCACATTACACCACTTCATGATGGATTATTTTCCTATAACGGCACGTCCCATCGTGTTTTATTCCTTGGTAAATGGTCTGCACTTGTATAGCGCTTTTATCCAAAGTGCTTTACTGGATCTCATTCACACACACACACACACACTCACCAATGGTAGCAGAGCTGCCGTGCAAGGCGCTAACTTGCCACCGGGAGTAACTTTGGGTTCAGCATCTTGCCCAAGGACACTTTAGCATGTGGAGTCACGTGGGCCGGGAATCGAACCGCCAACCCTACGATTAGTGGACAACCCGCTCTACCACCTGAGCCACAGCCGCCGCCCTTCCTTATACCATTTATTATGACAATGTTGTGATACTGCATTTTGAATTTGAGCGATTTGAATACAACTACAATGTCCTACGAGGTCCCTTTCCAGAACCTTCAAACTAGCTGTTCCTCAGTGGTGGAATGAACTTCCGACCTCAGTCTGGACCGCAGAATCTGTCACTATTTAAAAAAAAAAAAAAAAAAAACAGCTAAAGATCCACCTCTTCCATAAGCACTTAACTAACCCCTAAAATGCCAACCCCACATTATTTAGAGAAAATAAATAAATTACTCTGGCTCTTCCGCCTCGACTCTGCGCACTTTGCATCTCTAGAACTCAATTATAAATCTTGCATGGTTGCACTACTTGTATTGTTCTCCGCTTGATGCATCGCTTTGCTCGTATTTCCTCATATGTAAGTTTCTTTGGATAAAAGCGTCTGCTAAATGAATGAATGAATGTAAATGACTGAAGTACAAGAATGCAGTTGTCCTGACATTCTTGTGTAAATGCAACAACAGCCTACGTCATATCGGTCACTTGACTTGGTGCCTTGTCCTGACAGCAAAATGGACAGATTTAATGTCACATGACTATTGGAATAAGCCTTTGTGTTTTATATAGGTTTACTGAATGTCAGTTTATATCATTTGTAAACATTGTCTAATATCTGCGGTATAACCAGAATAAAATATGATGGTTTGTGCAGTGTTGTTTATTTCTCTTACACCACAGCACACAGCCAGAGAATTGAAATGTGACCTGAAAATGACCAAGTACATTAAATGTAAACGTAAGGTATCATGCCACAATATCATAAACATACACCATACACAACCCTGTACTCCACAAACCCATAACCAAATGTGTAGCAGTGATGGAGTGAATAACATTTTGAAGCAACTTGCATTTCTTCTCACCCATGATAGAAACTGGATTTGAAACGGTTTCTAAAAATAGTTTGGCATCCACCTCAGAAACCACCCTGATCCTATAATAGATAGAACACTCCAGTGATCTTCAACCTCTAACTAGAAGCATCTCTGCAGTACAGAGCAGTGAAGTATGTGAAGGAACAGAAGGGAAAGTGATGATTCTATCATTCCTCCTTTTTTTTTTTTTCCCTTCTTTTTATTTATTTATTTATTTATTTACTTACTTACTTCCCTCCAAGGCTTGTCTGTATAGGCTGGACAATGGGGTCAGCTGCCCTGGTGACAGACATGGCTGCATTTTGATGAATCGCCCGGGGGGAAGACTTGTCCGAAAAGTAGCAAGTAGCTTGCAGAACTGTAGGAAGTGCTGTGTAGTGGTATGTATTGACTCCGAGGCTGTAAATACAGTGTCAGCATGGATTTTTTTTCTCCCCTCTATTTCCGTGTAGCACTATTCAGGATGGGCTAATTTTACATGTGGTGGTGGGAAGTGTAATTATTACCGGCGTATCTCTGGGATTTAGGTCCTGTCCAAATCTGTCATGTCAGTAATATTTCATGGGCACATCTAGTGAACAGTAAAAATAACCAGTGGTGGCTTCATGGTTAATGCTCTGGGTTACTGATCAGAAAGATGCGGGAGCATGGCCGAGTGGTCTAAGGTGCTGGATTTAGGCATTTCGTTGTCGTTCAAATCCCACCGCTGTCAAGCCCTTTAGGGGTTGTGGTGGCTCAACAGTTAAGGCTCGGGGTTACTGATCAGAAGGTTCAGAAGGATGATCAGGGTTACTGTTGCCACTGTTGAGCTATTGAGCAAGGCCTTTAACCCTCTCTGCTCCAGGGACGCTGTAACATCTCTGACCCCAGCTTCCTAACAAGCTGGGATATGCTGTAATGTACTGTAGTGTACATGTGAGAGGTCAGGGCTTGACCATGTGCTCTCATCCCAACAAGTTTGGGATACACTACTGTGCTGTAGTGTATATGTGACAGGCTTTTTTCATCTTCCAGCTAACAGGGGGGCTACATTTCACTCAAATAATAACGCTTTCCATCTGTGCTGAGGAATCTATAGGAATCTGAGGCCACAGTGGGCATAGGTTCACCAAAAATTAGACCGTTAAAAATTGGAAAAAAACATAGGATTGTTTTTTTTACCAATCTTCAACTGTCCGTTGCCTAAAATTGTGTCAGAAGCAGAACCTATGCATATTCGTGTAGTACGCATAGAGGTGTGATAACAGTGCGCGCATAGAGGTGTGATAACAGTGCGCACATCGAGCAGACACGTCCATCTCTTAACAAAAATGTCTGGAACTGTTATCCAGTCCAAATAGTACCTGTGTGTGTGTGTGTGTGTGTGTGTGTATGTATTTGAGTGACGGCGTTAGGATGTGCCTGAGTGCCTGTTGCTGGTTTGTCTTTGGGCTTATGGGTAATGCATTCAGAGCTTGGAGAAAATGTCTACGCATGCTGCTTCCTCTCTTTCTTTGTGTTTTTATTTTGATTACAGGCACTGAAAGATCATTTCGGTCGACTCGTCATGCCATGACTGCCCTCCATAACGTTATTTCTTTAAAATTATCATAATTATTCCTCTTTTTAGTTGACGGCTTGTCAGGGGGTATCTACGTTCTAATGAAAAGCCATAACTGGAAAATTGAGTCTGTTCATGATGCCCGTCTTTTTAATTAAAAGTTCCAGGTGGTTTCATTAAGCCCCTTCAATGTACTACTGTTCAAACAACTCGTTTATTTATCTTCGGCAGATGTGAAAGCTTGTTCTCGCTCAAGCTTCCAAGGTATATCACAAACATTTACTTTGTGTTTTCTTGACAAAATACATTTATTTTTCTTTTTTTCCCCCCCCAAGGGCAGCATGGTGATAGTGTGTATCTTTTGCTGTTCCACAGCTCCAGGGTCCGTGGTTTAATCCTGAACTTGGGTTTGTGTCTGTGTTCTCCCTGTATCCACAGTATAGGTTTCCTTGGGGGTTGTCTAGTTTCCTCCCACATCCCAAAAACAGGACTTTCAGGTGTATTGAGTGCTCTAAATTGTCCCTAGTTGTGAATGAGTGGGCGACTTGTTCCCCAAATAACCTGTACAAAAGGTCATCTTATCGGAGGTGTTCCAAGAAGAACCTCTTGAGAAAGCTCTCCAAAGAACCCAGTAGACATTCTTTATTTTTTTCTATATTATACATATTTAAATGTTATCTTTAAGAAAGGTCATTTGTTTTGCTAGTAATTAATTAATGGAGTCTGCTGTTTTTCTTTTATGTGGTGTTTTAAACTTGTTAACTTTTTTTACCGTGAAGACAAGACCTGTATGGTTTTTAAGCAGCTCACTGATGTACCCAGCAGCCCACGTTAGCCTTTCTTCCTTTTGTTCAGCGAAACATTATAATTGGCGATTGCGCTATAATAGAGTTTTTAGCTGCAGGTAATTTCATTTTTATATCCTGTCCCACGCCTCTTCCTCCATCAGTCTGAGTCTATTCTTCTTGTCTGTCTATTAAAATGCAGTGTTATGACAATAAAGCTTGAACCAGCACTTGCTCTACTGCTTTTAAGCCAAGCGAATATCCACGTGTGTCCCTGTACAGACTTTATTCGTTGTTTAATGCTGTGAATTAATGCCTCTCTACAGGAGCGTGCTGCAACTTCCTGCTGCAAATTAGACTTTAGTGGGGTAAAAATAGATTGATTTGTTCAGGATTGAAAGGGATAAAAGAGACCGAGAAAATGTTGTTGTGTTTCTTACAGGCTGATAAGTGTGTTGATGTCCACAGTGCCCGGGATCTACATACCTGTAAGGTGTATTATATAATGCCGTTTTCGCTTCACTGGTTACTCACGCTTTGTCCGTTTGTATATCCCATTGGCTCATGTCTAGGGCTTATAGATTGCTTGGAAACTAATCTGTTGGTTTATCTTCCCATCTCGGTTTCATTTGCTCCCTCCTTAGCTGCCGGCTCCTGCAAGCTCTGCGTTCTCTCCCTGTGGTAGCCGTATCAGCAAATGCTGGTGGTTTATGATGCATGACTAGAAGAGGGAGAGCTCACTGCAAACTGAAAAGAAGAGAGTGGGAGGGAGAAATGTGAAGAAATAGAGAGTCAGAAGGAAAGTGAAGAGGAAAGGGTGTAGCATTGTTGCCCTGAACTCAAGAACATGATATTCTTCTGGTTGCTTGATTCTGATTGGTGTTTGAGATCTTATTTAAAAAAATATATATATATATATATATATATATTTTTTTTTTTTTTTTTTTTTTTTGAAAACGCCACTAAACTCGGTACTACGTTGTAAAACTGACTTGAGGAGCTCAGGTTTTGATGTCACATATAGGTTCCATGGCTTTGAACCAATCACAGTCCAGTTTGCAAATGGTCAGATGATGAACCTTGTTGCTGATGCTGTTGCGAGTGCTGCTCTTTCTCTTGTTGCTGTTGTGTGTTTATTTATTCATTGTTAGTTTATTAATTACCATTACTCAAAAAAAAGCTAATTAAATGGAAAATGATGCATACACTGTAGTCACATTTCTAGGTAAAAGAAAAGTATTCCAGGTACAATAATTATAAGCTATACCTTTTCTTGTCATTGGTATGTTTTCTTTCATTTTATGTCTTTTGTAGCTTATATATATATATATATATATATAATATAAAATGTATGTTTTGTTTTTTTTTTGTTTTTTTTTTTTTTACATGAGATTAAGCATATCGCATACTATTATGATTTACTTGGAAAACAAATTACAGGATGAATGGTGGTCCTTGAGGTGGTTAATTATATTATATGGTGGTCAATTATATAATGTAAACATTTAAAAACACTCGATATTTCCAGGTTAAAGCTATATACCGGTACAATAATAATAATAATAATAATAATAATAATAATAATAATAATAATAATACTGATGATGGGGAAACTAGTAGCAGCTTTGTTTCTGAGAGTGTAGAACAGAGTTGCCAGGTCTGTGCCTTTGCCACAAAATACTACTTCTATTACAAGAACTATTGATTACTTTTGTCAGTGGCTTGGGTGTTTTGCATAGAATTAGATTTTATATTAGAAACAATTAGTTCCATCTATCCGTGTGTGTGTGTGTGGGTGTGTTTATATGTATAAATGCGTAGTGATTCTCTTCATTGTTACTTTTCTGACACAAATGTGATGTAGATTATTAGCAGATGGTTCACTGGCTAGCTGTTTGTGATGGCAGGAGGATATTGGATTATTGCAACATCGCATAATAATACATAATCATAGATCTTGGCATTTTTAATAGAGGTGGTCATATGGCATTTTCTAGTCCTTCGTGCGCATTACCCAACATATCATTCCACACAGATGTTTTTAGTTTTTTTTTTTTTTTTTTTGCCTTTGGTCCAAGCTCTGTTAGTCGACTCGGTGAGGTTCGGAGCTTGTTTTAGCTGATCTAGAGTCAGTATAGGGCCTTAACAGGGTCAAATCCCAGGGCTGTAGTGGGATTTGCTCTCATCTGAGGCGGCACTGATGTCTCTGTCTCAGCAGCATTAGTGCAGGGCTTTGACGCCATGCAGAGGAGATCCCCTGTAGTTTTGGTGTTCTAGTGGTCTGATTCACTGAGCATTAGAATGTCTGTCGGCAACTGACAAAACTGACTGCCAACACAAACTCCTCTCCTACTCTGTCTAGCTCTCCCCGCTGAGTACATGAGAGTGACAGAAGGGCAAAAGAATAACAGGAAGAGAGAGAGACTAGCGCTGGTAGAATGAATTTCACTGTTTGGATATTATTAGTGTTCATATTATTACCATACTCAAAGGCAAAAATTACAGATTGAATTTTTGCAGTCTTGTGTTCTTCTTTTAGTTGCTTAAGGTATGTTTTAATAAATCACTTGTTTCTAAAACTTGTTGGCTAAATTCCCCATGTATGCAAAGATCTCTGTATGTATACATGCATGGATGGACTGAGATGGCTGGGGATGGATGGATGGATGGATAGCTATACATGCCTTGCATGCACCCCCTCTCCCTGAACTTTTACACACTTTGTAGCCTGGATGAAAGGCATCCCCACAACGTGACGCTCCCACCACCATGCTTCACTTGTATGAGCAGTGTTGGGTTTCTGCCAAATGTTGTTCATTGAAGATTTTTGAATTTGCTTCCTTCCAAATAACTTGACAAAAATTGTATGGCTTTTTTTTTTTTTCTCTCATCACTTCTCATCCATAAAGTTCAGATGTGTGAACAGCTTCTCCCCCACTGAGCTGTGGATCTCCCAAGCTCCTTTTGCATTGCATTTCTCTATTTGTTGCAATAGAATATTGTAATAATAAACCCAAAAATATTTTGTGTAGCTGCATTTGGGTGCTAAATTGTTTGAGCAATTAAAATTTGAGTGCAGTTTTTGCATTGCTCGAAGACCGAGGAAAGGAGAAAAGATTACTACAGTAAAAGCTATTCAGGTTTGCGGTCTTGAATATCTGCATTGCAGAAAGTGCATGAATTGAATTCGGAGACTTTAGAAGGAACAAAGTAAGAGAGGGAAAGGTAAAAAGAGGAGAACGAATATGTGCAGAACAGATCCGTGACATTTTCAGAGGCCATGGTCTGTGCCTGATAACACATGTGAAGATCACGCTGTCTCCTCTCTGATAGGAAAGAGACATTTCACACAGCACTTCAGCCTTCCGGCCTAGAAAGTAGCTCAATATAACATTCTTTCAGACGTGTGTGTGAAGTGTTCGGGCTGCTGAGGTGTCTTATGCCACTAAGATTTGCGTACAGTAAGTAAGGATCAGGAAATGGGAATGTATGTATGTTTGTGTGCTTGTCTTTACATGTATTTAGGCTTCATTAGGTCCTTAAAATGACAGGATTGTGCCAACTGTCCTCAGAGAAATGGTGTTTTTACACAGACTTGCTATTTTCCTACCATTGCTTAGTGGGGGGGACAACCCTAGACTTTATAGCGCATTACTCCATAGTTGGAACCAGGGTATTGGGTGAAAGTGGTAATGTGGAGGAAATTTCCAATTTGCATATTCATAGATCTTATTAATAATGTACTAATTTATGACAGGAACGTGCTGTGATGTACCGGATTTATTTGTATTACAGAAAAAAAAATGCTACTCAACCTAATTTATCTTTATATCTTTGAAATACACACTTGGGGCTTCTTAAGCCTTCATTTTGAACTTCCACTAAACATTAATGTGTCTCTGTAGAGCTCAGAAAGCACTGCAGTATTACAGGGATACTACAAGCCTTGGTGTAAGTAATAATTCTTTTGTAGATAGGAGGTAATTTATTTGTGGCTTAACATCTAGTGCCACATGAGGTTCGTAAGGGTGGTAATGATGATATTTGAAACATACATCAATGTATCTTGCTCAATTTTAATAATATTAAGGTTCTCAAATCCCAAGTCGCATCACAGTACAGCCTTATCAGCTTTATTAACTTGCGATGCTGATATGTTCTCAATTCCCCTCCACAAGTTAAGATTCAGGGGGCAGCCTTAAACTTACTAAAGTACTAAATGAGCAGTTTCAGATCTCAACAACTTGTGTCCATTGAGAAATAATATATATATATTTTAAACTTACTGATGTCCTCCTGACAGTGTGTGCATGTGAAGAGTTAGTGCTGAAGGAAGTGTGATGCAGTGGCAAATATGAATCCGTGGAGGCCACTTTGCTCCTCTCAATTTTCCATTTATGAAAGTGCAGTATTTGTCAGTAAAAGGAAGCGTAATTCTGACATCCATCCATCCATTTTCCATACCACTTATCATACACAGGTTCACGGGGAGCCTGGAGCCTATCCCAGAGTGTCAACCCTTCATAGGGCACAATCGCGCACACACACCTATACACGCAACAGACAATTTGGAAGTGCCATTCAGCCTTCAACGTGCGTCTTTGGACTGATGGAGGAAACTGGAGTACCCAGAGATAACCCACAAAGCATGATGGGAACATGCAAACTTGGGGGGGTGCATATGCAGTGCTTAATTTGTAAAACATCCTGGAGGTCCTGGAACACCAAGCATGAGATGAGCCAGCAAGTAGACAGGGAAGGAAAAAGTCCTGGAATGTGACACAACAGCATTCCTTCATAGACCTAGAACTAATCGTGTAGGTTGGTGGGTATTGTGACTGACGGCAGTCCAGCAATGGATTCCAACCAGAATATTTCAGTGTTGTGTAGGAGGATGGGAAATGTCGAATGCATATTTTTAACGTGTTAAGCTTGACAATATGCATTCAACCTAGAAACAAATATTTTGCTTAGAAACATTGGGCCAAAAACATAGCATGAATTTAACACCAATACTGATATCTGTTGGGGGGGGGGCTTTTTTGCACACCTGATTAAACAAAAACCTGTGTCCTGTAACTTAGTTCATCCCACTTCATTTATTTTGCTCGTCTTTGGCTAGCCAACTGCGTCTTCTCAAATTATTGCTCATGCTACATCACAGGGTGGCAGAACACACTCAGAGAAAGCCGTTATCCACCCACTTCTGCATACAGAAACCTATGATTGGCTAGTGTCACTGTGATTGATAGGTGAGAGAGAGTACGCCACCCCTTCCATGCAAAAAAACAAAGCTAATTTTGCTCTTTTAGACTCCTGGCCATGGATAGCTGTGGCATAACAGGGATTTTGGCAAGCTCTGGGCTGTAGGACAAATGTTTTTCTGTTGTGCCTCCATTTGCCTTTTTAGTATCTTTTAGCATCTGCCATATAATTTCGGTTTAATATGTAAGATATGGCAACAAACTCTTGCATTCTTTCATCAGCACATGTGACTGACGATAGTTCATCTTGGAAATTGTAGGCAGTTGTCTTTTTGAAGAGGAAGTGACACATTCATTAATGATTGTTCATTAAAAGTAATTTTAGTGCTATTACATTACTGTCTGTGATATTTGGACATTTTGGAGTGCTAAAACCTTGATGAAAGGCGTCCCCACGTTTTGATGCTCCCACCACCATACTTCACTGTTGGAATGGTGTTCCCAGTGTGATGAGCAGTGTTGGGCTTCTTCCAACGTAGTGCATTGTGTCAAGGCCAAAAAGGTCAATTTGGTATCATTTGCAGACTTTCTAGCATGCCATGTCGGTTTTATTTTCTTATCACCCGATTCTGGAAAGATCCTGTTCTGCTATGATCTAGCAGAAACGAAGTACTGCCAGTAGGCTATTTTTGTCCACATCACTCAACCCTAAAATCTGTACTCACTCACAACACAATCGACGTTGTTCAGTCTCTCCGCTAATCTGATTTAATTTCCTGTTTACTTCATTAGAAGCTGTTTCAGGTCATTTAGAGCCTGTCATGCTAAAAGGCCAACTGTGTGTGTGTGAGCAGAAGTGGATCTGTCAGGGTTTGTACATCACAAATCAATGCTAATAAACAATAGCTCTAATTACCCAGAAAGAGAAGGACTAATCACATTTGGGTTTCCAAACAGCGTGTTTTTCCTGCCAGGTGAAACTAGTAAATGAGTTTGTGGGAACATCTCATGGAGCTGTCAGTGTCCTTTAGTTTATCTTGAGGGTGTACAGGTGTGTGTGTGTGTGTGTGTGTGGGTGTGTGTGGGTGTGTGTGTGTGTGTGTGTGTACAGGTTATTAATGCATCTCATATTTTGTGCTTCTGCTGGTTTGCTCTGGTGAAGGGCTCCATCATGGGCCATTAAATGTGTTAATGACAGCCACCTACAATTTGCTAATGGCAGCCAATGACACACACACACTCCACAAGATCACCAGTGCTCTTAAAACTTTCCTAAGGAGATAAACTGTAATGAACTCTTCATTCATTTATGTATAATTTATTAATTTGCAATTTTTTTGTTCATTTGTAATTTATCCATTTTATGTTTTCTATGTATTCGCTTATCTACATACTACATATTTTTGCTTTATTTACTTATCTGTTCATTGAGTTATTTTAGCTTGTATTAGCTTGATTTCGTTTAAACGTTTTATTTACTTGTGTGTGTTTTTGTATATTTATCTGTATATTGATTTGTTCATTTGCTATTTATTTACTTATTTACCGTTAATTAGTTAATTTATTTATGTTTACGGTTTGTTTATTGTGTCTAGTCTAGCCCTGGATTGCATCTTGGGTTGCTTTGGGGTGTGTGTGTGTGTGTCGGGATCCTTTGAAAAGCTACACAAGTACATCCATAGAGAACTGAATCAGGCAATTAGCACCATGATTTTGATTCACTCTGAACTACTTGAAATGTTTTAATATGAATCCAAATAATCAATGCACAATAGTAAAGCAGTCTAACTGATTAAAGACTGTCAATTTGCCAAGAAAAAACAAACTCCTCAAACCCGCAAATTCAAATAACACCAAGATGTGAAAAGGGCACATCACATCACATCTATTAGATCGTGTTAGTGGCATGAGTGGATGCTAACTAGCATTGGAAAAGCAAACACTATGGAAAGATGAATTGGTAGTGTGTGATCTAATGAAAGAAATGTGAAACACACCGACATGGGGGGAGGCAGAGGAGCTTGGTAGGGAAGAACTTACTATTGACCTCAGTGTGAGGGGTGTGTGGGCTGGGGGGGGATCACGTCGGACTCCTGTTTTTATCTTGTTAGGGGCCAAATGCGTTAATCTGTTTACCAAAGGTCCTCACAAGGATAGCAAAACAAATCTGTATGTGTGTGTCTGAACTCATCCTCGAGTGTGGAGCTGGACACAGACCATCTCTCTAATCAATACAGCATTGACGACTGGGCTAACTACTGAATTAAATTACCATAGGTTAGAGCCTCGGTAAGGTGCTCTTGGTCCACTTAGACTTTTGTAAATATGTTCCACACAATCCGTTCCAGCTGACGCATCAATAATTAGTGTACAGACCACTTAGCTAGTGTCATTGCTGCTTGTTAACAAGCCTGATGAAGGAATGGGTTCTCATTGGACTTTCTTGAAAAGAATCGTGATTTAGCACAAGTTCAGCAGTCTTATAAGCCAAAAAAAAAACCCATTCATTTTATAGCAGATCCTTTTGTGGTGGCTTATTTTGCACATTCTCTCTGTGCACATTTGGGTTTTCTCAAGGTGCTCTGGTTTCCTCTCAGAAAAAATGCCAGTAGGTAAACTGGTTATCCTAAATTGCCCGTAGGTGTGATTACCATCCATCCATTTTCTGTACTGCGCATCCTTTACAGGGTCACTGGGAGCCTGGAGCCTATCCCAGGGGACTCTGGTCACAAGGCGGGGAACACCCTGGTTGGGGTGCCAACGATCACAGCGCACAATAATGATAATGAGTCTTTATTGGACACATATACATTATAGCACAGTAAAATTCTTTTTGTTTTTGCATAGACCAGCATGTCAGGAAGCTGGGGTCAGAGCGCAGGGTCAGCCATGATACAGCGCCCCTGGAGCAGAGAGGGTTAAGGGCCTTGCGCAAGGGTCCAACAGTGGCAGCCTGGCAGTGCTGGGGCTTGAACTCCGACCTTCTGATCAGGAACCCAGAGCCTTAACCGTCAAGCCACCACTACCCATGATTCCACAATCACACACCAATTCACACACTACAGACAATTTGAGATGCCAGTCAGCCTACAATGCATGTTCTTGGACTGGAGGAGGAAACCGGAGTACCTGGTGGAAACCCCAAAGCACAGGGAGGAGGCAGGAATCAAACCCTCACCCCAGATGTGCGAGGCAAACATGCTAACCAACAAACCACCCCATGAGTGTGTGAAATGTAGGTTTAACGTGATCAGATAATGTACAAGACATTATGAAGAGAATTCCTTTCATGTATGATGTGGGGCTGTGATTTTATCTGAAGTCGGCAGCAGGAGAGTGCGCTTTGGGGGCACGACACACCTGTCTTTTTACTTCAGATGCATTATTTGTTTTCTTTCTCTGCACTTGTTATTCATAAATTTTTTACATTACTGCCTGCTGACCATGCCAAGGGGCACAAGCACTAATAAATAAACACTCACTTGCGCTCTTACCCTACTCCTGCTATGGTCTCCAAGCAACATGCCTCCAGAGATTGTTGCGTGTCACAAAAGGACTCGGGGGAATTAAATCCATGTGATGTATAAGCGGCCAAAAAAATCATGGCAGATAGATAAACAAACCCACAAATCTTCTGCCTGGAGCACTCTGCATTAGAGTCTGCGCTTTCCAAAAGAAAATCGATAGACTCTACACTCATTCAGTGCTCAGCATTTAGAATCAAAATACCTGTTTTTTTTTTTTTTTTCCCCCCACCCCCGCTATTGTATGCTTTCAGATGTCTGGCTGTATTAACCAAAGAACAGCCAGGTTTGTGCTGGATTCCTTCAACAATGTCATTATCTTACAAGAACAGGGATATGTGGTAGAAAGGGTGCCTTTGGCTTTAGCTGACCCTTTAAGTAAGGAGTGTCCAATGGCAGACCAATGCCAAAATGTAGGCTGAGCATAATATTTCAACGGACTGAACAGAGTACTTTAAAAAAAAAATACTGCAGAGGAGCAAAGAAATGTATTGGGGGGGACAAATTTTTAATCGAAACAAGAATGATCTTGACCTGTTGGGATTGGCTGCGACAAATCACATGCTTTTATGTACATTATTTAGCTCAAGGAGGTTCTCCCCATGATTTCCTCCGTGTACTCCGGTTTCCTCCCCCAGTCCAAAGATATGTGTTCTAGGCTGATTGGCACTTACAAATTGCCCGTAGTGTGTGAATGGGGGTGTGAATGTGTGTGCGCGATGGGTTGACAGGGTGTCCGTCCAGGGTGTTACCCGGGGAACTCCATGTAGGATAAGAGGTATTGAAAGTGGATGGATTTAGCTCAAGGCAGTTAATTAGACCAGATAGTATCTACAAGGCTTGATATAACTTCAGAAAGGAAACAGTTTTCATGTCACTTTATTTGCCCACAACGTTTAAAGACAAATGGACAGAGAAGTAGGCATTTGGTCTTCCTGACACATGTCAAATTCAAAATGATGTTGCCTCTATTCTGTAGCGCTACTCAAAGATGGTAACTGCACATGCACTACACAAATTGAGGAGTCTTATTTACCATGTACTAATCATTATTCAGTTCCTCCAGGATTTTGCGATCGCAGAAATCAACACAAAATAAAGCAAGCTCCATAATATTCGAAGGAGCCTAATTGTTCAAAATTACCGCAGATTTGAGCCAAGATGCGTCGTGTCCATCATAACACATTCAACCAAAGCCCCCTTTGAGTACAACTAAAAGGTCTCATTTACCAACAAACATATGTGAAACACCATGCAAAGCAATTTCATGCAATTGCAATTACTCCAATTGAAGTAGTTTTCTGCAAAAAAAGAACAAAAAACATCATAAATAGCATCAGAATTTTTTTTTCAAAAGCCACCGCAAAATTGAACAGTTTTGGCTGCAACAATCACAAGTGTGTGAGAGACAGGTGTGGGTGCTTGGTGTGACATGTGACAGGGTCGTGTTATGTGCTAGGGCTGTTGGTTGTATAGTCCAGCACTGATTTCGGCATAACCTTGAGGGGACCCTGGACAGCCAGATGAGATGTCGCCCGGCTGATCAGGGTCCTTAGAAGTGAGCGCCTCCTCATAGACTTCCAAGGCAGAGCACTAGCGTGGAATGACTACCACCGCAAGGCCACAGGGGGAGCGAAGTTCAAGGTGGATCCAGAGGGGGGAGCGATGTTCTCCGTGAGGCCAGAGGTTCTCTGCCTCCTTGCTTGGCTGAGGACGTTGCTCTGACTTCCTGCTTTGTTGAGGATGCTCTGCCTCCCTGCTCGGCTAAGGACGTCGCTCTACCTCCCAGCTCCACTTTGGAGGTCACCCCGACTTCCCTTCGCCTGTTGCTTCCACAGCAGGCAGTTCCTCTCTAGGAGGGCTTCCCGGATGGTGAAAAAATCTGCTGCATCCATATTTTGGTCAAGCTTTTTGTCATGTTACTGAGGTGAAGGCCAACCCAAATGCAGGTTAATTGAAATAAAGTGCAAAACAAACAACAAAACTCTGAAAACAAGGATATGAACATAACCAATGGATACTAGGCAAAAACTCAAAGACTAAGAACTAGGCTGTGGCACACATTGCTCGACAGTGTGGTGCAGAAACACTACAACTTGTATAGGTGTACTAATGAGGGTGAGATGAGACAGGTGTGACTTCTTGGTGAGACATGTGATAGGGTCAGGTGATGTGCTACGGCCGATTGGTAATGTAGTCCAGCACCGAGGTAACTCGTCACTATTCAGTCATGTTAGTTGTTAATCCAAAATTTTATATGACTGAACCATTACAAATTTTATCTGATTACCCTTGCTTTAAGGTGTAATCCTTCTTGGCCAGGTTGCCTCTTTAGGCAGAGAAATCCCCTACATGGTGGGATTAATATATTTGTAGAGTTACACTGGCTTACCTAGAGATTACAGCATTTGCATTTGAAAGCAAGGGTGATTTTTCCAGGTACTGACCGTAGATGAAGGAAACTGACAAGGTGCTGAACTTTTACAGATCAGCAACTGAGATCACTGACAGCTCTGTCTATCCAGAAGACCTTGCTGAGCTGATGGGTAAAAAAAAAAAAAAAAGAGCATTCATGTGTGGTTAAAAAATAATGTGAAAGTGTGATGGATGGCGCTCGTGTTTTGACTGTGTGTAGATTGTTTTGTCTGTAAGTGAACAGTTAGATGTGACATTGTTTGGAGAGAGACGGAGGGAGAGACATGGGGTCGTAATGGATCTTCTGACAGTGTGACATGGCCACACTTCATTGTTCAGAAACTGGCATAAGCTAACAGAGATGTGCATTCTTACGACAACCATTTTTTGAGGCACTTAGTATATCTGGGGAAAAAAACAAGTGCGTGTAAGACAGCGTGAGACTCGTTGCATGTGGGTGATGTCTGTCGTGCCCTCCTGCTGCCGTTGGCTTGGTTGTGTCTGCGGTTCGATCCTAACACAATCACGCTGCTGCTATAACAGTCAGTCACTAAATCACCATTCGCAGTCTCACTGCTTCTCAATTCATTACGATTGAATGGGGTTTTATTGACGTGACCATATTAACATGGTATGTGATAATGTGAGGGAAGCTTGTAAGGTTTAAACAACGCAGACAATTTATGGGCAGCCGACGTTGGAGAAAAAAAAAGACAAAAGCATGTTTGCAAGGACGGAGAAGAGGGAAAAGAGAACAAGCGCACCTGCATACTCGGACTCGAGAACTTAAGTTGAATCTGGATAGCCTTCTTGTCCTAGTGTGATGTGTACCAAACTACGGCCCAGCACTGTTAATCAAAATCAATTTAATGTTTCAAATTATCATTATTTTTTTTTCTTTCCTTACCCTTGATCCATGCAAAAGCCGCCATCTTTAATTGAGGGTCAATCTTTAATTGACGGTCAATCTCAAATGGTTTTGCATTTTCTTAGTAGTGCTTCTTCACTATATAGATCAGCCATAGAAAAGACATGACTTGTTTTGAGCACTTGTATTTTAACATTCGTTTTGTATTTTCATTGAGATTAAAGTATTGGGTTGCCATTCCAGCAAATGTGCTGATTCAGTAGATGTAAACTCATGACAGGTCTATGCACATCTAGAACATGTCAAAAAACATAGCTTTCAGAATGTTCTGCCTGTTAGTAATCGCCATCTAGTCTTGCCAGGTCTTGCTAGTCTTCTGGCTTAGATCATCTCAAACCATAAGAGACCATTTGGCTCGTCACTAACTGTTTTCAGACATAACTTTCCAACTATTGATGGTGTGATGTGTACATATTTCAGTCTAATAACCATATCTGCTTATATCCCAGTGTCACAGTTCTCAAAATGTGTTTTGCTGGGTGTATAGAAGGTGTATACACACCCCACACCACAACTTGCAGGATGAGATGAGACGGTGGCGAGGAAAAACTCTGAGACGATACGAGTAAGAAACCTTGAGAGGAACCAGACTCGAAATGGAACCCATCCTCATCTGGGTGACTGATAGTTCAGGATTCGGATTAGGCAGGGGGGGACAAATCAGTGTCCCAGGTGCCAAGGACAAGATTAATAAGTGTGTGGGGTATTCAATTTTTTGTGTGTGTAGTTTCCAGCCAGACAAGTAGGCTTGGGTGGCTTTTTTTTTCAATACTACAGAAAGTAAAACAACCAACTCTGTATTGACGTGATATTTAAACAATATGCTACTCATTCTGAATCCTACTGCTGTTGTATTAATTAGCGTGCATTGATGACATGATCTTTTCAGAATCAGGACGTATGTGGGAACACTAGAAACAAAGTGTGAGGCTGTCTCATAATTCTCCTGCTAGCACAACAGTCACCTCCTGGTTAAGCATACTGTTGGAAAAGAAATATGCGAGCCAGGCTCGAATAATATTTTTAATATGCGATGTGAAGAGAAAACACCACAGTTGTTCAATGACTTGCTAAATTTTCATAGAGGGTGCTACATTGTGTGCTATCTCAGACACTTTCTTAGAGAGAGACACTGAGAGAGAGTGTCATTTCAAATGACCCTTAAATAAAAATAAATAAATAGATAAATAAATAGGTAATTAAAAATAAATACCACTTCCAATTGCATCTGAAAACCCATAGGGAGTATAGAAAAAAAGTAAAAAAAAAAAAAAAAAACAAAGAAGAAATTTCAAACAGTAGTCACACAGTCTTCTAAAAGTTGATTAAATTTCACCTTTTCTTCTGCAACCACACATAATGCACCTTCCAGACACCATATATTCTCAAACAATACAAGATACTTCATCTCCTTGTAAAACTTAAAATCGATTAATATCCTTGATTTGACCAGAATCACAAAAACCAATAAAATACTGTCCCCCAAATTTGACTCGATTTTATTTCTCATGCTAACATATATAGCCATCTTAGCCTGCCCAATGATCAAATTTAGCAGCTGACACTTAAACCTTTTCTTCCGAGAGTATTTAAAACCAAAAATAAAAGTTTCGATTGGAAAAACTCTCGTTAAAATGGCCAAACAATCTCTGTAAAACAATAAAAAGAGGCTTCAATCTCTCACACTGCATAAACATGTGGAAAACAGTTTCTCTCAAGGCACAGAAAGGACATTCAGGACTCGCATTAGGATTTAAAACACAAATAAAAGAATTATCAGCCACTGCACCATGCAAAATCCTCCACTGTAAATCCCCACACTTTTTTGTTAATGATGATTGTACAAGGCTCTCCGTTGCGGCTTTACATATTCCTTTATTTGTAAAACAGAATGCCAAGGTCTGTCCACTCTTTTGTCCAGAAAAGTTTTGTTTAGAGACCTCACACAAACTTTGTATAGTTCCTTCCCAGAGGCTAACTTGGGACCCACAAAAAGTAGTTTTTCAGACTTTTAAAAAAAACACCTGAACACTCATTTACACTTGACGATACACTAAAACCAGTAAATGGATCCTGGTCATTTGGACTACTTGGTCCTTAATACCATTCCACAAGGAACTGTGTGACTATACGGACTGACCTCATCTTTGTGTTCAGCAACTGCCACCGTGTTCCCAAGCTCTGGTCCTGCTAGGCTCAGTAGGTCTCCCAGAGTGATGTCTCCAGCCCTGCGGAACCCCTCTGTAAGTGCAGGAAATGGCTTTCTTTGTGATACATCTAAAATGGACCCATTTATGATTGGCTCCTGCAGCAACCAGTGGAGAGAACTTGTGCATTGCACTCTCCACACTGTTAAAAGTCCCCATACTTAAAAAACTGTGCGGTAAAAAACAGGAAGTTTCCTGAGGTTCATCTTCTTCGGGTCCATCCAGAAAAGAGGCTTATGCAAATCCAGCCCCTCAAATGTTTGTAAAATAACACATGCTACAGCCTTCCAATTTGCATTCACAGGCCCATTTAGTTGCCTCTGCACAAACTGTAAACGAAAAGCTGCTGTCCTGCTCTGCAAGTGGACCAGTCCATGTCCCCCTTCATCCTTGGGTAGAAACAGAACTCACTGTGGAACCCAGTGTAGACTGTCCCAAGAAAATTTTACCAGTATCGACTGGATTTTAGACAAAACATGTATTGGGGGATCGATGCATGCAAGCCTATGCCAGAGGGATGATGCTACCAGACTGTTGATTATAAGTACATGCCCCCCCCCCCCCCCCCACCTTTTTTTTTTTTTTTTTTTTAACTAAATTCCATTTCTCCAGATGACCCTTGACCTTCTCAAGAGTCCCTTCAAAGTTTTTCCCCATGAAAAACTCACACAACTCGTCCCCCAGAAACACCTCCAAATACTTAAAACCATCTCTAGATCACAATAAACAGTCTGGGAGGCTTGGTGCACTGCTTAACCATCTCCCAATTGAAAACGCCACGCTTTTTTCCCCCAGTTAACCTTAGCGGAAGAGACAATTCTAAAATCGTCAGAGATCTTCAACATCTTATCAACATCCCTCTGACTACCAACAAGTATCGCCACATCATCTGCATATGCTGATAGTTTAAAAAGACTCTCACATTTTTATATTGTTATACCATGCAGTTCAGTTCTCAGTTCTGTTAAAAAAGGTTCAATTGCCAGGGAATACAACATGCAGTGTTGTACAACAATGGGCATCCTTGTCTTATTCCCTTATGAACTTTAAAAGGAGCACACAAGTCACCATTAATCTTCGGTATGCTTTCATCATCACGATACAGAACTCTTATTTTATCAATAAAATCCGAACTAAAACCAAAAGCAGTCAAGACGTTCCATAGGTAGGTATGCTCAACCCTGTCGAAAGCCTTTTCCTGATCAATTAAAACCAGACCAAAATCCAAATTAAAAACTTTCCGACTTCTACGACATCCCTAATGAAAGAAATACCATCATGAATGACTCGACCCGGCACACAGTAGGTCTGGTCCGGGTGGATCACCTCTTCCGTGACTTTACTAAGGCCGTTAACCAATACCTTAGAGAGCAGTCGATATTCCACACAGAGGACTGAAACAGGTCTCCATGATCTTATGTCGTTTAGATCTCCTTTCTTAGGCAGCAGAGTCAAGACTGCTCTGCGACGAGTGGCAGCCGCCCCGTGACTAAACTGTCACTCAGTACCTCCAGTAGGTCTGCACCCATTTCCGGCCAAAAAGACTTATAAAAGTCAGCCGGTAGACCATCAATCCCTGGTGCCTTGCCACTCTCCATACCCTGGAGGGCTCGTAGCAATTCCTCTAGGGTCAGCGCCCTTCCGAGGTCTGCATGTGCTTCCTTTGACACCTGGGGGAGATCCTTCAAAAAGGCGTTATCATGGGCCTGCTCATCAGAGACTTCACACTTGTACAGTTCCTTGTAGAAACCGACTGCTCTCTTTCGAATTTTCAAATGAGAGAAGCGTCCCATCGTCAGAAAACAGGCCATGTATCATAGTTTTTTGACCATCCCCCCCCCCCAAATTAAAAAAGAATTTTGACAGTGCATCCATACACTCCACATTCTGAAACCGTGACCTGACCAGAGCTCCTTGTGCGATAATGTGTAGCAATTTAGTCAATAAACACAATATTATTATTTTTTTTTTTATATTCTTAAACTTTCTATGCATACTTGCCTTCTTGCATTTTTCAATAACCCTTGAAGCTCCATTATTTCGTTCTCCGAGGAAATGGTGAGTTGTCTCTCGTGACATTGGAGGTATACATCTCTAAAATGAATGTCATGCAATAAACTGGGGTTAAAGTGCCAATACGCCATCTTATGCTTGAGTTTACTTACATACACAGTAGAGAGAACCATGCAATGGTCTGAAAAACCTACTGGTATAATCACACAACTTCTAAAAGCATTTAACTGGTGTTTAAAGCCATAAAACTTTTCAAATCTGGCCATAGAGAGCATATTATTATAGGAGTGCACCCAGGTATACGGTTTTTGCATGTGGTGAAAAAGTCTCCAAATGTCCGCAAGATCAAAGGAATTTATTAATTCAACTAGCCTTCTGCGTGATGGCATATGAGGCTCTACAGGATTCCTGTCTATTAAAAGCTCCGTACAATTAAAATCCCCCCCCCCCCCCCCCCCCCCGAATTAAAAAATCTTCAGAGTCACAATTCTTCAGAACATCATCTAAGGTTCGTAAAAATAACATTTTTTCACTTGCTGCGGTCGGGGCATAAACAAACAAACCACCTATTTTCATACTGTGCGCTAACCTTTAACAGACTACCCTTTCTAATTTCATCAATTTTATAAGAACATGGATTAAAATTATGGGAAAACAGAATAGCTACTCCCCCACTGGTCGACGTCTTATGACGAGAAAGATAGCCCATCAAACTCCCTGGCCCAGTCAGCAGCATTACTGGCGTCTGTATGGGTTTCCTGTGCAAAAATTATATCAATTTTCTTTTGCTTTACTGTTTCAAAAAACAAAAATTCAACGAAGCAATTTGAACTTCACTCATTAATAAGAGGAAAAATAATAATAGATACATGTACATAATAAATTGACTATCACTCTCATTATTGTCTAACATAACGTTCACTTTTGTAAGAATTTTCTTTAGACGGTATCCCTCCTGTTCAGTGAAACCCCCTTCTGCCATAAACCCCCTTGTTTTTTTTTTTAACAAACTGTTCTACATCCGGAAAAAACTCGTCAATCCTCACATTCCTAGCATACTTAGTTTTTTTCAGAAAAGCTTTGATATCGTCTACGCTATATTCACGGCTCGAAAAGCCGCTTTGATTTAAACTACGTTATACTGCAGTCAGGTTATTCGCTCTCACTTTCTACCTCCACGGAATTTAACTCCTCTGCAACATCTTTCCTCTTTGCTTGTGTATGAGGATGGTTTCGCCGTCTCTTTTATCTGAACACATTCTCTTCCGTTTCCGTGCGAGAGCTTTCATCCCCAGCTTCATCAGATAGAGACTGGTCAGCACTATCCAATGACACATTACTGTCTTGTGTATCTTTATTCTATAAATCTGGCTCAACCTCAGCTTTCTTTTCTACACTTGGTTTAGCACCGCCCCCTGGTGAGAGCGGCCAGCTTCCGGTGTCTCCACCTGAGAAGGTGCTGCTGCTCCCTCTCCCGGTGTCTGCGCCCCATCCGCCCCAACACCCTCTCCAGCAGTAACCTTATTACCAGCAGCCTCATTAGCATCATTACCATTCGAGGGATTTACACGTTTTTCCGGACAGGCCCACACCAGATGACCAGTTAAACCACACCCAAAACGCTTCATCGTTGTAGTTGTAGCATAAATGACATAATTAAAATTGTCCACCTTTACATTCAGTGTCGGATCCAGATCCTTATTATCCTTCATGACCATGTACACACAACGTCTGAAAGACACGATATGTTTCACGAGAAGGGATTTACTTATCATCGCTATCTTCTTGATCTGCGAGACCAGTTTTCCATAGTGAGATGACGTTTAGGCAAGAATCTCATCCTTAATAAAAAGCAGAACATCAGACAGGATGCCTTTTTTTTTTTTTTTTTTTTTTTTTGACAGAAGCACTAAGGTAAACCCACCATCAAGCACAACTCCACTGTCTTCCATTTTGTTGGCCAAATCCACTGTTTTCAAAAACACGATGGCAATATTCATACGGGCCGCAGACAGAATGTTGTCATGTCCAACAATCCCCCCCATGACCAGACTAACCTCCTTAACGCTGACGGTAGTGGCTACTTTTATAGCATGCCAAAGCGTGAGGGAATCATACTTCCCCGTACCTGAGGCAGCCATGCTCCCAACCATGGAAGCAACCGCCCAGGCCACACACAACAAACAAAAGTAAATTAAGATCTCCTCAGAAAATGAAGACCAAAAGGAAATCATATTTCTGAAGAAGAAAAGATAGAAAAGGGAACAAGCGAAATTTGGAGCAGCGGCCTCGGCCACGCTCCGCACACGCTCACTCACTACCGCTCCGACTCCGCCCACTCACTCAGTCCATGCACACACTAGAGAGAGAGAGAGAGAGAGAGACTGCATGTGCAAGAGACCGAGAGAAAGAGAGGGAGACTGCGAGAGAGAGAGACAGAGACTTCTATGTTCTTGTCTGTATGCTTTGATCCAGTTGTTCCGCTGAGTGAACCTAGTCTCCTTCTCCATGTCACTCTGAATGTGCTCTCTCTCGCGCGCTTGCGCTCTCTCTCTCTCCTCCTCCCCCCCCCCCCCCCCCCCCCCTCTTTTGGCTCACACCCCAGTCTGTCTGTTTTATTCTCACAAGGTCAAATTAACAGCAATCTCAGTAACCTCCCCCTGAGTTCCCCTGGCAACTGTCAATGTCTTTAGTGTCTTCAGTTCTCTGTCCTTGTCTGTCTATATGTCTGTGAATGGCTCTTGTCTAGCAAAAACTCCTGCGTGATCGTGCACTTTTATTCAAAAGTTTCAACTGAATTATGTAAGCTCCAGACCTTAAACTAAACAAAAAAACGTGTCCCCAATTTCCCGACCTTCTGCAAGAGCAGAAATCCAGAAAATTCTACATTTATTGAGCACATCCCCCCCACCCCACTCCCCCTAGTAATTCAGCCAGAAGTGAGTCACAGGTCATCCGGAGTTGAAAGGAACCACAGGAAACTGTTCAGTAATGCAGAGAACAGGAAAGCCAGCAAGGGTGACAGAATATATATATATATATAATTAAAAATTCTGCATCCTTCCATATTTATATCTCTCAGCACCCGTCATATTCATAAATCCTGTTACATAAGGCGCAGATTCGGGTCATGCCGCTATGCACAGAGGTGTTTGTTTAGCTTGAGGCAGTGTTAAGCAACTGAATAGAGGTAAAGTAAAGTCATTGAGGGTGCTGGCCCTTGTGCAGAGGTAAAAGAGGAAATCACGGTGGTTTTGGGGGAAAGTAATGGAGGTCAGTCACTTCTGTCAGTCACCTGCGAGAGCTGGAATTCCGTGCTTACTCTGTGCTTACTGTGTGCGTTCAAAAGGACCGATGATGCGATTTTGCATTTCTTTCCACAGTCCGTACGTGTTCTGCTAGTCTTAACCCTCTTGATTCCTTGCAGTGGTTGTCATCATTATTTACTTATTTCGGTGATTTTGCACTTGCCCAAGATTGTTAGTAGGATTTACATTTTGTTTAATAAATTTCTCAAACCACATACAACTGCATTAAATAAAAAGTACATCATACACCACGTGTGTGCCAGTATCTTTGCCTTCAGTAACACACTATTAGTACAATTTATTTTATTTTTTTTTTTTATATGGGAAATAAATGACAAAAGCAAACAAAATCAGTAAATATTATTTATTTATTTATTTATTTATTATTTATTTTTTTCATTATTTTTAATCAATTTAAATATTGTTTATGTAAATGTTGTTTACATTTTAAACATTTAAATTGTAGAATTTGTTTGTTTATTTAAACAGTGCAATTATTTATTTAAACAAATGACAACTCTAAACACGAGTGCACAGTTTATGTATTTAAATAACAATTTCGTTTAAATATTGCCTTCATTTTAAATATTAAAATTGTTTATCTAAATGTTAATTGTTTGTTTTATTGAAGCAAATTGTTTTTTTTATTAATTGAAATAGTTGTTTATTTAAATGTTATTTGTGTATTCAAATGTTATTTATTTTCTCGTAGCAAAACAAGATTATGTGCAACAATACAATATATTTTATCCTCATTAAAATGAGACTACTTAAACATAAATATGGTTACGATCATAAGCGTATCCACTTTTCCGCTGGAATTCATTACAGTTTAAAAGGAAATCATCTGGCTTGTATTTCTTGTCTTAATTGTAATTGTAAAACTCATTTTCTAATTAAAAACACAAACATGGGAATAGTTCAAATTTGAACTTTTAAGAGATATTCTCAGTTTGTTCACACAGGCTGTAAGTCATGAGCAATTAATATAAAAAAAAGAACATTTTGTCTGATGAAAGTCACTTCAATGAGGAAAAAACATGGATGAATATAAAGAAATTTGCTTCAGATAAAACTCAGAACCACTAATTCTTAATTCTCAACTTAATTGTGAGCTAGAAAACAACAGGATGAGGTTGCTGCGATCTCTTATTTCTGCGAAAAGCAAAAAGGAGGAACTGAACTGGATTTTCATCTCGCTACTTTCCTTATGTCGCTTGGGAAACTTTTGGGAAAACAATTCAAATAATTAAATGAATGAAATCTCCAAGTTACGGAATATTTTTATTTGGTAAATGACACATTTGGGGGAAAAATTGTTTATTATTGATTTATTTCATTTAAGGTTGAATAATTAGAAACTAAAAGTGCTTATTTACTAAGCAGCGCTCAAACTAGACTTTCACCTTACTTTTTTTCTTTGCTTGGGGAAAACAAATTAAAATTTAAAAATGATTTTAAAAAAAAACAAAAAACATTCTAGCTAGATAATTAACATTACCATTACATTCCACAAGAAGTGAATTTCCTTTCCACTTTAGTGAAGAAAATTGTGATACAAGTATTATATCATTATTTTATTTAAATTTCATTATTTATTTTAAAACCGCTAATAATCTGCTAATACTATAGATTTTTCCTTTTCTTGTATTATCCTTATATTAGATATTAGAACCTATAGATATTTCATACCAATGATCAGAGTTTTTCAGTTTTCCATCATTTTATGATCTATTGGTCCGATCACGTTGCCTTTTCCCCACCACTTTTTTTTCCTCAATCCTTTAATTCCCCATCTAAGAGATTAACCTCTTTTTAGTCTCTTCCTCCATCTGGCTCCCTCTTTCCAGCTGTACATCTCTGGATCATTTTGTGGCGATAAGGCTGACTCTGCCCTGTGGGACTTCTGGTGTCGATATTAATATAAGGCCCTCATCGATAAACTGTCAGAACTGTCTCTACTGCCCCTCCTCTCCTCTGTGGAATCTTGCCTTTGACCTTCTATTGCATTCTTATTTGGGATAGTAAAATGTGTGCCTTTTTATTAAATACCCTCTATGCTTGCTTACACCCTGGGTATTTAAGACTCGTTGTTGATTATGACAACCAAATATCCAGGCAGTTTTGAACAAGCGATGGCAGTGTGTTTGGACTTCTTTCGATTTTATGAAGTGCTACTTTGAGAAAGGACATTCATGTGTTGTGATTTTGGATATGTTGTTAACATACCATGACCTAAAGATTTGCTCACGCTCTCTTAAAAACACACCGAGCGCATAAATATAAACTTGCGATTTAAATTACAGGCGGAACTACTTTCAGAGCTGCTCTTAGAAAATCGAAAATGAATCGACACTTTCTGACCAATCAGATTCAAGGATTTTACAGTGCTGTGCTATAAACTGGCTGTTACATGTGTGGATTGGAACCTCCTAGAAAATCTGTGATTTGAGGCAAAGATAGTGAAGAGTGAAGTGAGTTTAAGTGAGTTGAACATTTTTGATTATTAACAGTTAAATCAATATAAAAAAAAAGGTTTCCCTTGCATACAGAGGCATTTGATAGGAGACAGAACTCCTACAGTACATGAGATTTCACAGCTTGCTCGAGGCGCCTGTCACTTTTTGAAGAGGCAGACATCAGACGTCGGCGGAGTGTGATTTGAAAAGGTAGAAAGGAAAAGTGCAGGGCTCTGATCTCTTACGATGTGTTTTGACTCATCCACGGTGAGTTCTGGAAAGAAATGCTTCAGATGACCGCTGGGAGGACAAATGACTGACAAATGAGAGAGAGCTAGGCTGACATGCACTAACAGATTTTTATTTATTTATTTATTCACTTATTTTCCCTGAGCTTTTCTCCCAGAAGCTGCTGACCAACAGCGTGCGACTTCAAAGATACCAGTTTTTACATTCAGCGTTTACGTGCTGCCATTCAGGTTCTTTTTTTTTTTGTTTTTATATTTTATGTGCAATGTGAGTCTCAGTTTGACTTATTTTTTTGGGGAAAAAAAAACATTTCGTACAACTGAAGAGTGAATCTTCACTCAGCAGCCTGAATAAAAACACAAGGGCAAATGGAATCTTTTTATGGAACCTTTTTATGGAACCCCGTTTCATAACTGATATAATCGATCAGCAATATTGCAACAAATAGCTTTTATTGCTACTCCAGCTAGCTTTGCTTTTTTCTCTGCCCTCCAAGGACGTGATGAGAGAGAGAGACACGGCTTTAGTCGTGGTGCTACAGCAACAACTGTAATGGAACAAATGGTGGTGTATTTTTCAGTGGTGACAGACATGAAGCTTGTTGTTTTCTCAGCCAGAGGCTAAGGAACATCAGCAACAAACTTTAGTAGACTAGTAGCGCTATAGAGCTCATTACATGGTGCTTTTCATTTCGGTTTTGAGCTTTGAGTTAATCAGGGATGCCATGCTTTTCGGGTCTAGGCCTTATTGTTTAAATGCTAATTTAAAAAAAAAAAAATCCCTGTTGTATCCTATCTGGTTTGACATTCTGTCCATGCTTTTCTGCTCACCGCGGATGTACAGAGTGGTTATTTGAGTTACCATAGCCTTCCTGTGAGCCAATCATTTCATCAAACTAGCCATTCTTCATTTCTCCTTCGACCTGTCAACACCAAAGTGTTTGGGTTTTTTTTTCACCCATACAATTGATGCTTACTGGATGTTTTTTTTTCCTTTAAAGCACCATTCTTTGTAAAATACCCATTCTTTGAAAACGGGAAAAAAATAAGAAAATCCCAGGAGATCAGCAGCTTCTGAAATACTCAGCCCAACCTGTCTGCCACCAACAACCATGCCATGGCCAAAGTCACTGAGATCACATATTCTCCCCATTCTGATGTTTTGATATGAACATTAACTGAAGCTCTTGATTGGTATCTGCGTGGTTTTATAATAATTGCACAAATGAGCAGGAATACAGGTGTTTCTGGATAGTGAATATACATTCGACACTCGTATTTGTATCCGTTTAGAACACCGTATCCTCCCAATATTAAATCTTAAATAAAATAGTTATTCCTGGTTTTATCCAAAAGATTGTAGTTGTAGGATTCCAGTGGGTGAGGCTGATGTGCTTAGATGACCTAAGTTGTGCTTAGCTTATATATAGGTATGAAATATGGATGCTAAACCCAGACCTATTTCTACGGGGCCTTGACACTGGCGGTTTAATCCGAAACGGAGCACGGTTTGCATAAAAATTTCAGTATTGTGAAAGCTGTCCTGCGGACCAAGAAGCGCATCGATATACCAAACCTGAGACTACCAGTAGGACGTGGTCAGAGTTCGGTTGCGCTGGAATTGAGCCGCGATTCCCGTGAATGTACTCGGGTCCACGATTGTTTAGGAAGTAAAGTGACCTACACACCTGTTTTAGCCGATAACATCATTAGGTTCCACAACACGCGTAGCATGAGTGGCAGGAGAACGTTGTGGGACGCAGAAGAGGTCAACTGCTGCGCATAATGGCATTTTTAAAAAGTATCATTTTATACAACTTGATTTATGCAAATTAAGAATTTGCAAGTGTGAAACCATTTTGGGCGGGGGGGGTTCATACTTTATAACTTAATTCCCAGGCTCCACCAGATGTAAATCAATGTTAATAAAATAATTTCAAGGCTCTAAAATTTGTTTCAGAAATTGTTTCATGTAAGTCATAAATCCAGTTATTTATTTTTTTATTTTATTCTTTAATAATGGTACTGGATGTTATTGAGGAATGTTGGGTTTAAAAATAAAGTGGAGATTGTTCTCTCAATGAGCATCATTCAATGTGTGCTTTTTTTTATTTTTTTTATTTCTGGTGACAATGTTACATAACTATTATTACACAATAGTTGTATGGGTCATATACGGTATATTTTAAAAGGAACTGAGAAACCTAAACAGAAATTGCATGAAAACCTTCACAGATCCTGGTTTAGTTGTTGTAAATGAGTTCTTGCCTCCTGAAAAGGAAAGGGGGAAAAATAACAAATCTGGTTTCAGGTCAACTTAAAATGCAGCTTTTTATGATCGCAAATGACCAGTCACGTCCCGACGTGGCTTTATCTTCTGATCTCTGTCCACGTCTTTTCGAAATTCAGTTTGTGGACATGTTTCCTCTCACCTGTGAGCGCAGGGTCAGACGAGACAGCTGCCGAAAGCTAAACCGGTGCTTCAGTGAGCCTCATCCCTGATTCAGTCTGCAGATTATCATCTTCCTGAGTGTGTTATAAAGGGGCAAATCCCTCGCTGTGTCAAACAACAAGAGCACATGCTACCTCGCCAGGTGCAGGAGATTGACCTCTGTGCCAAACGCCCTGGCCAGGTGCAGCTGGGAGTACTGATGGATATAGAATATTTATCTAGCGTTTTAGCATTTTATCAACTCGGCATGTGTTCTTCGGGCAAATCTGCAATGCAAAGTAAGGATATTGTATTGAGTGCAGCTGTAAAAAGACAAAGGTAGCCAAAAAAAAATGAGCATTACGACTGGAAAAGTAGGTCATCAGACACCTCCAAACTCCCTCTCGTCTTCAGTGGAGCTGTAGTGCCCTTGTCGGGCCATCCCCTGCTGAGCTCAATCGAGGAAAGCTTGTGTGTTGTGTCACTTGGTGTATCAGGGTCAGTTTGGCGCTGGATGTCAGGTTGCCGTTGTGGATCTAATACATCAGGGCTCAGGGTGTTTAAAAAAAAAAACAAAAAAAAAAACACCCCAGCATCAGTCTTATTACCAAGGCTCTTTCTCCAGCACTTCATTACATTTTACGTTTACACCATTTGGCAGATGCCTTTATCCAGAGCGACTTACATTTATCTCATTTATACAACTGGGCAGTTGAGGGGTTAAGGGCCTTGCTCAAGGGCCCAACAGTGGGAGTTTGGCAGTACTGGGATTTGAGCTCATGACCTTCTAATCAGTAACCCAACACCGCTACTACTGCCCTATCAGTAGATTTTAAACATTAGATTACACTTTCTAGTTTCCTGATATCATATTGCAATACTTAACGACATCAAGATACACAGTACGCATGTAAATTCTTAAGGCAGCTTTGAATGTAACTGTCGTGTTTTCCTCCTTTTGTATCACAATTCCCATGGCAATGAATGCCATGTGCTCATGTTTGGATTTCTGTTCATCTGTTTCCATCCCTGCCCTGTACTTTGTCTGTTGCCCTATTGTGTTAGTTCATGCTTAGTTTGCATTTATATCCTGTGTCTTCGTTTGTTGTGAAGCCTTACCGTACATATTTCTATTGAATTATTATTGTATTCAAAGCCTTGTTTTCTTGTTCCCCCTTTCATTCTGGCGTTTGGACATTGATTATGGATTACCCTTGTTTAACTTTGCCTGCCTGTGTTTTGAGCCTTGGTATTCACTTGGGTTATGCTTCTTGCATTTGCAAAACAAAGCAGAAACTCATGTAAACTTTAGCACACGTTGCATTCAGAACATCAGAGTCAGCCTAGTTGTATATCATAACTTTTAGTACTTTAAAAACACAGACTGCTTTCGGTTTACTAAGCTATAACTGTAAGCTGGCTAATTAAAACATAAGCTAGCAGCGTGTGCTGTGTGTAATGTCTCCATCGGAATCGGCACCGAATACCAATTCCCAGAACACCCAACAGCCTACAAACATGGCCGCTACGGACTACGATTCCCATCACTCATCCTAATTGTCATGTTCAGTCACTGGATTACTACTTTATGCACAACTGGGTTCAGTCACCATCACAGCCTATACAGTATATACAGACTCTGGACTCGTGTGTGCGAAATCATATACTATGACCGTACCAACTGCATTCGATTCAGTACCTACCTACTGCCATTGATACAGTACGTACTGATTAGTATATGTGTGTAGTACGAGTAAATTCCAGGACATACTACATCTGCCATGTTGGCATTGAGGAAATTTAACAATTGTTAAACAACTTGTTAAACAAGTATGGTTTAACAAGAAGGAACAACGTTTAATACCTATAGCGCTTGCACTTCAAAGGAACTGACGTGCTGCCTTCTGCCATTTTGGGGGGCAGTGCTGGCTTGGCGGTTAAGGCTCTGGGTTACTGACCGGAAGGCCGGGGGTTCAAGCCCCAGTACTGCCAAGCTGCCTCTGTTGGCCCCCTGAGCAAGGCCCTTAACCCTCTCTGCTCCAGGGGCACTGTATCATGGCTGACCCTGCGCTCTGACCCCAACTTGCTAACATGCTGGGGTATGCGAAGAAAAGAATTTCACTGTGCATATCTATGCGATCAATAAAGACTCTATTATTATTATTATTATTATTTTTGATTGACAGCTCATTTTTGATTCTGATAGTCTCGATGCTTTATGGGATAGCTTCAGTGTCCATTGTTCCATACTGCAGAATCTAGGAGGAAGCAGTAGGTCAGCTGGGAATTTCTCGCCTACTGTTTTACAAATACTGAGAATTCGGACATACTCCTTTGGCACGCTGCTCTTCACATACTATATAGAAGGGATATTTGGATGAAGCTTCAGTCATTGTGAATTGATGCTCAGTGTATTTCTGCCTGACTTACCAAGCCTTTTTATGTGCTTTGCTATTCTGGTGTTCGATCGTGTTCTGCCTCCTGGTTCCTTGATTTTTGGATTTTGTCTCGTTTATGTGCTTTGCCTGAATTTCTACCCGTTATCTGACCTTCGCTGACCTGTCTCATGTTTTGGACTGTTTGCCAGTCTTTTATAATACTCATCACCTGCAACTGCAACCATCGCTGCTGCCTGACGTGTCAGGATGTGTTATGTTAGCTAGCTAATTTTAACCACAAAACACCTTCTGACAACCCGTGACCATAACTGACTGTTACAGCTGTTAAGTAGAACGGTAAATAAACGTTAGCCATCCATGAATCGAGCAGTATGCATTTTATAATTCTTGACGTGGAGTTCTTTCATAGAACTCGTACGAACTTATACACACAATGCAGTTTTCAAAGTACTTTTTAAGCTTCCTAACTGGAACATGTTGAATATGTATCATTTTGTTTATTCGCCGTCAGTATGCATTTTATTCGTGTCATGATGGATCCGGAGACTATCCTGTGAACACTGAGGCATGAATCTACCCTGGATTGGAAACCATCCAATCCAATCTCTGGGCACCATGCACATATACATTAACAACAAGGGGCAAATTAGCATCGGCAATCCACCACCGTAGGAGGAAACCCAAGATCCCCGAGGAAACCCGCATGGGAAGAACATGTCACACAGATGCCACAGACCGAGTAACCTAAGCTCAGGATTGAACCAGGGACCCTGGAACTGTGAGATGGCAATGCTACCCACCATGTCACCTTGGGTATTCTGTGCTAACAAATCACCAGCTATATGTTCAGAGAATTTTATTCAACATTTTGTGAAAGAAAAAAAAATTTTAATGAGGGGAAAGGGAAAAAAAAAATAAACTGATTTTATCATGCAGTTGTTTGTTAAAGTAAGTGATGGATTTATAAAAGCACCGGCACTTGTACTTCTCAAGAGAAGTGTATCATGATGCTAATATTTGCATTGAAGCATTTCCAGAAATGTATTTTAGCCCTCCAGAAAATAAATGCTCCTCTGATAGGTTTGTAGAGGAAATAAATAGCCTGTGTTGTCTGGAGGAGTGACGTGCAAATGGCGTTAAAAGCATGCATAATGGCAGTGGTAACATTTTTACTTGCAACTGAAATGGGTTTTCTCCATCAACTGTGTCCGCTGTGTGCACTGAAGTGAGGCTAGTGGTCAAAGCAGTCATCTTGAGCATCAGCCATATTCCCTCTGACGGTTAACATCCAATTACCGACATACACACATTTCAGAGTGACACCAGCGCTGATCGATGTCTCCTGCTTCTTATTGGTAGGCTTAGGATCCTGAAAGTCCCCTCATCTGATACCAAACTCCGTTGGGAAATAAGAGGGAAAACATCCCTCAATGCATTTTATTCTTTATAATTTGACTAGCACACACAATCTATCCCTTCCAGCCTTTTTAAAACCCCTCCCCCCGCCCCATCCCTCTATTGTCCCAGGTTCTGCATAATATCATAATCTGGGAATCAAAGAACATCTTTTTATCATTTCGCTCTCACTGTTTCTCAGGTTGCTTTCATTTCTTTTTTTATCGCCACACATTACTATGCACTTGCCCGTAGCTGCGTTCTCAAATAAGATCTATGCTTATTATTTGCAGGAGCTGCACCATCCAAACGCGCTTGCAGGAAATAATTCCCCTGTGCTTTCAACCTCAAAATGGCCTCCCATTTACATTATATATCCTGTTCTACGCTAAGGAAATATGGCCCCGATGGGGCCGGCATGCCTGGAGCGATTGGTTCCTTCCACTAATGGAATGGGCTGGGGAGTAACTGACTGGACAGGTGTTGTCAGAACGAATCATCGAGATGAAATGCTGAATGTGTGAAACGGCACTTCGGCAAATACTCCCATGCTACGCTGCGGAACGTCTGTGCCAGCTGCCTACAAAGAGTTCATTTCTCATGAAAGGGAATTTCAAATATTTACGGTACTGAAAAGCCCTAGAGAAGCGCTAACTCCTTGAAATGTCCAAACAGCCCCTCCAAATTTTTTTCTTTCTTTAGTTACCAACTACCTCGGTTTAAGTCTCTTAAGAGATTACTGCAGTTGCCAGATTGGTAGAAAACCGCTGTCTTTTTCTTGGACTGCAGTAATCTTGAGCAGAAATATCCATTTGAATAAAACGCCTTGTTTACAAAGGTCCAGATAAGCAACTAACGTTTGTAGGCATGTGTACATATTCTGTTCTCTATGGATGGGTGTATTTCTTGAGTATTCAATTAGATCCAGCTGAAATACTTCACAGGGTCCATAATCAGACCGTGGACCTCCAAGTGATGACCCTTGATCTAGGGAATACAAACAATTTGTATGCTAAATTATTTTTAAAAGATTTGCTGTTCATATTTTTTTAATGAACTGAACATGACTTGGCTGATTTAACTGGAGTGGAATTTGTTTATGTACAACATAGTTTGTTCATTCAGAGGGCAGAGGGTAATGACATGCTGAATCTGTAATTAAAAATAATAATAAAAAAAATCACTAAAAAGCTTTGCAACCACATTTTTTTTTTTTTTTTGGTATGGGAACTTGCTTGTGGTTTTCTTTTAAACTGAAATAAGAGCCAGAGCTGAGAGAGAGAGAGAGAGAGAGAGAGAGCACGCAACACATCAATGGCTGTACTTCAGTGATCACTTATGTCCTTTGTACCCTAACTCTTCCCCGATGTTACTTTTTGTAAAATGCTTATAGCACTCAAAGCTCGAGTCCTATACAATCCTCCGCTGCTGATTGCTTTAGTGACCCAGCTGCTGATGGAGCTTGTTTTTAAACACCTCTTCAGAGTTTTTCATTTAACTTCAGTAACCATTTTATCCTGGTGGAGCCTGAGCCTATCCTGGAAACAATGGGCACTAGACACTAGGAATACACCCTCAATAGGATACCACGTCCATCACAGGGAAGCATGAACACATACAGCATTTACACCTAGGGACAGTTCAGACTAGCCAATCAACCATCTGACAAGAGGTGGGAGGAAACTATAGAACCTGGAGGAAGTCATCTCTGGCTTGCTCATTTGGGATCGTAATCGACATCAGTGGGCATAATGAGGAAACATGCACAAAGTTAAGAGCAGTGGACGTGTACCTGAGACTATAGGTTTTGTACTGAACAGTGAAATAATGAAGAATAATTAAATAGTTGTATCTTAAATAGCACACTTCACACACTCTTAGTTTGAGTAGTGTGCTCTATTAATACTCTGATGACTGTGGAAAGATGACTGTTGCAAAAAGTGCGTTCACCCTGGGAAGATTAGGAGGACGTAAGTAACTGACGTAACCAAGAGTAACTGTGGAGTGCTGGAAACTTTTTCCCTAAGCAGTCACTTTCCTGCCCTTTATAAATTCTAATTTAAAAAAAAAAAAAAAATTATATATATATATATATTTTTTTTGCAACCTACTTAACCTGATTCATTTCCATGTAGTGCAAAACAAGTTTAATTTCAGACATACACTGATCAGCCATAACTTTAAAACCACCTGTCTAATATTGTGTAGGTCCCCATTGTGCTGCCAAAACAGCCCTGATCCATCAAGGCATGGACTCCACAAGACCTCTGAATGTGTGCTGCGGTATCTGGCACCAAGACTTTGGCAGCAGATCCTTTAAGTCCTGTGAGTTGCGAGGTGGGGCCTATGTGTATTGGATTTGTTTGTCCAGTACATCCCTCAAATGCTCGATCCGATTGAGATCTGGGGAATTTTTAAGCCAAATCAACACCTTGAACTTCCTCAAACCATTCCTGAACAATTTTCTTTGCAGTGTTGCAAGGCGCATTATCCCAGGATAAAGGGGTGTACTTGGTCTGCAACAATGTTTAGGTAGGTGGTACGTGTCAAAGTAACATCCACACGAATGCCAGGATATAAGGTTTCTCAGCCGAACATTTCCCAGAGCGTCACACTGCCTGTCATCTTGCTTTCTTCCCATAGTGCATCCAAGCGATGCATCCAAGCGATGCACTATGGGAAGCGATGCACACGCACTCAGCCATCCACAGGCTGTAAAGGAAAATGTGATTCATCAGACCAGGCCACCTTCTTCCTTTGCTCCGTGGTCTAGTTCTGATGCCCACGTGCCCCTTGTACGCACTTTCGGAAGTGAAGAGGGGTCAGCATGGGCACTCTGACCGGTCAGCGGCTATGCAGGGTGTTCTGACACCATTCTATTATAGCCAGCATTAACCTTTTTCAGCAATTTGTACTTCAGTAGCTTTTCTGTTGGACCAGACGGACATCCCTTCGCTCTGCATGCATATAAGATAATACTTTATTAATCCCCAGATGGAGAAATTAGGTTATTAGGGTACATCAATGAGCCTTGGGTGCCAATGACCTATTATTATGGATAAGCTCTGACCCAGCTGTGTAGCCATAATAATTTGGCCCAAATCAAAGTCACTCAGATCCTTATGTTTGCCCATTTTTCTTACTTTCAACACCTCAACTTTGAGAACTGACTGGTCACTTGCTATCGAATATATCCCACCCCTTGACAGGTGCTATTGTAATGAGATACTTCGTTATTCACTCTACCTGTCCAGTGGTTTTAATGATATGGCTGATCGTTGTAAATAGGTGGCACGTAATATGTAGTAGAAGGTGCAGAACAGGATTTTTGAGACACTCCAAGAGTACAGACTATTATAATTATTACAGATAATTAATTGGGAAAAGGGTCAGTAAGCTTGGACACACAACAGGGAATAGAGGTGGACTGACATGGCTGGAGGTCCAGACAGCCAAAAGACTGACATGGAACCATTGGAATATAGAAATAAAACTGTAAAACACACAGACACCAGGTACATGATTTAAAAATCCAGGACCATGCAAGTTGGCATTGGATTTCTTCTGGAAGGCAAGTCAATTAAACCTCAGCAAACTTTATTCTAGAGCAGCACACTATGACAAAAAAGGCTTTAATTACACAGTGAATAGCTTTAAGCCTCCTTTTATGCTCAAGGTCTTGGGCATCTCCAAGGACATAGACATTTATAGACTTCTTCCACCATCTCAGCATAAACCCTGGGCCACCACCTCCCCCATGGCTGGGGCAGCGTCGTCACTTGTCCTGTGACCTGTGACTCAAAACACCTGTGTTTAAAGCAGTGTTGTCAACACAACTTCCAAAAAGCATGTGCTGCTATTCTCTGTGAGGCTAACACTTAAATATTACCTCACCTAACCAACCGATGCTATCACAGCTCTTCCATTATTTGCCATTAAATCCTAAAATATTACACAATATTACACTATTTCACAGCCACAGGATCCACTGCATATGATTATGCATATGATTTGTTGGAGGTCTGGGAAGCTTGACGGAGCACATATTTGGGACATTCTTGCTCAGATGGAATTGCACAAAATACACACAAATTGCACAAAATTAGCTATTTTATCATGATTTTTTAGCCTAAGTTATGAAATTCCAGCATTCATTGCCAAACAGTAAAAATGACAGAACAGGATAAATGTCACAATAAATGGAAACAACTTTGCCTCCACCTCATATATCCTCATTTAAGGATTTCTTTGTAGTGAATGTCCAAAATCTGACATTTTTCCCCCCATATTGAGGAGTATACTGCAATTGCAGAGTTGCATGAGGATGCCAAGAACTAAATTCTCTGTAGTAAAATGCTTGAAGCACAAATTTACCGCTCTTAATTCGATTAGTCCGCAAACAAGTCCATTTATTTTCAATATACTGTACATGGGATTTTGTTTCCATGTTTCATTTCTTGTTTGGATTGGCTTGTGGGTGGCAAAAGTATAATTGTACTACACTTGTAATCTCATAACTATAGCTATTATGGTATAATTACATTTTAGACAGGAAGTGGTTTGGAGTCTATCCCAATTGAAAAAACTTTATGGGTTATTTGCCATGTTGTCCATCCTTGTGAGAGTCCATTGTGCTGAAAGGAACTTAAAAGGACTTTACCAAATGTTTTTTTTTTTTGTCTAAATTACTTTCTGTAGCTATTACTTTTTGTGCCCCTGGTATAACTCATGTTAAATGCTTGAAAAAATGTTGCATGATGCATCAGACCTAGTATTATTGGTTTCTTTTACACGGACAGATCAGATTACTGATCAGAGCAGATGTATAGATAAGGGGTTTGTACAGTATATGGGCTTTGACTTTCCATCTAAAATCTGTCTATTTGTGGTGTTTAACTATAACACATATGATCATATACAAGTGTCAAATAGCAAGAACCTGATGCTGGCTACACCACTGGATGAGAGATCTGATCATTGTACATTTTATCTTTAATTCCTTTACAAATGTCTAATCTGTAAATGAAGAATAATCAGTGCCATTACTGTATTTGACCTGTGTATGTTTAATAATTTCAATGTCTAATTATTATCACCCCCCCCCCCTCTTTCTCCCATCTGCATGATCATTCCCTGGAGCAGAAGATTACCCCGTGGAAGGTAAGAACACTGTTTTCACTTGCTCACTTTGAAGGCGACTTGCCATTTGCTGGTGTTAAAAAAGCTGGATCCTAACACGATGAATTTGTGCTCCCTCATCCGAGGGGCATTGTCAGCTTGGACTGCGGTTTGGATGACTTTCAGGGGCTTTTGATTTGCTGCTACAAACCAAAGATTGATTTCTCGAACCCTTCTTCTTCACCCTCTCAAAGCAACCCTTTCCGTTTTTCTCATTACTTGATTTTTATTTTGGTTTGTACCGAGTGCTTAGTTCTGGTGTGTAATGGATCTTTTGGATAAAAAAAATCGCCTGATTATTTGGGGTAAATAATAAGCAGTAACGTGTATTACATTTAGCAGAGATACTCTCCTTGACTACACATGCTACATTTCTGATTAGATCATTATGTATGCATCCTCCAGGCTATAATTAGCTCGGTGTACTCTTCTGGGGAAATCACAACTTTTAATGGGGTATTTGTTTAATGGGTAGAATGCAAACCACAGCCATCTCCCAGTAGGAAGCCATGCATTATTCTACAGGGTCAGTGCTCTAAGGGTAACCTGCCAACACCAGTATGCCTCATGGCTCTCAGAAACAGCAGCGAAGGTGCTGTTCTTCCTTATGCATGGAGAATGTTGGTTATATACTAATGGATTCCCTGCTGGCTGAGTTTGACTGTAATTGATAGGTGGTATGCACAGGTCTGGCTCTTTCAGGCTTGTTTCCTTGGATAAGCTGCAGGTATCTGTGAATGCTGCCTATCAGATTTCACTGCTGATGAATTACCCCATCTATACAGACTCAAGTCTTGGGAGAGAGTCACTATGGCAACACTAACAGTGAGCGGTTTCTTGAGGAAGCAAGCTGTTATTGGTGGCTGAGGTTGAAGATTGATACCACTGGATAGGGGAAGAAGAGAAAGGGAGTGGTTTTTTTTTATTATTATTATTTTATATCATTGTCTAATCTGGGTTTAATCTGAAATGTAGATTTAGATCCAATATAAGCAGTCCACAGGGGACAGTGGCAAGGGAAAACTTGAAGACGTGAGGAAGAAACCTAGAGACGAAGGAATCAATTCTCTTCTGGGTAGCACAAGATCGTCGGACTATAAATTAGTACAATATACAAGTATAGCATCGTAAAGGCGAACGGTATCGAGAATGCTCAGTATAAGTATATTTTGAATGACTCCTTGGATAAGCATTGATTTGCAGCAGTAGTTCTTGGGTACGAATCTACTGTATCCATTTTTGATTATGCCCTGAAGCAAGGCTTGGACAAAAATTGATTATAAGCTTAAGTTACATGGGACACTGATTCAACGTCTTTCCATTTCCGATATGATTCCAGTACCGGGGCTCAATTCATCAGCTGTTAACAAACACTTTAATCAATTGTGGCATATATATATATAAAAAAAGTCATTTTTTTGTGCTTATTTCATCATTTTGGACAGATGTCATGACCTGTGCTAGCTTTCTTTATGATTGGCCGCTGCTGTAAAGAAAAAGAAACAAATAAATAAATAAACAGCAAAATTATGCTGAATGACTGGCCCAAAATTGGCAAAAAGAAGTGGGGGGGAGAGAAAAAGTCTCGTCACGACAGAAATCTCCATTTGATTTGTCATGTGCTGACTTCTGTGAGTTTGTTTTAAAGAACAAACCACCATTGATGGTGACAAGGTCAAATACAAAGTACAGCTGGGCGGAATATTAGGGGTGAGTTTAAAGTAGGGGTGTAATGATAATACAATGTATTGTAATGTTCAAGACGAGGCTCTCAATTCGACACATCTGGGTGTCAAACAGTATATTCAGCAGACTGTAGAATAAAGTACTGTTGGCAATTCGTCATGAAATACCAGGAGCCAAATTTGATGAGATACCACATTCGCCTGAATCTCTGCTGAATTTCGGCAGACTGATTCAATCAGATATGATCCTCTACTCGGTAGTAGAGAATGCAGGATTCAAACAAACACATCTCGTGCTTCAGAGAGCAACACGCCTGAGAGCATTGCTAGCGAACAGCATGATGGGGAAATAAAACGTGCCATGCTTCAGACACGCCCCATTGAGAGTGCCACCAGTGTAAGTTTGGCCAGAGATGTAATGCTTAATTAGCCATGTTTGTTTATTTATTTTATCCTAATATACAGCTTTTGTTTCATTTTATGCTCCTAAGATCATACCTCTAATGTTGGAGCATAGTGGTATCTGGTTTTGGCATGCTGAAAAGGTGGCAACTGTACTCAAGTCGAGAGTTCTGTGTGGGGGAGGGGGTGGGGAGGATCATGCATCAATACCCCCATATTCATATTTATATCATGTATAGTAAACATACATCTCGCATGCATGTGGATCAGAGTTTCTCGGGTGACAGCATGAGTTGAGAGCAATCCTGACCGGGTGGAGTGCGCCAGTGAACCGGAATGTGATGAAGTGTCCTGATCAGTTTCACTCGGCTGCCTGGCAGGGAGTGAGAGGAATGTCTCTCCCGCTGGGAAAGCTGCACTGTTGACATCAGAGTTGAGCCGTCTCGCCCTGAGAACATACTTATTTACATTTCACAGGGAAAAAGGTTGATGCAGGGTGGTTTGGTGAACTCGAGCTGATGCAATACTTGTAAAACTATGCTAGACAACAACAGGTGCCTGTAGTTTATTTCAGAATGCCTGTGTTGGGTTTAATTCAAACGAATTATGTCTTCGCTCTTGTATCACTTTTCTTCACACGTGACAATATTTTCTATAATGGGAGCTTGGGCAGTAGTTCCAGCAACACTCGTTTTCATACGTGATCACTTCTAGAGCACCAACTCTAGAACGGGGACCTTTTGCGGACATTAAAAATGTGTCATTTGACAGTGAAAACACTCTTGTTGAGAGGGTGAAAATTTCTTATTCTTATTATTTTCCCTGAATTTTCTCCCTAATTAAGTCTTGGAAAAATTCCCACCCAACAGCCAGCTCTCCCTTACCAACCCGGAAGGCTAACACAGGGAGAAGACTAGCGCATGCTTCCTCTGAGAAACTTGAAGCCACCAACTGCATCTTTTTGACCTGCTGTGTCGCATGGCAGCGTAACACACTCGGGGGGGAAAATGCTTTCCACATGCATCGGTGTACAGAAGCCTATGATTGGCAGCTATGATTGTTAGGGTAAAGAGGGTACCCTACCCGCTCCCACCCACAGAGCACGACTCTCTCGCAATCTCTTGTAAACTCGCAATCTGCGGACAATAGGGCGAACGCGTTTTCTGTTGTGCCACTCAGAAGCCTGAGAAGACTTTCTGGTTTCTCTTTAGCATGACAAGCTGCAGTTATCTGTTTTTGACTTGCGAATGTCAAATGCTGATGAGAGATGAGATGTTATAACAAGTGATAACAGGAAGTAAAACCACAAATTGATGGAAAACAAAACAAAACAACTGGCATCAAAAATTAATAGTTGGCAAATGTATATGATGTGAGAGGAATAAAACACTTCAGGGTGTGCTGTTACAGAAAAATAATCACCTTCAGGGTAGAAATCACCTGGCACATCACACCAGTGTTTTGCTTAGATTTATATCATGCTTTTATAGGCACTCAAAGCACTTAACATTGTATGGGGGAATCTCCTCAACCACCACCAGCGTGTAGCATCCACCTGGATGATGCGATGGCAGCCATAGTGCAGTGGTGAGGAGAGGAGAAAAGTGCTGTAGCCAATTCAGAAATGGAGATTATAAGGTGGCCATGATAGATAAGGGCCAATTGGGGAATTTCAGCAGGACACCGGCGTTAAGCCCTTACTCTTTAAGAGAAATGTCCTGCGATTTTTAATGACCACAGAGGGTCAGGACCTCAGTTTAACATCTCATCCGAAAGACTGTGCTTTTCTTGTTTTTACGGTAATGTGTCCCCGTCATTATACTGGGGCATTAGGACCCACACAGACCACTCAGTGAGCACCCCCTCTCTAATACCACTTCCAGCAGCAACCCTAGTTTTCCTCAGGAGATCTCCCATCCACGACTGGCCAGGCTCAACCCTGCTTAGCTTCATTGGGAAACTAGGCTCTCATAATTTAACCCAGTGTTTGCATGCACATCCGTTAGTGCCCTTATAAATGCTTTTACACTTTATGGCATTTGGCAGACGTTCTAATCCAGACCGATTTACTTTTGTCTTATTTATACAACTGGGCAATTATCTGCCTTGCTTTAGGGCCCAGCAGTGTCAGCTTGACAGTGCTGGGATTTGACCTCGTGAGTTTCCGATCTGTAGTCCAACATCTTAACCACTGAGCTACTAATGCAATGTTCTTCCTTCATAGATGTGCTCACTGTCAAGGGGTATTTGAGGCATCAGTTTAATCACTTAATTACTACTGGCAAACAGTTCCCATGGACATCTTCTGAGGCCAAGCATACTTAAGACGGATCCTTAATTGTACACCAACCGTAGTTTCGTCCCCTGCAGTTCACTCTACACTGCCCTATTTTTAGGGAGTTTTGTCTAATTATGAGCACTGACCGAGTGCTCAAAAGGTTGTCCTAGATTGATGAGATCCAGGCAGCTTTAAAACCCAGTAGGAGGAAACAACACTGAACCTGGAGGTAATTTGCTGAGAAAGCTATGGAAATTGATGAGCTGGAAGTACAGTGACCTGGTTTTACAACTGAAATCTGACACACTTTCAGTATAACCAGAGACACCAGAGGCCACCGTTTACCTAGAATAAATGCAGACTCCAGGAAGATGGTGAAATTGTTCTTGGGACAAATTGTTGTCTTTTTTTTTTTAAATGGGTCAAGGTCAGGTAAGTTCAGAGGTGTTTTTTTTTTGTGTGTGCGTTTGGATCAAAGCATCCAGTGTTTTTCTTTGATCTTAATCTTATCAGAACATTTAATCATTCCTTTTTGGAATACTGGAGATTAAATTTGATCCAGTGCTGATTGAAAAATCTGGGAATGGACTGGAAGTTTCAATGCTTTGGGATTAAATTCTGGATTGGAAATGTGTTCATTAAAGATTCTTCTGGAGGATCTAAACTAGATTTATGGATTCCCAGAAACGGACGGATGATGCTATTTTTTAAAAATGGCTTTTATTCTTTTATTTAATGGAATGACAAAAAAAGAAAGTCTAATAAGACTGCAGTGTTAGAGTGTATTAACCTATTTTTCCTGATCATTGTCCCACTTTTTTTTGTACTAATCCGTGAGGAACATACAAGCAATGTTGACTAATCCTGGCTTTACATCATGATTCTGGGTGGTTGTTTTGTTTTTGTTTTTTTTTTTGGTTGCTGCACATTCTCTTCCCCCAACATGACACTACATTGATGGTTGAACATGTCACATTATGCATTCAAGACCCCTTAAGTTATTTATTATTGCTATTATTCTACAGACAGCTTGTTTTCTGCAGAAAACCAGATAGTGCTAATTGATGATATAGGCAGAATGTAGTAATTTTCTTTAATCACAGGTTCTCGGCTGACAGGCGTGGAACCCGATGTGGTTTTCTGTTGTTGTAGCTCATCTGCCTCAAGGATTCGACATGTATGTTCTTGGATGCTTTTCTGCTCACAGTGGTTGTAAAGAGTGGTTGAGTTACTGCAGCTTTCCTGTCAGTTTGAACCAGTCTGATGATTCGCCTCTGAATTCTCTCAACAAGCCATTTGTGCCCAGAGAACTTCAGAAATACTCAAACCAGCCCATCTGGCATTCCACAGTCAAAGTCAACTGAGATCACATCACATAATTTCCCCTTTCGGAGTAATTGCATCTCTAAATAATGGAGAGTTTTGTGTGATTTTTGTTGGTTTGGTCCAGAGCCTAGGCTGTTTGACTACAGTAGGAAAGTATTGCCGTCGTGTAATTGGAAAATACTTGTCAGGGCATAACAGGATGTCAAAGAAGTTGTTCAGTAGCACTGACTATTCTAGTAGAAAGTGAAAAATATTTCCGTGTAATGAGTGGTATTTAAGTCAAGGGAGACATTTGAATGTAACCGACTAATTATTTTGCATCTGCTTCTGCCCTGTTAAGGATCCACAGCGTGTGTGCTGAAGGTCAGACAGACATTTATTTTATTTATTTATTTATTTATTTTTTTAAATGCACACAAGAAGCAGCTGAATGAAATGAAGGTCATGTGGTGCACAGACACAAAGCACAAGAACAGGTGCGAAATAGTTCTCATGTCAGGCCTGCTGTGAATGTTGTTCGGGCCTGGGATAAAGGGTTTAAGAAAGCCCCCAAGGAGAACCACACACTTACATGGCTCTCACACAGCCCATAAAACAGCTGTAACCCATAATCCAACTATAACTCATTCTAATGCAATATTCAGTGTTTTCTATTTTGTGCACGACATGTGCAACATCCTGGCCAACTTGCATAATGAAAATAAGTAATGTCCGGAGAAATATCCGGAGAAGGTGTCTGTAATTAGGCACAAAGGTTTCAGTGGGAGTAGAAGCTCTGAACTATGAAAACACAAATGATGCAACAAGGCCTTTATATATATATATATATATATATATATATATATATATATATATATATATATATATATATATATATATATATATATATATATATATATGTATAATATCTGGGAGAGATAGATAGACCAATTACAAATCATGTGATTAAGGTACAAACTGGAGCGTGCATATATAAACTGATCAGCCATGACATTGAAACCACTGACAGGTGATGTGAATAGCTATTTTAATGTATTTTGAATGATTAGCTCTTACTAGCATATTCCTGTTTTGTAGCTCCTATGCAAAATGAGTAAAAGTTGGGAGGTCTGCGCTCTTATTCTGCATGTCAGTGGACTACTAAACCGTCCTGGGCCCCTCATCTAGTCTAGAACAGCTTCCCAATGATGGTGAGGTTGTCTTATGTAATTGGAAAATCAGATTAAAAACAGAATGCACAAATATCAGTTTGAATCAGACTAACATGCATAGAAAACATTCGCTCCCTCCTAGCACTGGCGGTTGTAGAATTGGCCTCGTTTTCTGTTGTCTTATCCCTCTCCACCAGACGGACTTGAGTGAGACCCTAAAGGCATAAAGGCTGGCTTTAGCACAATCCTTAATCCTATGTCATAAATCAAAGCTCTGCACAGATCCAGCTGCCTGGGTATCCATTTTGTGCACGCACACACACTTTCTGATTTCACTGCACCCTTCTCAGTGCCACTGTTAGAGCGTGTGTTAGAGAGATGTTGAACGGTGCAGATTTGATAGAGCCACTGTTATAGAGTAGCCTATATCCCAGATGAATTGGGGTTACAGGGCATTTGGAAATGGTGTTGCCTTTGTCTTTTCTCTTATTGCTTCTCTTCCACCACTGTGATTTAGCTGCACTTTGAGCAACCATATGTCCTTCTCTTACTACTAGTATTATAAATTGTTTCTCTCTGTGTCTCCTGACTATTCTTTTCACCGTTTGCATTCCTCCCTAATGCAAGCTTTTTGTGTAGCGGTCTGGGGGGGGGGGAGAAGCAGTGGGTTACAAGGACTCCTCTACTTTAACAAAATATAGACATTTTACCAAAACAGCGTGGAAGTGTTTTTATTTAGGTTGCTATTCAAAGTTGTTTTGGGTCCCTGCATGGAAAAGATCAAGTCAGTTAAGAAGCAGTGGTCAAAACAGTCTGGCTTGTCGAAAAGATGTCGAAAAACCTTGGAAACTAAGTATAAATTCCTTTACAATTGTTGGATAACGAAATGGACATAAGCTTGATAATTCACTTTATATTCGGATACTGGCTCCATCATCAAAACACAGAAGGGAGCTTGCACACCCTGTACAAAGTTTTCTAATCTTTAAATGACCAAATAAAAAATCCATTACAAAGAACTGACAGAATTAAGTTCAGTGATGTTATGATAATGAGGCTCATGTTTAAATTGAGTCACCTGAGTGATATTTATTATTAGTAGTAGTAGTAGTGGCAGTGTTAGTATTAGTAGTGTTGTTGTTGTTTATTTATTATTATTAGTAGTAGTAGCAGTAGTATTGTTGGTATTATTAGTAGTAATAGTAGTGTTGTTGTAGTTATCATTATTATTATTATTAGTGTTAGTATTTATTATTATTATTATTAGTAGTAGTAGTAGTAGTAGTACGTTGTATTAGTATTATTATAGTAGTAGTAGTGTTATCATTATTATTATTATTATTATTATTAATAGTAGTTAGTATTTATTATTAGTAGTGTTGTTATTATTATTATTATTATTAGTAGTAGTAGTAGTACATAGTATTAGTGTTGTTATTATTATTATTATTAGTAGTAGTAGTAGTACATATTAGTGTTGTTGTTATTGTTATTATTAGTAGTAGTACGTTGTATTAGTATTGTTATTATAGTAGTAGTAGTGTTATCATCATTATTATTATTATTATCAATAGTAGTTAGTATTTATTATTAGTAGTGTTGTTATTATTATTAGTAGTAGTAGTAGTAGTACATAGTATTAGTGTTGTTGTTATTATTATTATTATTAGTAGTAGTATTATTATTAGTATTATATTATTATTATTAGTAGAAGTAGTAGTAGTATTAGTAGTAGCAGGTGGTGGTTGTTGTTGTGTGTGTTTGTTTTTACCTCTGGTGACGAGACAGAGACTGATGTGGACACTGAGATTATTTCGCGCTCTAAACTGTTTTTCCATATATAGCTTGGGTTTTAGATGTAGAGGTACAGTAGGTGGACTGTTTTGCAGTGCAACTGAAGTGAAATCTTCGTATTGTCAGTATTTCAGTTCAGGAAACTTTCAGTCTGTAGTTTTCAGAACTGTAGTAGAAAGTGTCAGAATTTGACATGGAGGGTTTTCCAGGGCTGCCACACATTACCTTTCTCACATAAGTTTGTTTTTATTAGCTGAAGCAAGCTAAAAATTAGTTGAATTGCAAGATTCCTTGGTCCAATAATGGCGCTTTAAGTTTTTGGGGAAAATTGCCAAAATTTTGGACCAATGCAAAAAAAATTTCCACTACACCAGTTAGGACAATGTCAGTCAAATTTATGCAAAAAGTACAAAGTGGTTTAAAATTTTTGGTGCCCTGATTGTCCAGACTTCTCATTTTGTGGCATCGCTATGTCAGTGTCCATCCATTTAAATGAATATTACAGAAAATTGATAAATATGGAAGCATAAAGTATGTCAAAGTAAGCCAGGATTTGTTTCATGTTTCTCACACTGAGTGAACCAATATTCCTTTATCATCAAACAGACGATTAAATCATGATGTTAAACACATTAAAACATGAATGTGGAGCTTGTGGTTTATTACACCGCACAGTACACAGATGGAAAATAAGGAATTATGAAAATTGGATCTCTGTCTCAATTTCAAGTGAGCCATTCAGCTCACACACCACCAGGTAATAACTTGTCTGCTCACCCATGAACTGAATTGCGGTGTTACAGCACAAATAAAGTTTCACTGTTTTGACAACCTACATGTCATTCACATTATATCAGCTATTTAAATAGTATTTCTAATACCGTGTGCATTCGTCATGAATCAAATTGAGCAGATGTATCTTCTAACCCCCTCCAGTTCTGCTTTCTCTGGGAGGTCACTAATGTGTTTGAATCTAACACTAATGGAGATGAAGCTCAGGCCATGCACACTGAGCTGTTCAGACACCTCCAAATAAAGCCTTTCATTTAGCAGAGGCCTGGTCGATCTTAAATCTTTACCTGGATACCAGGATCATGGGAGTAGTTTGCTGTATTGAATAAAAGTCACAATGTATATACTATTGTTTAAGAGCTCTAGTGGCTAAAATCACAGCGCAAGGTATAGTTCAGTTAAGCAATACACTACCTTGTCTCCACTTTCAATTTTTCAAATTCTTTTCATAACTTTCATGACTTTACAAGGTTTATAGATGGGTATTTTTATGTAGTTTTATAACCACATTTCAGGACTCATCCATAAAGGAGCTATATTTCCAAACATCACAATGCACACAGAATAGTTACATAGTCGGGAAACACAAAAAATCCTAAAATGCAAACAATTCCGGCCGATCCAGAGAGAAGAAGGGAAAGAGGGAGATTTCAATACCTCGTTATTTAAACAAAACAGAGTTATCTACAGCTCGATACTCCTGTATTTCCAAAACACAGAAAATACAATAAATGCAAAAACATGATTTAACCCAACACCGTCCCAAAAAGAAGCGCATTCTCCACAATGGAACATAAAACATCTTTGAAACACCATATGCTTGTGAACTTTTCATTATTTGTAGTTCTATAGAACGCAAAGTCAGTAGTCTGGCTTTCACCATTCTAACAGAAACCGTGTTTACATCACAGTTTAATGACTCTTCTATTGTATTTCTTCTGCTAAGGTAGATTGCCGTTTTTGCTATGACCTAATACAAAATTAAATAGCTGACCTTTCACTCTCCACTTCTAACTGTATCTAAAACCAAGAATAAACAAATGCTTAGAAAACTTTTCTCCAAACATCATGAGTCTTTATTCATCACATACACATATGCACAGTGAAATTCTTTTCTTCGCATATCCCAGCATGTCAGGGTCAGAGCACAGGGTCAGCTATGATACAGCACCCCTGGAGCAGAGAGGGTTAAGGGTCTTGCTCAAGGGCCCAGCAGTGGCAGATTGGCAGTGCTGGGGCTTGAACCCCCAATTTTCCGATCAGTAACCCAGAGCCTTAACCGCCAAGCCACCACTGCTTCATGCGTTGTAACAACTGAAACAAGGTGCATAATCTGTTGACTCCAAAAAGCAGTGATCAACTGTTTCCCCTCTGTAAACACAAAAGGACAATTATCGCTTACACTGGGGTTAATGACAGAAATAAAAGCATTGACTGCCACAATACTGTGTAAGATTCTCCATTGTAAATCCCTGACCCTTTTAGTCAGCGGTGGTTTGTATAGCGCTCTCCATGCAGGTCTGACCTCACTGTCAAGCACTAGATGAGCTCTCCAATAAGTGTTAGTCCTACCACTTAATTCACCTTTGTTTAAAACTTTAACAAACAAAGCATACATAACTTTTCCACCATTACATCCAACCTGTTTGTGAGAGTCTCTCCGGACTCTAACAGTTGACCATTACAGTCTTTAAAATCAGGAAGAGGAGTCACTTCAGGAAAAGAATCATCAGCAGTTGGTTGAAAGTGTCCGTTACAGTAATTGTTCAGCAGAGAGAGTTCAGTTTTTGTGAGCTCACCCTTCCAAGTATTGAGCAATTGACTTATGACCCTGGTAGATGTAACTCTCACATGGGAGGCTAAACCTGCAGCGTCGATCAAGTTAGGTCCACATAGCTCGACCACATGTCTTAGCGTGACAATCCCAGCCGAACAGAACAACTTCATCATGAAGGGTTCTGCTATGCGCTCCGTGTTGAAGCGCAGCCTGTTTTTCTCCATTTATGGAACATCCCCCACACAGTAAACAGTCCTTGGTAGAACTTTGGGAGATTGTACAGTTTGTGAGCACTCAGGTCCGTCAACCACAAAGACTCAGCAAGACCCAAATTCTGGCCTCGGGCTAAGGGTCTCCAGACAAGATCTCTGGGCCCAACAAGGAGCCTCTAAATAAACTGGAGTTGGAAGGCAGTGCCCCTGCTGGCGAGATGAATGAGTCCCTGCCCTCCTTCTTCTTTAGGTAGAAACGGTACGCTCTGTAGGACCGTTTGCAAACGGTCCCAGAAAAAGTCCATCAACACCACCTGTATCTTAGCCAGCAGTTATGCTGGAGAGTCTACACATGATAATTGATGCCACAGCATAGATGACACCAAGTTGTTGATCACTTGTGTACAACACCTGAAAAACATGGCAAGATCCATTTCCATTTTTTAAGACATCCTTTAACCTTCTCTAAAACATTGTCCTAATTTGGTTGGCTAATGTAAGTAAATTTTAACATTTAAAATGTAACTTTTTTGACCTGATGTAGGGTAAAGGGATAAATATTTAAATCGACATATGAAATTTCTAGGCATTTACAATAATTTCCAGTTGGCATTTCTTGGTGACTGACTTTGTTTCAATGATGCTGTATGGTACATAGTGCACTAGGTACATGCTACAATAGTGTTTTATATATATATATATATATATTATACAGTATCTCACAAAAGTGAGTACACCCCTCACATTTTTGTAAATATTTGATGATATCTTTACATGTGACAACACTGAAGAAATGACACTTTGCTACAATGTAAAGTAGTGAGTGTACAGCTTGTGTAACAGTGTAAATTTGCTGTCCCCTCAAAATAACTCAACACACAGCCATTAAAGTCTAAACCACTGGCAACAAAAGTGAGTACACCCCTAAGTGAAAATTTCCAAATTGGACCCAAAGTGTCAATATTTTGTGTGGCCACCATTATTTTCCAGCACTACCTTAACCCTCTTGGGCATGGAACTCACCCGAGCTTCACAGGTTGCCACTGGAGTCCTCTTCCACTCCTCCATGACGACATCGTGGAGCTGGTGGATGTTGGAGACCTTGTGCCCCTCCACCTTCCGTTTGAGGCTGCCCCACATATGCTCAATAGGGTTTAGTCCATCACCTTCAACCTCAGTTTCTTTAGCAAGGCAGTGGTCATCTTGGAGGTGTGTTTGGGGTCGTTATCATGCTGGAATACTACCCTGCAGCCCAGTCTCTGAAGGGAGGGGATCATGCTCTGCTTCAGTATGTCACAGTACATGTTGGCATTCATGGTTACCTCAATGAACTGTAGCTCCACAGTGCCGGCAGCACTCATGCAGCCCCAGACCATGACACTCCCACCACCATGCTTGACTGTAGGCAAGACACACTTGTCTTTGTACTCCTCACCTGGTTGCCGCCACACACGCTTGACACCATCTGAACCAAACAAGTTTATCTTGGTCTCATCAGACCACAGGACATGGTTCCAGTAATCCATGTCCTTAGTCTTCAGCAAACTGTTTGCGGGCTTTGTTGTGCATCATCTTTAGAAGAGGCTTCCTTCTGGGACGACAGCCATGCAGACCAATTTGATGCAGTGTGCGGTGTATGGTCTGAGCACTGACAGGCTGACCCCCCACCCCTTCAACCTCTGCAGCAATGCTGGCAGCACTCATACGTCTATTTCCCAAACACAACCTCTGGGTATGACGCTGAGCACGTGCACTCAATTTCTTTGGTCGACCATGGCGAGGCCTGTTCTGGGTGGAACCTGTCCTGTTAAACCGCAGTATGGTCTTGGCCACCGTGCTGCAGCTCAGTGTCAGGGTCTTGGCAATCTTCTAATAGCCTAGGCCATCTTTATGTAGAACAACAATTCTTTTTTCCAGATCCTCAGAGTGTTCTTTGCCATGAGGTGCCATGTTGAACTTCCAGTGACTAGTATGAGGGAGTGTGAGAGCGATGACACCAAATTTAACACACCTGCTCCCCATACACACCTGAGACCTTGTAACACTAACAAGTCACATGACAGCGGGGAGGGAAAATGGCTAATTGGGCCCGATTTGGACATTTTCACTTAGGGGTGTACTCACTTTTGTTGCCAGCGGTTTAGACATTAATGGCTGTGTGTTGAGTTATTTTGAGGGGACAGCAAATTTATATATATGTATAGAGAGAGAGAGAGAGAGAGAGAGAGAGAGAGACAGACAGAGAGAAACAGATAGATATAGATTTAAAAGAAATGAGCATTGCCCCTTAGTGACTGCTTTGGCTAAGAATTTCCACCTTTCATGCTAAATAGTGTGTAACTCTTGCTAATATTTGTTTTGTCTGCAGCAGTATTAAAACTCATTCGACTTATTATTAGACTTATTAATAATCAAATGCATTTGAGTATAAAATTTCAAAATTGTCAAGTATATCAGGTAATGTTAGCCTCCTTAGGTAGATTGATTGTTAGCTAGCCTTATAGCTAATCGACCGAAATAACTTACTTTCTTCTTCATTTAAAAAGAAATAAAAAAATCATATAATCCAGTATGTTTGTTCTTCCTTTTGACTTGCATATGGATATTTATTTAATGAAATATTGAAACGGCAGTATAACTGTAGAGAAGCAGTGATTTTTTACAGTAATAGAAGTTGTCTACTCTGGAAACAGTCCCATGTACCATAACTATATATAAAATAAAATATAAAAAATAATCAGTGAACCTGTACAGAACCATATTTCATACTAGGAGAAATGGTACTATTCCCTCTGTATGCTGTATCACATCTTTCTGTTTGTGCATTATACACACCATTTCAGTCAATTTCCCATTTCAAATATTTACATTTCTCTCTCAGGCTCTTGGTTCTCCCCTGAATGCTGGGAGAATGTTGTAAGACGAAGCAGCCTTTGTCACATGTCCAAGCTTGTTAGAAGGTTCGGGTCAGAGTGCAGGGTCAGCCATGGTACTGTGCCCCTGCAGCAGAGCGGGTTAAGGGCCCAACAATGGCAGTTTGGTGGTGCTGGGGCTTGAACTCCCAATCTTCTGATCAGCAATCCAAAGCCTTAACCGTTGAGCCACCGCTGCCACCTTGTAAAATATTGTAGAACGTCGGCTCTAACCGCTGTAAACTTCTTCCTTTAACAAGCTGACATATTTCAGTGGTGTGCTGTGAGTCTAAGGATGCGAGTTATTTGCGAGACAGATGTATAAATGACTAACTCCTCCACGGCACTGTGGGAAAGCCCGCAATTTCACTTTCGAACTGTTGTGGAAAACAGCCCACAAAAAATAACACCCAGGGATTTGATGTGGTTTTTACAAATCCAATCTGATCTCGGTCTGATATTTCTCTCTGGGAGAAAACTCTTCTTGTTCTCATGCAATGTCGATGTGGAGCTTTTCCTCGATATGCACAGTAAACCTTGCTGCTCACTCCTTACAGCTCTGATAAATCCAACACTGGGTGTACCACACCCCACTGTGAATGTGTGATCGTGTCTGTCTGTATTGTGTGACACCCTGAAGTAGTAGGCCTACTCTTTGAATATTTCTCAGTAGACAGCAGTGAGATAACAGTGCTCTACCCCATGCAGAGGCATACACAAATGCATACACACACACCCACACACACTTGGTTCACATAAGACAGACTCGTGGAATCTCAGGTCGAAATTCCCGAGATATAAACAGCGCAAAGGAGAAACAAGCAGCTTCTCGAATGCGTCTTTCATATCCCCGCGCCCTTTCCCCTTCAGTGAGCTGCCTTTTCTATTTGGTCTGACCGCTCCTGTAACACTGTAGCACAAGAGTTTAAAATAAGTGCTGGGGTTAAACTATAGACGTCGGCACCTCTGTGGTCGGTTTCAACATCTTTTCGTTATATAAAGAGAAACTTTATTTAAAAGGTTCACTTCCTGGGTTCCCGTGTTAGATGAGTTTTGTTTGCGTGTTAGTTTGGAGTTCATTCACGAGGCTGCTCACCATCTAAGTAGTATCATCCTTGTGACCTGTGAAGAAGTAAAATAAGAAAGAGACAAAAAAAAAAAAACCCCTAAAATGTCACCACTATGCACAGTGTAGATTTCACGAATCAGCAAAACCAGCTAACAAGCTCTCAGTATGTGGGGAAAGACAGTTGGTTCCTCGAGTCTGCTGAAAGACGGCAGTGTTCTTCGGATTTGTTTACCACTGCGTAATTCTGTACGTGTTAGGAAGTAGCATGCGACTGTTTGTCTCACAATTTTAAAATCCCCCCACTTGGGAATTTAGAAATTCTCTTTCTGATGCACCTCATTGTGAGATGAAGCTTATTTCAGAACGTTCATACGTTTCTGCAGTAGCTGAATACCTTCCGGCATTTTTTTTTTCTTTCTCACTGTATTTATTTATCTTTATTTATATTCTGCTGGAATGTGTTTATTCATTTGTTCTGGTTCCGGATGCAAATCTTAATGCAGGTGAACTTCACGCTATCATGATGGAGTCTTGCTTTAAACTGCTCTGATTGTCTGGGTTTTTATAAATAGCGTGTGTGTGTGTGTGTGTGAGAGAGAGAGAGAATTCAGAGAGACGGATAGAGAAAGTGTGAGATGGAAACAGGCAGTCAGAGGGAGAGAGAAAGGCAGACCTATCAAGTCAAAAAGTGAGAGAGGCAGAGAGAGGGAGGGAGAGATTCTGAAAGGGAGAGGAAGACCAGCAGAGACTGAGGCAGACAGAAAGACGGACTGAGAGAGAGAGAGAGACAGTGAGCGAGAGATACGAAAAGGAGAGAGGAGAAAGACAGACAGGCAATAGACAAGCAATGAGAGAGAGATTATGAAAGGGAGGCAGGCAGAGTGAGAGAGAGAGGCAGGCAGAGTGAGAGAGGGAGGCAGGCAGAGTGAGAGAGGGAGAGGCAGGCAGGCAGAGTGAGAGAGGCAGGCAGGCAGAGTGAGAGAGGCAGGCAGAGTGGGAGAGAGAGACCGAGTGAGAGAGAGAGAGGCAGGCAGAGTGAGAGAGAGAGAGGCAGGCAGGGTGAGAGAGAGAGAGAAGCAGGCAGAGTGAGAGAGAGAGAGGCAGGCAGAGTGAGAGAGAGAGAGAGAGGCAGGCAGAGTGAGAGAGAGAGAGGCAGGCAGAGTGAGAGAGAGAGAGGCAGGCAGAGTGAGAGAGAGAGAGGCAGGCAGAGTGAGAGAGAGAGAGGCAGGCAGAGTGAGAGAGGGAGAGAGGCAGGCAGAGTGAGGAGAGAGAGAGAGGCGGGCAGAGTGAGGAGAGAGAGAGAGAGAGGCAGGCAGAGTGAGGAGAGAGAGAGAGGCGGGCAGAGTGAGGAGAGAGAGAGAGAGAGGCAGGCAGAGTGAGGAGAGAGAGGCAGGCAGAGTGAGGAGAGAGAGAGGCAGGCAGAGAGAGAGAGGCAGGCAAGGAGAGAGAGAGGCAGGCAGAGTGAGGAGAGAGAGAGAGAGAGGCGGGCAGAGTGAGGAGAGAGAGAGAGAGAGGCAGGCAGGCAGAGAGAGAGAGAGAGAGAGAGAGAGGCAGAGAGAGAGAGAGAGGCAGGCAGGCAGAGAGAGAGAGGCAGGCAGAGAGAGATTCTGAAAGGGAGTGGAAGACCAGCAGAAAGAGAGAGGGAGACGGTGAGTGAGAGAGATGGAAAAGGAGAGAGGAGAAAGACAGACAGAAAGAGGCAGACAGTGCAATAGACAAGCAATAAGAGAGACTGGCAGAGAGAGAGAGAGCACGATAGAGAGATAATATAATGAATATGGAAATTTAAGAACAGTAATTGTTTTTCGGCTTTTCCTAAAATCCCTCTCCTCTCCTAAATGTATAAATCTTTCCTCGACGACTCGAAGAGATTCATTTAGCCATCGCAGATTATCATGCTTACTCACTTTCCCCACTTTACCACATTTTCATATCTAGAAGCATGGCCTCATCAGTTAAAATAACACACATTCTGCGTAATTGGCTTGACATTTCGGTTGCTTCAGCTGAGCAAATATATCACAGCCCCTCATAACACATGGTTTTATTCCTCAGCCGAATCTCCTTCCATCTCGTTTTAGCTCGGTCATAATTGCAAAGTTCTTTTTCTTTTGGGTCACTTATATTAGACCGGTAAGTACAGAAATTAACAGTATTGGTGTAGCAGCTTGTTTGTGCTTTAGAGCATTAATTATCCTGTTATGAAACTAGCTTGTTTATTTGTGCTGTAATTCAGGACCCTTTTTTTATTTATTTATTTTAAAAAATATATTTATTTATTTCAAGACGCATTATCAAATTTGCATGATTTTTCACAGTCCCCAAGTGTGGTTGATTAAAAGAGACAGGTTTTTAATTTCACTTTGTCTCGGTGTTAATGAGACTTTTAGACCTATTTTTCGAAATGATTTCTCGGAAAGTATATAAAGCAATAAATTGTCTAAATGCATGTTTTATTGTGACAGAAATGCAGAAACTGATAATGTCAGACAATCGGTTATGGTCAAAATTCCACACCGATAGTTATTTCCTGGTTGTGTCCGTTGCGGGAGCGGCTGAGAAGGGTCCGCTGTCATTATATGGTACGAAAGCGGCCTCTAGAGGCGAAATTAAAACCATCACTGACCAATTTTGTTGTTATTTGAAGTGTTTTGTTTTTATTATTAATGTTTGATGAAATGTTTGTATTGTTGTTATTTGGAGTGTTACTTTTTAATTGAGTTTGGATGCATGTATTTTATTTACTTTGACATTTATTTATAGTTGATATATTTTAATATTTATATATTTATTTCATTTAAAAAAAGTACATTACACTTTCATGATACAGTCAATGCTTTATATTTTTGTAATAAAGTTCAGCAATATTTTCCTTTTGAGTGTTATGTTTTTATTCAGTATACATTTTTTAAAAACTTGCAGTTGATTAATCGGTTATCGGCAGGTACTGCCCAACTTGGTTATCAGTATTGGTAAAATCCTCTATCGGTCGACCACTAGTCTGTAGCATGGTTCAGAGTTCAACAATGTTTAGCAACCTGGTTCAACGGCAAAAACGAGAACAAAAGAGTCAACACCAGGAAATGCGGAAGGAGAATATGATGTTTGGAACCACATGGTGATGATCAATGAGACTTTGTGAGGAGCGACAGAAACAACAGGATATAAATAACCACACTAATCAAGGACAGAACTATGGACAGGTGCTCACATTAGGGTAACAAACCAATGATGGGGTAGAAACTACAGAACCACAGGCACATAACATATTGACTACCTAGGTTAAAATAATATGATTAATCTCAGTTAATAATAATAATTTATAGGAAAATAAAGGACCTCAATAGTCTTTCCTGGCAAAGCCATTATTTGATTTCCAATGAAAATTGCACCTCCAACATCAGGTGTAAAGCGTCTCTGACCTTTTGAAAGAAACGTTGAGCGTAAATTAGTTGTCAGAATGGAACAGGGAGAGATAATGCTTGTGATGTCAGCTCATTTGATGTATTCTGATGGCTGACCTTTGGGTTACCCAAAGTAGAGCACCTTGCTGTAAGCCGAGGTTAAGGGTCAGATTTCATAGAATTGGTTAAACAATAGTGAATGAATAAATTAAAGAAATGAAAATTTAATTGCATCTAATAGATGTTGTCAATAGACTCCCCTTTTCTAACTTCATATGACGTGAATCATGGGAATGCCCATTATCACACTCGTTATTGAGGGATTTGTTTAATACAGGGTTAGTTATTCAAAGACCAATTTTCCTGACGTATATTTTTAAAAAAAATTTAAAAAATTATATATTTATTTGATATAAAACAGCCGTGATCTTTGAGAACAGACGCATCCAGTTTTGGTCTCAGACTCAAAGCGTTTGAGCTCCTACTGCTCATTAAATCTTTCTCTGACCTCTCTGCCTTTAAAGATGATAAATCAATCTGACAGTGTGTGTGGGTGTTTCTTTCTCTCTCTCTTTTTCTTAAGTGTTCTTGAGTAATTATTTTTTCCTCAGAATTATGTGCCATCATGCTGAAGAGAATCTAAAATCATGACTTCTACAGGGCATTAGACATGCACATAAAATAAGCAATAATTAATGAATAAATAATTGAATGTTGTTTATCTTATTATATGGCAAGATCCTATCATAATCCGAAAGTCAGCATTTTGTTTGTAAATAATTTGTCCAAGGCGCTGGGAAAATTATAAAGAGCCTAAAACAGAAACACGTCAGACACATTATTGCACATCTACCCTCTTCCTCATCCACAAGCTCTTGGACACCCACGATTGGCTATTATTACAGGAGAGAGAGAGAGAAAGCCCCTCCCAACAATACAGCAAATGCTTTTCTGTTTTGCCACTCAGGAGCCAGGCCACCATTTATTTATTTATTTATTTATTTATTTATTTACGCCTGTGTAATCTGTGTTAAGAAGGTTTTTTGTGATGTCTTGCGAATCCACTTATCCATTTATCTCTCTTACATTTAATTACCCGTTATTATGTATTTTGTTATTCTACAGCGTGTTGTTTGGCATAGAGTCGTCTTCATTATTGTCGGTACAGAGAACATAATACCATTTTGTAGGTTGATCCCCTGAATGGATGAATCAAATGCTTAAAAGATGATCAGCACAAATCAGGATTTTGGAAATGATGCTTGAACACTCTCAACAGAAGGAGAGAGAAAGAAAATAAAGAAAGGCTGGAAGGGAATTGGGGTAGCACAGTTGGACCAAGGTTCCCTAAGTAATATGTATAGTAATATATAATAATACAGTAATCCATCCATCCATCCATCTTCTATACCGCTTATCCTTTTCAGGATCACGGGCAACCTGGAGCTTATCCCAGGGAGCTCCCAGGGAGCATCAGGCACGAGGCGGGGTATACCCTGGCACTCTGCACAAGGTGCCAATCCATCACAGGGCATAATCACATACACATTCACACACCCATTCATACACTACGGACACTTTGGATATGCCAATCAGACTACCATGCATGTCTTTGGACTGGGGGAGGAAACCGGCGTACCCGGAGGAAACCCCCACAGCACGGGGAGAACATGCAAACTGTGCACACTCAGGGCCATGGTGGGAATCGAACCCCTGAGCCTGGAGGTGTGAGGCAAACGTGCTAACCACTAAGCCACCATGTGCCCGCACCGTATATACCATATACCCACACATGGATATGCTATATTGTTGGAAATGTTCCATAAATCCCTATATAGTATATAGGACCTTGACATGTACAGTTAATCAATCAAATCTATACAACATTAAGAAGTAATTAAAATGTTCATTCACCCTAAAGACTTCATGACAAGTGCTGCAGGCAGTGGTGCAATCTAAATCCCCTGCTGATCCATTTTGATTGGCATACACACACACACTCGCTTACACACAAATCTGCTCTTGTTACTTCCTGAAAGTAACATCAGGTGCATAATGGGAGTTTTTTTTGTTTTGTTTTTTGGAGGAAGTGAGTCTCATCGCTGCTGCTCTGTCTTCCATCTGACATCTTTTTCATGTAGCCACAATGAAACATTCTTTTATTGGTAGAAAAACACATGCTGTTCTTTTATTTTCGACATGAAGAATTCGCAACCAGACCGGAAATCACATATGCTAGTCACTAGTGAACATACTGACCTGTATTCATGTCCATATATTTGTTTAACTCTTTTGTAATCTCTGCGGCTATTTATTTATTTATTTATTTATTTATTTAATTTTCAATAGTAACAAGCTCATTCAAATGTCTTGCAAAAACATATAAACATTGATATGGTGACGCTTTCTATAAAGAACGGTTTATGTAACATTTACGGAAGGAGTCTCCAGTGTCAGCACTTTGTGACGGTCACCAAGTTGAAGTGGAAGTTTCATCTGGGTTATCTGGTTTCCACCCAGATCCCAGAAACATGCCAGTGGGTAGATTGGCTGCTCTGAATGATCCACTGAAGTGAAATAGTGTAAAAATGTCTGTCCAAGGTGATGTATTCCCACTTCATGCCCAGCGTTCCCGGGATAGTCTCCGGATCCACTGCAACCCTGGCCAGAATTAAGTGTTAACTGTAAATGGGGGAATGAATTTTGTTGGTTTTTAGTAAGCGGTCGGATTTAAGACCAGACAAACGTTCGATGAAATAGAGACCTGCTTTTTTATTCTGCTAAATGAGAGATTTCCGTCCATATCCAGCTTGGTTGCTAGAATTGTTCTGGATATTCAGTCACACACGGGTGATTCTCAGGCTCGATGCACAGTACCTGGGAACACATCACTCAAACGCCTGACCACCGTTCCACAAAATGTAACGGTTTGTTGGTGACCCAGCTGAGCCATTATAGATTGCATGTGGATTTAGTGAAGTGTCATTTTTGAGCCGGTTTTCAGGTTGGAGTGTTATTCAGAATCCTAACACAGTTTTAAACGTTAACAATGTGCGATGTGGTACTTAAACCCACAGGGCATCTCAATATGGCTGGCTGCATTTTAGCTGCATTTCCATGATAATTTATGCTAATAGAAAATGAAATTGCCAGCCATTTATCCTCAGTTTATCTTCTGATGGCGGCCATTAAAGCAGAGATGGGCTGCCTGATAAACATCCCATTTTTGCTGGAATGTGTGTGGCCTGATGTATTTACAGTGTGAGTGTGTGTAGGTTCAGACACAGCAGCTGGGATCATTATTGCTTATATGATGCTAATATACAATAATAATAATAATAATAATAATACAGACACTGTATGGGAAAGATATATGGCTGTGTTAATCAGTGGACCAACCGTGGATTGGAAATTGAACCTCCAATCAAATACAGATCAAATGTGTTATAAAGCTAGAATTATGAATGTCTATTTATTACTGCCTTAACTTTTCATTCAGTCATCCATCCATCTATCTGTCCATTCTTTTAGCCAGTATATGAATTGTAGGACTTGTACATATTATGGAAAATCCTAAATGTTCATAATCTTCACTGCTAACTTTAGCTAACTGGCTAACATGAGCTAAATTGGCAGGATGTCTGAGAAAACAAAATTGTTAGTCAGCACGAGCTAACCTGACAGGTTTTCTGAGAAAAATCATATTTACAAATATCACTCATTTGAGTGCTAATGCCAGCATGAGCTGAATTTTAATCCATAAATGTTCATAATCTTTACTGCTAACGTCCCAAGGTCCTATATTCCCAGGTTCCTACAGTATGTTCCTCGGCTCTATATAGCACATAATGGGAACCTGAAAAACATGTTCCCCAGCTCTGTATTCGCTTTATCAAAGGGTTTTTCTGTTCCCCAGAACTGCCGTAGAGCTCTCAGTATAGTAGGCCTAGACTTGAGGGAACTAAACAAATGGTTGGAATCCTGGAATCCCAGCGTGTGCAACCTAGTTAACTTTTCATAAATTTCAAATGTGGATGAAGGATGGATTTGAAACTAAATTTAACTAAAGTTAATAGGGCCCTGGGAAAATGAATCCTGACTACATAAAACCTTTTGAAAAGATTGCTTTGTGTTAACAGAATATTGAACTGGAGAATATAGGACCATCAGAACATAGGACCCTTTGTCAGATGTTCATTATGTGCCATATAAACACACAGAAATCTGAGGAACATAGAACCCTGGGAACACAGGACCCTTTTTCATGTGTTCATTTATAGGTCTTATTAATCTGTGGAACATAGGACCCTGGGAACATATGAATGACCCTCAGCTAACTGACTAAATTGTGTGTGCTAATACTAATGAGTTGACCTGAGATCATTTGTGATGGCACTTTCAAGGAAAATTCATAAATGTCCACAATCTTCACTTCTAAACTAAAACAAGCTAACCTGGCAGGATTTATAAGAAGAATTACGAGTTGTGTTCATAAACCCCATCATTTTAACTGCTAATGCCAGTCAGTTAGCCACTGTTAACACTAGTTCACTTGCTAACACGAGCTAACTTGACAGGATTTCTGAATGTATGTTTAAGGCAAATTCGACTATACGTGAACATTTAATTTCATATTTGGACTCAAGGACGCACCTTATCAAGCAACAAACAGAAAAAATGATAGAAACCCTCATAGAACTTGTAATGGTTATAATGGACATTGTATTGGTTTTAATGGAAACTGTAATGGTGCCTGTGGATCTGTACTGGTAATGTCTAGTGGATGCCATTAAGGACTGGTAATGGTTTTAATGGTACGCTGATGGTTTGTAATGGTATTTGCAGTGGAAACCATTAGAATTTCTGTGATTGTTTCTATTGTTTTTGATGGTTGTTAAAGCTGTCTCGACATTAATTGAAATTCATTTCATATTTCCTGAAATTCCAGTTTATGGATAATGTACACGAGATATATATATATATATATATATATATATATATATATATATATATATATATATATATATATACAGTATCTCACAAAAGTGAGTACACCCCTCACATTTTTGTAAATATTTGATTATATCTTTTAATGTGACAGCACTGAAGAAATGACACTTTGCTACAATGTAAAGTAATGAGTGTACAGCTTGTGTAACAGTGTAAATTTACTGTCCCCTCAAAATAACTCAACACACAGCCATTAATGTCTAAACCACTGGCAACAAAAGTGAGTACACCCCTAAGTGAAAATGTCCAAATTGGGCCCAAACTGTCAATATTTTGTGTGGCCACCATTATTTTCCAGCACTGCCTTAACCCTCTTGGGCATGGAGTTCACCAGAGCTTAACAGGTTGCCACTGGAGTCCTCTTCCACTCCTCCATGATGACATCACGGAGCTGGTGGATGTTAGAGACCTTGTACTCCTCCACTATCCGTTTGAGGATGCCCCACAGATGCTCAATAGGGTGTAGGCCTGGAGACATGCTTGGCCAGTCCATCACCTTCACCCTCAGCTTCTTTAGCAAGGCAGTGGTCATCTTGGAGGTGTGTTTGGGGTCGTTATCATGCTGGAATACTGCATACTGATCATGCTCTGCTTCAGTATGTCACAGTACATGTTGGGATTCATGGTTCCCTCAATGAATAGCCGTATGAGTGCTGCCAGTATTGCTGCAGAGGTTGGAGGGGTGGGGGGTCAGCCTGTCAGTGCTCAGACCATACGCCGCACACTGCATCAAATTGGTCTGCATGGCTGTCGTCCCAGAAGGAAGCCTCTTCTAAAGATGATGCACAAGAAAGCTGGCATACAGTTTGCTGAAGACAAGTAGACTAAGGACATGGATTATGAGACCAAGATAATCTTATTTGGTTCAGATGGTGTCAAGCGTGTTTGGCGGCAACCAGGTGAGGAGTACAAAGACAAGTGTGTCTTGCCTACAGTCAAGCATGGTGGTGGGAGTGTCATGGTCTGGGGCTGCATGAGTGCTGCCGGCACTGGGGAGCTACAGTTCATTGAGGGAACCATGAATGCCAACATGTACTGTGACATAATGAAGCAGAGCATGATCCCCTCCCTTCGGTGACTTGGCCGCAGGCCAGTATTCCAGCATGATAACAACCCCAAACGCACCTCCAAGACGACCACTGCCTTGCTTAAGAAGCTGAGGGTGAAGGTGATGGTTTAAACCCTATTGAGCATCTGTGGGGCATCCTCAAATGGAAGGTGGAGGAGCACAAGGTCTCTAACATCCACCAACTCCATGATGTCGTCATGGAGGAGTGGAAGAGGACTCCAGTGGCAACCTGTGAAGCTCTGGTGAACTCCATGCCCAAGGGGGTTAAGGCAGTGCTGGAAAATAATGGTGGCCACACAAAATATTGACAGTTTGGGCCCAATTTGGACATTTTCACTTAGGGGTGTACTCACTTTTGTTGCCAGTGGTTTAGACATTAATGGCTGTGTGTTGAGTTATTTTGAGGGGACAGTAAATTTACACTGTTACACAAGCTGTACACTCACTACTTTACATTGTAGCAAAGTGTCATTTCTTCAGTGTTGTCACATTAAAAGATATAATCAAATATTTACAAAAATGTGAGGGGTGTACTCACTTTTGTGAGATACTGTATATATATATATATATATATATATATATATATATATATATATATATATATTTAAGAAGACCCAATTATACTTAATATAGAAGTATTTCATGCCAGACACATATTATAATTCAAATTAATAAGAAACGTGTGTACCCCAGCCCTCCACAAGCATCTACATTGTTTCCTCGAACTCCAGTATAATACAGATAATTATGCCCGAAATATACGTCTGACCATCATTGAGCATTTTTATTCTCCTCTATTCTTTGCCTACACAAAGCTATTGTTTTGCTCAGCTGTGATTATTCAGGCTTAAGCAGTGTTCGTTTGTATATTTGTAAAATACTTCTTTTACGTAACTTTCTAAAGAGACCCACACAGTTTTAGTGTTTCAAATTTAGACTGAGGTGAAAACTCCTGGGTGGAGAAGCAGCACATGTCATGAGCTTGTTCCAGTAACTGTGGAGAGCAGAGCTGTGTGACATAACAAAGAAATATGTGCATGAAATTGTGTATGTTGTGTGTGTGTGTGTGTGTGTGTGTGTGTGTGTGTGTGTGATAATGAAACCTTTTTGTTTTCTCTTGCTATGCAGTGTCTAAGTTTGTTCTCTATTTACCATAGAGTGGCCTATTTAGGATGCAGCCATTCTGTAGCAGTAGTACGGTAGTGGCTTGTTCACTATGTTACTACCCATAATGTACCATAAATCCAGGGTACAAACCATGCACACTACTTCCGTAGTAAAATATGCATAGCAATTGTCTTCACCTAGAAACGTACTTGGATAAAAAGTAAGGAATAATACAGGACATACTGTAATACTGAAGAGCATTTATATTATTTTCCTTTAAGAATTTCATCCCTTTTCCTCCTTCTCTTATTAATGTTTTATTTATTATAGAACAATATAACAATTTTATCCATTTGAAGTTATGGTTAAGGTTGTGGAGCATCTCCAGAACTAGTTCCTCACCAGCCACGCTTCCTTAAGTCTTTTGTTTGGTTTGGTTGTTCTCTTGAAATTAATAATACAAAAATGCAGCTTGTCATGTTTGAAACTCCTCACTCCGGAAGACTTTCCCATTTCGGAAAACTCCTTTACAGCAAAACTATACACCCAAAATCATAGGTTTTTTCCTTCTTCACAGCGCTACAGTCAGAGCTGCTGTTGTAGAAAACTAACCCATACTTTCCAACCAATCAGAATTGAGAATTCAGCCCTTAGCTATCTGGATTACTCATGTAATGCTTGGTTTTTGGGGGTTTAAAAAAAATGTTACTCGACTTTAAGCTGATTTTGCTCTTCACATTCTTTATTCTTTATCACTTTAAATGTTTAATCATAAGATGTCAATGGAAGGTGAATTTTTTTTCTTCCCCTCATGAAAATGTATTATTTAATAAGCACTGAAACAGCACATATTAATCTTCATAAACCGTGGACCGTAGAAGTCCACTGCTGCTTGACGAGTCTCAATTCCCACCTAGAGCACACTTCACACTTACTCTGTAATTTTTTTAATTAATTAATTAATTCTTTTTTGAAAATGTGCCTTTTTTTAATGGATTTTGTCCTCTCAATTGGCACTTATCCTTTGCTGGTCATGCTCCTGATGGGGTTGTAGAGTGGACAGCGACATTAAAGCTGGATTTTGGCATCATGCATCTAAAACACATTCAGATTCATATTCAGCCATCCAACTGACCCGCTAATCAAGCACTGCACTCGAGTCAAGAGCATGCAGCGAGATTGAGTTAGTGTTCAAGAGAACAAGAAGAAGTGCACACATGCACGCTCATACACATTTTCTTGTCCACTTAAACACGCGTTTTGACATTATTTAAAAGTTTTAATGCAAATTAATTAGATGAAACGATCCAGAGAGTCCAGAGAGTTCAAAGTGTCTGCAGATGAGGTATGCTTGAGCAGCGAGTGTAAAGGATTGCAATTAAAGCTGATGAAAAGGCTTTTTAAGCTCAAACCCACCGACCGCTATGATTCAACAGCACCACATGACCTGACAGACTAGCAAGGTCTTGTAGCAAATAAGACTGCCAACAATGTATTAAGACGCATTACATTTTTGATCTCAACATCATAAAGAAAGAAAAGAAATTCTGAAAAAGGTGACTGTTTTGCTAGCATGATTGATGGGAGTGGTTTCTTCCAGAATGACTCTGCCCCCATCCATGAGGAAGGACGGGGATACTGAACGTGTTGATGATGAATATAGCATCTGAAGCCAGTTGGAGATTTTGGAACAGTGTGTTAGCACTTTTCATCACCATCGTCAAAACACCAATGGATGAAAAAAAAGAATGGGGATGGAACAAAAGAAGCCAGACTACATGGTGACTGGAAGGAGCTGCAGCCAATAAGGAGAGACGGTTCCAGAGACTTGAAGAATCAATGCCAAGACACATTATAGCTGCTTGAGGCAGCCCAACACCTTGCTAATACCCTTTTATTATTATTATTATTATCTGCACACCGATCAACCATAACATTAAACCAACTGACAGGTGACGTGAAGAACATTTGATTATCTCGTTACAGTGGTACCTATCAAGGGGTGGGATATATTTATTAGGCAGCAAGTGAAGAGTCCGTTCTCAGAGTTGATGTGTTGGAAGCAGGAAAAACAAGCAATTGTAAGGAACTTTAACATGGGCCAAATTGTGGAGAGCATCTCCTTAGGGCTTGTGGGGTGTTCCCGGTATACAGTGGTTAGTACCTACCAAAAGTGGTCCAAGGAAGGACAACCGGTGAACCAGTGATGAGGTCATGGGTGCCCAAGGCGCAAAGATGTGCATGAGGAGCAAAAGCTATACGTGTATATTTTTCTTTTAACCTGTCTATAGTACTACTATTACCAGTAAGAATCGTGACTGCCCTTTTACACCAACTTTTCCGGTTTTAAAAACAGAAAGTGAGAGCTATTTGACTATTGATCTGAACTGTTGCAGAGAAGTTTTGTTGTTGTTGTTATTGTTAGTGCTTTTAAAAAAAAAAAAATCTTGTTTGTTTAATGATGCTTACAAACAACCCAGCTGCCTGACAATGTCGATTGTCTTTTAAAGCAGTGCACTCGCTGCCTTCATTATTTTTCGGTTTCTCCAGAGGCAGAAACCTACAGTTCTCTGGGGAAAACTGTATAGGTCTTAATGGCAACAAACAAATAAAACACAATTTTATATACTTCCATCTGAGACCATGTGAAACTATCTACACTCCAGTTTCCGTCTCTTAGCGATCCAGGTCCTGGTAACTCAGCAACCCCAGAGTCATAAACATTCTGCCACGACTGTTATTATCGTAATTACAGTGGACAAATGATCAGACTGAGGAATAGTGCTAGTTTTCGTCCAGATGGTGTATTTTAACGTCACGCTATAAGAGAAGATTTAATTAAGGTGATTTTTGCGTAGGGTTTGAGCTAGTTGCTGGTTTTAAACCTACATCGCATATGCTGTATATACACATTAGCTCAGACAGAGAAATGTCATGCTGACTCGGAGATTTGTACAGTAGCTAGATTTATTAGTATTGTATTTGTTGTATATGTACTGCTGTAGGCTATGAATTTCCACCTCGTAGGAACTGTGTTGCCAAATATTCACACACAAAAAAACCCAAACTTTGGGGTTGGGTGTTTATTATTTTCCTAGAACAGCACACCCTGTTGTGTTTTATCCCCTCGCACGCCGTCACTTGATTTGTATATTTTCAGTTCACAGCTTCTGCTGTAGAAAGCTCTTGCAGAATTCTTCATGGTCTCTCACGCTTCCCCAGTTTTCACTTCCTGTCTTTATCCATCACTCTTTCCTTGTCACACCCAGCGCACACAGTCATAACCGACACTCACTCCTGTCAGCCACTCTTTCCAGGCAGACATTAGACAGGTGCTGAATATTTTATGTACCCCACCCCCCATCCCCCCACCAATTCAACACAATAAAAATGTGCCTTACAGCAGTAAACAGAAAGGCAGCAGAATGTGGCGTGCACGGTTAAATCTTCGAATTTACACTCGCATTAAGTTAAAGTTCTCAGAAATTCAGATCGAGTCAGTCTCCTTGGCTGGAATCTTTCATCTTTTATACTGTATTTCACCTGTGGACTTGTTTATGAGGTGAAAGCATGGCAAAAGCAATGCGCAGGTCCACCAAGTAATGACTTGCTTACACATTTTCTTACGCTATCCATCTTTGTCTTTCTCTTTCGCTCGCTTTCATCTAGCGTCTCACACACTTCTATGACAATTTCTGTGTTGATACGCTGTGACAGCTGTGGCTTTGGACTTGTCATTTGAAAATGTTTTTTTCTCCCCCCCCTTCATGAATAGTAATGAGTCTGAAATGAGATTTTACAGCAGCTGTCCAGCTGCTCCAGCGTGGCGTGGCATGAGCAGATGCTAGCGTCTGCTGTGTGGGCCGAACGGAACGTAGGGGTCTGATTCATCCACACAGGGAGCTCTTCGTAGCTCCTCTGCGCCTCGTTCACGTTCTCAAAGGAAGCATTTATTGGTTTGATTGATAGTCATTCCTCTCATGTTCTCAGCATACATCATTTTTTATTTTTTTATTTTTGAGAGGGTTTTATGGAGCCAGATGCACGTCAATAGAAAGTGAAAAAAGAGGAGGAGAGATGAGTTAAGAGTAAAATCCAATCCAATAAAGAACTCAAGCTGTTTAATAGGATATTTCACTCATGAGCTGAGCTCAGTAATTAGAGCGATCTGTATGATTTTATTTTTTTTTCTCCTTTCTGCGATAGCTGGGTGCAGTGGAGAATATAGGAGACTGATCTCAGATGATCACTCAGCATTTTTGACTCAGCATTTCTGTCTGACATTTAAGAATATTTTGAGAGCAGCACCAGTGTGTTTCTGAATGTTAAACTACAGGTTTGTTTTTTTTACACTACAGCGTCAGTTTGTTTTATAAAAGTAACACAACACCGTCGGTTTGTTTCCTTAGTTTACGCTACACCATCGGTTTGTTTCCTTAGTTACGCTACATCGTCGGTTTGTTTTCTTAGTTACGCAACACTGCCGGTTTGTTTCCTTAGTTACAACACCACCGGCGGTTTGTTTCCTTAGTTATGCAGCACCATCGGTTTGTTTCCTTTGTTACGCTACAGCGTCGGTTTGTTTCCTTAGTTAAGCAACACCGCCGGTTTGTTTCCTTAGTTACGCAACACCACCGGTTTGTTTCCTTTGTTAAGCAACACCACCGGTTTGTTTCCTTAGTTACGCAACACCACCGGTTTGTTTCCTTTGTTACACTACACCGTCGGTTTGTTTCCTCAGTTACGCAGCACCGTCGGTTTGTTTCCTTAGTTACGCTACAGCGTCGGTTTGTTTCCTTAGTTACGCAGCACCGTCGGTTTGTTTGCTTTGTTACGCTACAGCGTCGGTTTGTTTCCTTGGTTATGCTACAGCGTCGGTTTGTTTCCTTGGTTATGCTACAGCGTCGGTTTGTTTCCTTGGTTACGCTACACCGTCGGTTTGTGTCCTTAGTTACGCAGCACCGTCGGTTTGTTTCCTTTGTTACGCTACAGCGTCAGTTTGTTCACTTAGTTACACAACACCACCGGTTTGTTTCCTTTGTTACACTACACCGTCAGTTTGTTTCCTTAGTTACGCTACAGCGTCGGTTTGTTTCCTTAGTTACGTAGCGCCGTCGGTTTGTTTCCTTTGTTACGCTACAGCGTCGGTTTGTTTCCTTAGTTAAGCAACACCGCCGGTTTATTTCCTTAGTTACGCAACACCACCGGTTTGTTTCCTTTGTTACACTACACCGTCGGTTTGTTTCCTTTGTTACGCTACAATGTCGGTTTGTTTCCTTGGTTATGCTACAGCGTCGGTTTGTTTCCTTTGTTACACTACAGCGTCGGTTTGTTTCCTTGGTTACGCTACACCGTTGATTTGTGTCCTTAGTTACGCAGCACCGTCGGTTTGTTTCCTTTGTTACGCTACAGCGTCGGTTTGTTTACTTAGTTATGCAACACCGCCGGTTTGTTTCCTTTGTTACACTACACCGTCGGTTTGTTTCCTTAGTTACGCTACACCGTCGGTTTGTTTCCTTAGTTATGCAGCACCGTCGGTTTGTTTCCTTGGTTACGCTACAGCGTCGGTTTGTTTCCTTAGTTACGCTACAGCGTCGGTTTGTTTCCTTAGTTATGCTACACCGTCGGTTTGTTTCCTTAGCGGTGTTACGCTACACCAGCGGTTTGTTTCCTTAGTTATGCAGCACCATCGTTTATTTCCTTTCTTACGCTACAGCGTCGGTTTGTTTACTTAGTTACACAACACCACCGGTTTGTTTCCTTTGTTACACTACACCGTCGGTTTGTTTCCTTTGTTACGCTACACCGTCGGTTTGTTTCCTTAGTTAAGCAACACCACCGGTTTGTTTCCTTAGTTACGCAACACCACCGGTTTGTTTCCTTTGTTACACTACACCGTCGGTTTGTTTTCTTAGTTACGCAACACCGCCGGTTTGTTTCCTTAGTTATGCAGCACCATCGGTTTATTTCCTTTGTTACGCTACAGCGTCGGTTTGTTTCCTTGGTTACGCTACACCGTCGGTTTGTGTCCTTAGTTACGCAGCACTGTCGGTTTGTTTCCTTTGTTACGCTACAGCGTCGGTTTGTTTCCTTAGTTAAGCAACACCACCGGTTTGTTTCCTTAGTTACGCAATACCACCGGTTTGTTTCCTTTGTTACACTACACCGTCGGTTTGTTTTCTTAGTTACGCAACATCGCCGGTTTGTTTCCTTAGTTACAACACCACCGGCGGTTTGTTTCCTTAGTTATGCAGCACCATCGGTTTATTTCCTTTGTTACGCTACAGCGTCGGTTTGTTTCCTTGGTTACGCTACACCGTCGGTTTGTGTCCTTAGTTACGCAGCACCGTCGGTTTGTTTCCTTTGTTACGCTACAGCGTCGGTTTGTTTACTTAGTTACACAACACCACCGGTTTGTTTCCTTAGTTACTCAACACCACCGGTTTGTTTCCTTGGTTACGCTACACCGTCGGTTTGTGTCCTTAGTTACGCAGCACCGTCGGTTTGTTTCCTTAGTTACGCTACACCGTCGGTTTGTTTCCATAGTTACGCTACACCATCGGTTTGTTTTCTTAGTTACGCAACACCGCCGGTTTGTTTCCCTAGTTACAACACCACCGGCTTTTTGTTTCCTTAGTTATGCAGCACCATCGGTTTATTTCCTTTGTTACGCTACAGCGTCGGTTTGTTTACTTAGTTACACAACACCACCGGTTTGTTTCCTTTGTTACACTACACCGTCGGTTTGTTACCTTAGTTACGCTACACCGTCGGTTTGTGTCCTTAGTTACGCAGCACCGTCGGTTTGTTTCCTTTGTTACGCTACAGCGTCGGTTTGTTTCCTTAGTTAAGCAACACCACCGGTTTGTTTCCTTAGTTACACAACACCACCGGTTTGTTTCCTTTGTTACACTACACCGTCGGTTTGTTTTCTTAGTTACGCAACACCGTCGGTTTGTTTCCTTAGTTACAACACCACCAGCGGTTTGTTTCCTTAGTTATGCAGCACCATCGGTTTATTTCCTTTGTTACGCTACAGCGTCGGTTTGTTTCCTTGGTTACGCTACACCGTCGGTTTGTGTCCTTAGTTACGCAGCACCGTCGGTTTGTTTCCTTTGTTACGCTACAGCGTCGGGTTTGTTTACTTAGTTACACAACACCACCGGTTTGTTTCCTTTGTTACACTACACCGTCGGTTTGTTTCCTTTGTTACGCTACAGCGTCGGTTTGTTTCCTTAGTTAAGCAACACCACTGGTTTGTTTCCTTAGTTACACAACACCACCGGTTTGTTTCCTTTGTTACACTACACCGTCGGTTTGTTTTCTTAGTTACGCAACACCGCCGGTTTGTTTCCTTAGTTACAACACCACCAGCGGTTTGTTTCCTTAGTTATGCAGCACCATCGGTTTATTTCCTTTGTTACGCTACAGCGTCGGTTTGTTTACTTAGTTACACAACACCACCGGTTTGTTTCCTTTGTTACACTACACCGTCGGTTTGTTACCTTAGTTACGCTACACCGTCGGTTTGTTTCCTTAGTTACGCAGCACCGTTGGTTTGTTTCCTTTGTTACGCTACAGCGTCGGTTTGTTTCCTTAGTTAAGCAACACCGCCGGTTTGTTTCCTTAGTTACGCAACACCACCGGTTTGTTTCCTTTGTTACACTACACCGTCGGTTTGTTTCCTTAGTTACGCTACACCGTCGGTTTGTTTCCTTAGTTACGCAGCACCGTCGGTTTGTTTCCTTTGTTACGCTACAGCGTCGGTTTGTTTCCTCAGTTACGCTACACCGTCGGTTTGTTTCCTTAGTTACGCTACACCGTCGGTTTGTTTCCTTAGTTACGCAACACCGCCGGTTTGTTTCCTTTGTTACGCTACAGCGTCGGTTTGTTTCCTTTGTTACACTACACCGTCGGTTTGTTTCCTTGGTTACGCTACAGCGTCAGTTTGTGTCCTTAGTTACGCAGCACCGTCGGTTTGTTTCCTTTGTTACGCTACAGCGTCGGTTTGTTTCCTTAGTTACGCAACACCGCCGGTTTGTTTCCTTTGTTACGCTACAGCGTTGGTTTGTTTCCTTGGTTACGCTACACCGTCGGTTTGTGTCCGTAGTTACGCAGCACCGTCGGTTAGTTTCCTTTGTTATGCTACAACGTCGGTTTGTTTACTTAGTTACACAACACCACCGGTTTGTTTCCTTTGTTACACTACACCGTCGGTTTGTTTCCTTTGTTACGCTACAGTGTCGGTTTGTTTCCTTAGTTAAGCAACACCGCCGGTTTGTTTCCTTAGTTACGCAGCACCGTCGGTTTGTTTCCTTTGTTACACTACAGTGTCGGTTTGTTTCCTTGGTTACGCTACAGCGTCGGTTTGTTTCCTTGGTTACGCTACAGCGTCGGTTTGTTTCCTTAGTTACAACACCACCGGCGGTGTGTTTCCTTAGTTACGCAGCACCATCGGTTTGTTTCCTTTGTTACGCTACAGCGTCGGTTTGTTTCCTTAGTTACGCAACACCACCGGTTTGTTTCCTTTGTTACACTACACCGTCGGTTTGTTTCCTTAGTTACGCTACACTGTCGGTTTGTTTCCTTAGTTACACAGCACCGTCGGTTTGTTTCCTTTGTTACGCTACAGCATCGGTTTGTTTCCTTGGTTATGCTACACCGTCGGTTTGTGTCCTTAGTTACGCAGCACCGTCGGTTTGTTTCCTTTGTTACGCTACAGCGTCGGTTTGTTTCCTTGGTTACGCTACAGCGTTGGTTTGTGTCCTTAGTTACGCAGCACCGTCGGTTTGTTTCCTTTGTTATGCTACAGCATCGGTTTGTTTCCTTTGTTACGCTACAGCATCGGTTTGTTTCCTTTGTTACACTACAGCATCGGTTTGTTTCCTTGGTTATGCTACAGCGTCGGTTTGTGTCCTTAGTTACGCAGCACCGTCGGTTTGTTTCCTTTGTTACGCTACAGCGTCGGTTTGTGTCCTTAGTTACGCAACACCGTCGGTTTGTTTCCTTTGTTACACTACACCATCGATTTGTTTTCTAATGGCCTCAGTTTGTTTTGTAAACTTTCACTGCAGTGTCATTTTGTTTCGTAAATGTTACTCTATAGCAAAAAATAGTTATAACTGATGTATTAATGCAGTGGGATTACTAGCAGCATTATACTGTTGGTTCATGCCAAATCAAAATAAATGCAGCTGGAATAGATCATTTTAGTTTATACATATGAGAAATATTACCGAGCATTATTGACTGCGGCTTAATAATCCTGCAGCGTTTTGCAGACCTAGACTACATACAAATATAGGTCAATAATAATTATGGATTTGACCATATTAGGCTTTAGCTAAGGAAACCTGTTTTATGTTACACAAGGCAGAAAAAAAGAAGGAGAAAGTTGACTTGTGAACACTTTTTTTTGTTTGTTATTTTTTGGTTCCTTACAATTCACAGCTTCCATATTTTTCACATTTTTTTCATACCTGGATGTGTGTGTGCGGTGTGTTTAAACCTGCTCTTTTCTATTCTATCCTCTAATTAGTTTCAAATCTCAGTTGCTCTGAACAGACAGGCTTGTACTGTATAATAATATTTTAATAACAGATGGTGCATATAAGGTGTGTCAGTGCACATGTGTATGTGTGTGAAAGAAAAATGTGTGTGTGTATGTGTGTCATGCTGTCTCTGACCCGCTGCGTTTATTCTAATTTTGTCCTCATCACAGTCAGAGACCTGTCTCATATTACTGACATGCTCCTCAAGGTGCTCTGAGCAATCTACCTGAAACAGGTGTCCAAACAATTGATGTGCTATGTGTGTCTGTGTATACTGTGTACGTGGTTTGCTATTAAAACAGACAAGCATTGAGCTTTGAGACCGTCTCGTGAGACACATGCTGTAGCACCCCCCACCCCTCAATATTCGTGTCAAATGAAGTCTCCTCTCAAATCCTACACTTTCTAATTATCCAAGGGTTGCTCCTGACGTCACAATTAAAGCTGCTCGTTTATTATATTGACTTTGTCATACTTTCCTTATGTTGTGCCATATGTGTGGTGTGACTGCAAGAGTGTGAGCAAAGGCAAATGATTTTACAGGCTTCTTTAATGCATTCCTAGGAGAGAAAAACGACTTCATCGGGAGACAGATTGGGATTTTATTTTCTTCAGCCTCACAAATATGCAGTTAGATCGAATCCCAAATGATTTCCAAAAATGCCGTCTACGTAGGATATAAAGAACGAAACATGATTGGGTTTGCCGTTCTAGAAAAAAATAATCAACGATGGGGTGGTTTAACGCGGCCCGGAGTTAGCATTGCATTAAGATAAACCTGGCACTACTGCTGTTTTAGAATATTAATCAACACCTGCTGGCCAATCAGAATTGAAAATATAACACAATATAGCACTGTGATATACAACATCATGACCTTGTTCACTCTATATAATGCACTTTCTGAGCACCAGAACAAAGACAAATATAAACGCCTTAACACTGAAATGTCATATGTGATAGAACAATGTGACTTTATAGTCCACTTGTCACCTGAGATATTATTCTTGCAGATTTAAGAATTCCTCTGTGAGGTTTATTGAACTCCAGCCTTCTTTGCTGTCACAATGCAGGCAAACACCATCTTTTATTTAAAACCGTGTGCCTTATTATTAATGCATGATCCAAATGGTTATGTATAATCTTACATTGCAAATGGAGCAGCTTGCATACACGTTTTGTTATTTTCAAATATTTACAGAGATGAGATTTTCTGGATTATGCAATAAATTTCACACTTATATAGATTATAAGGGGTATAATGAAGTGTCACAATCTGTACTTTTTATTTGTTTAGTGATCCAAAAATTCACTTGTGTATATGCATTTGGATTAACATTGACGTGGCCTAATCTGGGATACACTGTATGGCCAAAGGTATGTTGACACCACTAGAGCACTGATGTCTGGAAAGAAGGCCAGGTGCGACGTTGGTATTCCAGTTCATCCCTAAAGTGTTCAGTTGGGTTGAGGTCAAGGCTCTGCACAGGCCACTGGAGTTCTTCCAGACCAATCTTGGCAATCCCATGGAGCTTGCTTGGTGCACAGGGGCATAGCCATTCTGGAACAGGTTTGCCTCATAGTTCTAGTGAAAGGAAATCTTAATGCTACAGCATATAAAGACATTCTAGACAGTTTTGTGTTTCTAACTTTGGGGCAACATTTTGGGGAAGACCCTCATAAGGGTGTTATGGTCAAGTGTCCACATACTTTTGGCATTATAGTGTATGTAGTGCACCTACAGCTATTAATAGCTGCATTTGTATTCATTTAAAACACATCATGTCTTAAGGTCTGAACCTTATTGACTAATGGAATGTGAGATTTTAGGCAATATTTCTATAATTCTTATAGTTAGGTTTGTACGCAGAGCATTTACCCACATTCATCATCCTAAGCATCTGCAAACAACTCATTCTTTTGCATTATTTCTACACACAGGTAATAATTCTTTTCTGGCTTGCCATCTGCCTCAATGCAGTGGTACCCTGATTGAGGCTGTGGCACCTGCTCTACTATAAAATACCTACTGAAAAGTTGGGCAGAAGTCCAGTTTTATTAAACTTCCATCTGAATGTATTTCATACACAAGTCATCTCAAACATTTTTGTAGGACTCTAAACAACAAAATTACCATAATCAACCTTTATAATGCGCATCTGTGATTGGAATTTTGACATGTATTGATGATCTGATATAAGGACTAAAGTAATGCACGCTGTAAGAAGTCTATTCCAGTGATGCAGCTGTCAACAGAGTGAGACTGAAGCCTCGAGGGAGTGCTTTACCACGTAATGAACAAGTGATCATTCCATCAGGTAATGTGGCACATATTGGCAGTGCAGGGTGGATGATGAGTCTTGTGACTTGTGCCCTTGAAAATCATTATGGTGATGGATAAGGGTGAGATGGATGGAGCGAAATTCAAGGTAATCGCAGAAGAAAAGCTATAAGAGACTTGAGACTGGGGTGGAGGTTCACCATACGTGAGGAGAACGAGCTTAATCATACTGCCAAAGCTACACTCGAGAACCACAAATGTATTTGAATGGCCCAGTCAAAGCCTAGACCTCAATCCAATTGAGAATCTGTGGCAAGACTTGAAATTTGCTTTTCACCAATGATCTCCATCCAGTCTGAGAGAGCTTGACCAATGTTGCCAAGAAGAATGGGCAGAAATATCAGGATCCAGATGTGCAAAGCTGATACAGAGATCCCAGATTTATAGCTGTAATTGCAGCCGACAAGGTGATTCCAATAAGTAATGGCCCTGGGGATGTGGGCTGGTGAAGACTTATTTAACCAACCAGTGTCTGTTTTTTGTTGTTGTTTCATTTAATTCAAATGTTAGACACAATCCCAATTAAATGGTAAATGGTCTGCACTTATATAGCGCTTTTTAAACCTTACCGGTCCTACACAGCACTTTACACTGGTTCTCATTCACACACACTCAAACACCAATGGTAGCAGAGCTGCCATGCAAGGCACTAGCTTGCTATCGGGAGCAACTTGGGGGTTCAGTGTCTTGCCCAAGGACACTTCAGTATGTGGAATCACGTGGGCCGGGGCTCTACCACCTGAGCCACAGCCACCCATTAAGCCCATTTCAATTCCACTCTGTGACACTATAACATGTTAATGCTTAAGGGAGTGAATACTTATGCGAGGCACTGTATCTCAATATATATCTGTTCTTTAAGAATGGATAGCTTTTTTTAATGATTGACAAACTAGCAAATTCTTCCAGGCTTCCATTGTACAATGTACAAAGAACAAGACCCAGATTTATAAGCGCAAGAAGTTAAAATTTTAAAGATTTGGTCTACCTCCACCCAGTGGAATACTGTATCCATCCAAACGGGTTTGTTTCAAGTAATTCACATTCATGTACCTGCCACAAAAAATCCATCAGGACACAGGAATTATTAATGACGCTTCATTAATCACTGCTTTTTGTGTAATAGAAGGCTATGTTGCAGACTTCATCATACTGGATTTTAGATGTTTTTCTGGGCATGCCTATGGCATGAGGTATCTTTGCACTGGCAAGTTCATCTTTGATGCTGCCTGAAGATAAGATAATCTGTTTGTGAGTGTGCTTTAACCAGGTGTGGTATAGGGGGCTAAGAGTATGGTTTCATTCTACCAGATTTTTGAGGAATGCTCAGATTGAAAGCTTCAAGACGAGCCGATTTCTGTATCCTAAGTACTAGGGTCTTCCGAGAACACCTTCTACTGGAGTGTAGATATTTTTGTCCAGAGCATCTGTATGTTTTGATTGCCAGACCCGTCAAAGAGGCGGTTGGACTACCCATAATGTACATACAGCTCTGCCAACATCTATGGTTCATTCAAAATATATATGACCAAGAGTAAAATTTACACAGTGGAAAAGCCAGTTCACTGAAGGGGAAAGGACATGTGTTTGCTTCTGGTAGCAGTTACTTTTGCTTCTCTATGACTTTCTCCAATAGAAAAACGAGGGCGGGGTTATGATCTCTGGTAAAACCACAAGATAGAATGTACTGTTTATCATTTACGCTGTCAGCATGGAGCCACCAAAATGTGTCAGGGTTTTTTGTGGTGAAGTAAAATTGTTGTCTGTCTGCTGCTAGGATTTTCTTATTAGCAATGTTGTCACCTCTTATATTGAACTTGTCAGTCAATATCTGTGCCTCAGCCAAATTAAGTAATTGCTGGACAATTGATGTGGCAACATATATTTCCACACAACTCTGTAATTAATGTCTGGTGTTTTAATATTATGGATAATGTCATACATCTTCCATATAATTTGGCCATTTGCTTTCAGGAACATGATTTTGAAATGTTGTTAGCGTTAACATTTTTACATTTGCCTGATTTGTTTTTTGTTTTTTTTATCCAAAGCCATTTACAATTGGGACAAGATACAGCTGAGCAGATGAGAATGATGGGTTTTGTTCAAGTGGCAGCTTGGTGGTACCACTTTTTTCTCCTCTACTTATGTAATGCTCTAACTATATAGACACGGACAGCTTTCAGTCTTTCTCTCTATGCCCTTTTTGCTCTGGACAGCCATTCTGTCTCACTTTCTTCCTTCATTCTTCTGCCCATGTCTCTCTTCTTTCCTCAGACTGGGCTCTCTATTTGCCATGCCCCTTTTGCCTTGTCTCTGTCATTCATTTCCATATTCCACCTTTACTTCTCTCTCTCTCTCTCTCTCTCTCTCTCTCTCTCTCTCTCTCTCTCTCTCTCTCTGTGTCTCTCTGTCTCTCTGTGACATTTGGCCATGCCCATGTGACTGGCTGATGCACAGCCTGTGGTTTAAGGAGTATTTGTCTGCTGAGAGAGCCTGGCAAAGAGAGATAACAGAGAAGACCACACACCAAAAGCAGACATGCATACACACACTCACACCTCTTAACACACAGGAATACTTTGGACAATCACACAAACACTCCACGTGTAACCTTGCAGTCACACTCGCATGGGTCAAGCAGGGAAGCAAAGCTAAACATGTTTTCTGTCTCACAATCCACATAAAAAGACATTTGGTGGAATTTGACACATTATATACATATACAGTAGTGCACATATATACTATATACTATAGCTAATTATTCTATAATGTAATTATACCCTTACCAACAACTTTATTAGGAACACCTGCATATTCATGCAGTTATTCAATCGGCCAGTCGTGTGGCAACAGCATAACACTGTGTTAATAAGAGAGGTCAGAGGTGAATGACCAGACCAGTTCCAGCTGACAGGAAGGCCACTGTAACCACTCTTTACAAGTAATGTAAGCAGAAAAGAATAGATTCACCAGAACTGGACAGTTTCAATTGGGGAAAAAGTCCAGGCGGCATTTTTCACATTCAGTGCTGTGTCTGGAGTGTTGAGTCAGAATTGGCAGAAAAAATTTGGATGCATACATGACATGCCAGCTCAGATAAGTCAAATGCCATTATGCCCTAATTCCAGGCATTAAAGAAGTCTGACTACAAGGGGACTGGCAGGAGCTGCAGCCAATCCGAGCAGTATGTGTGAAAATGGAAACAAAGCACATGGGAGCAAGAGAGAGAGAGAGAGAAAGAGTTAGCTGCTAAACTATGAGGAACAAGTTTCAGGACTGAGAGTTTTAGAAAGAAATACAAAGCAAAACAAAACATGGAAACCACCACGTGTTACAATTTTGTTCATTAGCAGTCTGCATCTAACAGCCCAAGAGTCATGCAGAGTCTTAGTGAAATCTCCTACATTCACATTAGCTTAGACTGAGTGTATGCATATGTAGTGAACACGTAACACGTTTCTGAGTTTACTGTTTCAACTAGGTATTTAAAAAGCCCTATTACTTTCCAGACTCGCACTCATGCTCTCAGGGCCCGAAGTGGTGTCTGCAATTCTGCCTGCCTTTTTTTTTTTTCCACCCTCCTTCAGGGACCCAGCAGATGGTGGCTGTTTAAAAACTCCAGTCACCGTGTGGACAGGGCCCCTGCTGAGGTAGCATTGATCATAGAAATGGTGTGGAAATGACATTGATCATTCGTACACCTCCACGGAGCCAACTGCTCATGAATGCAAAGCAACGCACTGCAATTAAAAAAAAAAAGCATGCTGCTGACTGTTGAGGGAGGTAAGGGATTTACCGTGAGTTCGTTAATATGACAAAAAGTTGCCAGATGCTAATATCCATGCACGAAGTCGGATTGTTCCCTGCTGGAACGAACTGGCTGATTAAAATTGATTCAGTATTAGGTGTTCACTCTGTGTGACATGTAATCAACACTGCCACAAATAAACATCTTAATCAAATGTGTTAATGAATGTATGTGCCATTCAGTGCCCTTTAAATCCCCAAGACCTCCTGTCAATATTATTTATCAGGGAAAAACACTACTATATTACCAGCTCACATTAATACATTTGTGTGCGATGCAAAAGAAAATAAAGATCCATCCGTCAATCCATTTCCCATACCTTATCCGTATCCTGCACAGGACTGCAGGGGAGCCTGGAGCCTAATCCCAGGGAACTCGAGGCACAAGGTGGGGGACATCCTGGATGGGATGCCAACACATCGCTGGGCACAATTACGCACATCCATTCACACACTGGCATTTCCAAATTGTCTCTAATCAGCCTACAGCGCATGTTTTTGGACTGGGGTGGGAAACTGGAGTACCTGGAGGAAGCCCCCGAAGCACAGGGAGAACACGCAGGCTCCATGCACACCGAGTGGAGGCGGGATTCGAACCCCCAACCCCAGAGGTGCTAACCACTAAGCCACCATGCCACATCCACATATATGAGCACACAGAAGTTTAGGTCTTTATTTATTTATTTGTTTATTATCATTAAATACGATAATAGTAATAGAAAGTTCATACAGTATAAACAGACGTATGGAAACCGTAATGGAGAAGGTAGGTGTAGGGAAAGAGAAAGAAAGGAAGTGTGTTCTCGAGTACTTATTTGTGTGTATTTATTTTGTTCTGCCTTTTGTGACCTAGCAGATGAAGGGGGAAAAAAGCCATCCTCTATTTTACCTGAAAAAGGTCCCTTTCATTATTATTTTATTTTATTTTATTTATAATTTTTTTTAATACAGTTTTCTAAAAAAAATATATTTATTTATTTATTTATTTATTTTATTTTTTTTTTGCGCTGTTGGGGCGTGACATATATCTTGAGCTAATTGGCTTTTTGTTTTCTCCTCAAATGATAACAATTAGCATGTTATACCTACTATGACCACAAAGGGGCAACTGTCCTCTTCTTAAATGATATGTTGCACATTATACCATGTACACAATTGTGCAATTTGTTTTTTCCTTAAGCAATAACAATTTGCATATTTTACCAACTATGACCACAAGGAGCAGCGTTTTGCATGTATTACCAGTTTCGGCCACGAGAAGCAGATGAATAAGAAACTGAGGGTAGAGGTTATCCTGTGGGCTAATAGCTAGTAGTAATCACACATATTTTAGCGATTAAAATAAATGTACCTGCCTTATTATTTATTTTTTTTCCCCCAGCCAAACCACTACTACAGAAGCGATTTAAAGCACTCTATTTCATAAATGTCCAGGCTTCGGGTTTTGTATCTCTTCTGTTTGGCTGTGTTTATTCCAATTTTGCATGGCTGCTATCCGGCTTTATCTTGAGCCGAATGCGGCCGAGCCGGAATTGAATCGGTGTTACAGACCCATTCTGATTTGGTATGAAGGACTGAAACATAGTGCTATGTATATAAAACTATATTGGGTCTGGTTCAGTGTAATTCAGTTTGATGGCATGTTTGCAATATTTGGGATATTGATCCATCTTTAGAATTTCATCAAGAAGCATAGTCCAATTCTCTGTTTATCAGATTCGGTCTCTGTGGCAGCCTGCAGCTAATCCCCTCAATTACTTATCGTTACAGGCTTCGTAACACAGCAGCCGTTAGAATGAAACCTCCTCTCAGATTAGCTCCATTCGGTCCAGACATCCGTCATCTACATCAACCGATAGAACCGATTCTAATGCTTCATTCTTCTCATTTTGGTTTTATGTCACATTCCACTTTTGTGGTTTTACACAAGTTTCATGCTGCTAGGCTTTTCGAATCTCACTATATATATATTATTGTTCATTTTTATTATTCACCACTGTTGATTTGTTCATTTGTTTTTATGAAATGAATGGGCACACATGCTTTTTTTAGTACAATAACTTGGGCAAGTAGCCAGGTATAATCAAATGGCCAATTTTGGTTAATACGCACCAATGAAAAGCCTTTTCTTCTTGGTCTGCTCACCTAACAACAATTTAGATTTTTGTGGAAAGGTTATAAAAAATTCAGATAATCATATTTTTGGCCATTTTTAATTTTTTTTTATTTTAAGTTGGGTTTCATGCATGTCTTCCACTTTTTCCTGATAAGGATCATGGTGGAACCTGGGAACCTTGAGTGCGAAGCAGGAATACACCCTGGGTGGAACGCCAGTCCATTACAGTTCACCCTGTAGAACCATTTTCACAGCCAATCCACCTAATGCCATGTTTTTTTGTGTGAAGTGGGAGGAATCCACACATGCTAAACTCCACAGAGATAGTATCTCTAGGTAAGGATTGAACCTGGGACACTTGAGCTGTAAGCCGGCAGCATTACCCTGTTCAACACTGCCAGTTTAGTGTATTTTGTGAACTAATAACTGACAGAAATGTAGTATATGAAGTCCTCCAGTTAAATGTTAGTCTGTTTTAGTTCAGAGTCCATCTATCCTCCCATTTTAGGGGACAGCCGGAGTACAATAGGATCCAATCTTCTCTCCCATTCTCAGAAATAATGGCCCTTTCTTTGTTATAAGGGGTCCTGGTAATTGGATATAATTGGATTTAAAGGCTCACTGGCCTTGTGGTCATACTATCCTCTTCTGACAATAGAACACTCTCTGTGTGTGTGTGTGTGTGTGTGTGTGTGTGTCACTATGATGGAGAAAGAGAGCTGAAAGAAGACCCCAGTCAAAGCATGTCATGGACTCTTTCTCACCCCCAATGTGTACTGTAACTTCATTGATAATGACTGACTATCTCTATTGCCCTGCCATTGGACTACACTAATCCATCCAGAGCCTAGCTTTAAGATTTAGCCTAAACAAAGCCCGGAGAGTGCGAACTATAACGTTGAGGTCTTGCTCCCATTAACAGTGCTTTGCATCAACCCGATTGCCTTGTGTTGCAGCAGCCATCTGAGAGTTTATTCTTTACACACCCTGTCCTCGCTGGATGCGCCACTCCGGTAAGCAATCTTGTGCCTGGAGTGAGGCTGTTGGTCAAGACCGTGAAGTCATTTATCTTCGTAAATAAACTTTGTCTCCTTTGGATTTGGCTGTTTTTATATAGCAAATTTGAAGAAATATCCTTGTTGAATTATTTAATCTCTTCTCTCAACTGGATATGCAAAAATAATAATAAAAAAAAGGAAAAAAGTACTCTCTTGATCTTTGTAGATGATTTGTTTTCGTGCTCTCGATCTCCTGTGAGGGACCCACCACCGCCTCTGGCTGACAGCATCCATTTGAACCCTGATGACCTTGTCAAGGCTGATATTAACAGGTTTCTTGCTTGGCTGCTAGCCCCTAAGTGACACTCTCCATGAATTCATTTAAAGAGGCAATGCTGTGTACAAGGAAGCAAGGAAAAACGAACCTTTTTATGTGAAGCAATAACTGGATTATTGCTAATGTTCCTATACTGATCCTTTTTTTTTTTTTTTAATGCGAAGATCAGACATGCCCAAGCTACCACACTTATATTCCAATGCTCCAGAAGGCTTTAATTAACCGGATCATTAATAGCTAGGCCATGCTATTAATGGTCGGCATTTCATGCTTTATGATGTATGACGTTTGATTAGGGCATGTTACTGGTGGATTAAAAGAATTCGCTTCCTGATAAACATTATTGTTTGAACATAAAATGTTTCTGTAGGTAGTAATTATAAAACAATGAAAATTAGTGTCCTTAGCTAGCCAACTAATATAATTGTTGGCTAGGGGGTTAATTTCAGCTAGCAGATTTATACCAGCTGTCTCTGGAATATTTCTGAAATATTTCATGCTACTTTGAACATCTTTTACTGGAAAGTGCAGGTTATGGAAATAAGTAATTTCTTGCTGATAGATCAACCACGACCCTGACAAAGATAAAGCACTTATTGTAGAGTAAAGAAACAAATATAATATGCCCGTAGTTTGAGAGTTTGTAGTCCGTGAATGGTTTTAAACCATGGTTGGATTGGAAGCTGTGAATACAATCTGGCAACCCTGAGTTATACAAAACCACATCACCTGCAGGTGTTTTACTTGATTAATGCACGGTGACATGGTGTATATATCTTGAATATGGATGGAATTAAATGATTGATAATAGTGATAATATTCATGTATTTTTTTAAATGGCATCTCCATTGCATCTCCCCTTAAACTTACCCCTGATTTTATTTTCTATCTTAAGTCATGCTTGTTAATTTCAAATGGTTTATGAATCAGCAACTCCATATACAAATAATCAAATATACAACCTTCTTCATATTTAACATATTTAACATACCATAAATTATGCTTCTTTTTTGCTCTTTAGTTAGCTTTCTCAATGCAGAATGGTATATATTTTTTTGTTTACAAACTTTCTATGCAAAATCCCAGATTAATGAAAAACCTCGTCTCTAAAAAAAATTGAGACTCCAAAAAATGTTAACATGTTTAAGTTAACATTTTGTTAATTTTTTTATTTATTTAATTTTTTTTAGCCTCTGAAACCAGCTACATTGTGAAACAGTCCTAAACTGTCAATTTTGTACATCAAGAAAAATGAAAAACAAACAATGGTCAACATTAAATATTTTACATGTGAACATTATAAAACAATTTTTGTTTATATATATATATATATATATATATATATATATATATATATATATATAATATATATATATATATATATATATATATATAAAATTAGTTTTATTTATTTATTTATTTATTTATCTATCTATTTATTTGTTGTTTTGGTTTTTTTTTTTCATTTCCTCGTATAATGTTTTTATTTTTTTACTCACAGTATTCCTAAAACATGGACGATCCATTTACTTTTAATTGAATTGGTCGCAACGGGACTCCAATGTGGAAGAATAATAATAATAAGGAGAAGAAAACATACAATCCAATACGCTGTCTACACACCTTTGGTGCTTGGCTCCCTAAAATCATACAATTCCCCTAAGATGCCTACACACTTTCAGTGCTTGGCCCACTAATAACAAATAAGAAAACATTAAATTCGAATAGGCTGTCTACACACCTTTGCTTCTTTCCCCCCTAAACAGATACAATTCCCCTAGGATGCCTACACACCTTCGGTGCTTGGCCCCTAATAATAATAAGAAGAGGAAGAAAACATACAATTCCAGTAGGGTGCCTATGTGCCTTTGTTGCCAGGCCTCTGAAAAACACCTCTTTTTACACAATTTATCCATGAAAGGGGTGAAACCAAACTGCACCTAATAGCCACATTGTTGAATCCTCAGCCTAGTGTTATCCCAGTAATGCTGTTAGTTTTAAGATTTCATCTGTTTTTTATTGAATTCAGCAATCTAACACCACCAGGAACCCTATAATAGTGTCTCAGTCCCTGTCAACAGGAAATTGAAGAAGGGAGTGGCTAGGGGGAAACGAGACCAATTAAGTCATTCGTTTCTTTCCTTTTCTTTCTGTCTGAAGAAAGATCCATGGAAACAGGGTTTTCCATGAGTGTAGCTCGCCCCGATAACTGGAAATGTACACGAAGAAGGTCTACCTCTGACAAAATACATGTTCTGTATGTGTGTTAGAGTATGAGTGTTGCTATGTCAAGCATTTTACAGAAGTAGTGTTTATTTTCCAGAAAACATGAAGTGTAAACTCTGTAAATATAGCAAAAAAAAAAAAAAACTTCATGTGCCAATTCCTGCAGCTTTGTAGCTCCGATCTGTCTGATGTGCTGCCAAGCTGGGCACTAAGGGTGTATCCATGCGAGGAAGGTGTGTGTGGGATGGAGGTTTGTTGGGAAGCACTGCTGGTGAACTTAACATCTGAAGAGTGCCAGATAACAAGCGAACAAAAATGCCAGGCCGTATACAAGGTCCCACCTGGCACCTTTGTTTTGTTGGATGAAGAAAAAGGGAGGATTTGTTTGCCAATTTGAAAGTAGGGCAGATGGTTTATCAGATCGGATGAACTCACCTATGATCTGATAACCCCCCGTCAAGCTGCACAGGAGCATAACGCCCACGAACATACACACGTAGGGATGGATGGTGTACTGTACACACGAACAGCACACATTATGCAGTTGTGCTCTATATTGCCAGCCAGGATACTGTTTTTAGATAAATGGATGGATGGGTTAACTGTTACACACCCCAACAGGGGAACTAATAGTCCCCTTGAGGCTCTAGAACATATACTGTAGCATTGGAGCTGTATGTCTTTAGGGAGCACTTTTCGCATTTTTTTTTTCTTCTCAACACTATTTTGAGAAATAACCGAATAACAGACATATTGCTTGTAACCAGCTGAAACCTGTTAACATAAGGCAAGAGCTATAACAATACACTACAAGGCTGTCATTTTATATACAGGATCACTCTTGCAAGTCTGGAATGTTTTAAACAATGTTAATGGCTTCGGGGAATAACCATGTGTCTCTTCAAGCATCATCAGGTACTGAGTTCTTGAAAGCTACAAAGAAATATTATTCAGCTTAAAGCTAATGAAGCAAAGAGATCACCTCAATAAAATTGTTTTTGTGTGTGTGTGTTTTTAAGCAATTTTAGCCCTGGGATGATTCACTGGAGCAAAAGCTTTATTTTATTGACCCCTAATGTGTAGTCTTTATATATATATATATATATAAAATCTCAAACCTGAGCATGCCAGGTAGCAAATTTAGTATCAAATATCCTATAATGCAATTCCTTCTCCCCTCTTTTTTTTTTTTTTTTTTTACTATTTTATACTGCATCTAATAATATAATTTCATATCACAAATCCTCTATGACTTTTTCTGGTAATACGCTGTATATTAAGGGAATAACGCAATAAAAATGCACAGTGGAGAATTTAATTGCTTGCAGAATATGGCTTATGAGAGCGAGAAAGAGAGAAAAGGAGTAGGAGGGGGATTGTTAGAGTAAAAAAAAAAGAAGAAGAATGATGATATTGGAGATATGTTAAAAGGGAGAGAGTTCACAGCCTCGACAATATGGCCGACGTCGCGCCGGGCGGAGCGTGAGGTGGTTGCCATGCCAATGTCATCAGGGTGCAGCGGTTCGACAAGCTGTACGTCCACAATCCCATCAAGCTACGTTTTCCGAAAAACAACAAAAAAAGACACGTTTCATGCATAATGTGTAAATATCTATCTTTCTCCCACTCTCGTTCCATCCCTCTTTCTCACGCTCTCCAGCTGCACACGTTCTCTTTGCATATCTTGCACATGGCTGACACCTCAGGGTGATGAGTTCCACCTTGACAGATAAAATTGTTAATGAAGCGGTAAATATATTGCGCAGGCTCACGGTAGCAGAGTAGCAGCTGAGCGAGGCTCGTCTTCCAGGCAGGAGAGTAATGGTTCAGCCGCTCCACACGTTGCTCGGTACAGTTTCATAGATAACGTGACAGTTGTGGGGTTTTTAATGCCGCATCGTCCGTGCTTTCAACCACCGGATAAACCCTGCTGTAAGATTCCTGACAGGCGAACGGCTTTCGTGAAGAAATATAGCTCTACCTGCTCTTGAAATATCGCTTTCAGAGCAAAGGGGCGCGTTTAATTTTTCCGCTTGCAACAAATACGACAGCCTGAGAAGTATTGTTGAGAATTGTGTACAAGGTTCAGTGCCTTTTAATTTCCATATGATTAACTTTTTTTTTTTTCCCCTACTACCTAATTTCTCTTTCTCACTTGTCTCCTATGGTAAAGACCAAAAATATCCAATGTGATGTAGCAAGAAAGACTATTTAAATCTTCGAATTGTTTATGGATATCATCTCTGTAAGGAATTACTAAAGTCCCCATGAAATTAAAATGGCAGTTTTCGGGCTTTTAGTATGAATATGTTCGCCGTAAGGTTATCTATAAGCAAGTGCGCGCCAAGACAATGACAAAATTCGCATTTAGAAGATATATCCGTTCAAAATTTACATTCTGTCTCTACCACCAATACAGAGCAAGAATTTTAATGACATCATTCTGCACTTCAGTAGCTCATCTGATTTTTTTTGTCCAATCAAATGCTCTCTAGAATCTGAAGAGTCCCGCCCCCAACATTAGAAAAATCCATGGAACTAACTGTCAAGTACGACTTAGCCCAGGCTGTGAGGTAAGCTAAACACTATTGTCTATATAAAAAGGGGGAGGAGCCACCCGATATGTCCCACCCTGACTTCCTGTTTCAGTGGCAATCACGTCATTTATTTCTCTCGTACCACAGCAATTTTCCAAAGATTGTTTTTTTTATTATTATTATTTCTAGTTAGATTTAATGTTGTGAAACAAGTTAGTTCATGTTTCCACTTATATACATTATAAACATTCTTCCCTTGCCAGTCTCTCGTTTTTTGTTTTTTCTTAATTCCTTCAGATTCTTTTTGACTTATAAGGTTTCAAATGCATGTTCTATATGAAGGCAAATTCAGTTATTTGTACTGATCAAAACATTTCAGTAGACAAGATTAAATACCAAGTCCTAAAGGCCATTGTTTTTTTTTATTCATTATTTTTTCACATAAGATTTGTGCGCAGCAAACATTTTGGCTTGTCATAACTTACTTTTTTTTTTTGTTTTTTTTTTTTCCAACCTGTCAAGCAAGATAATTCTCTCACTTCCATCACAAATGATTTTGTTTTTACTCTCTACAGAAGCACTGTAAGCTTAAAAAATTCCTTACTTCATAGCCACAGGCAATTACTGGAACATTTTATGGAGCAGCTATATAGAAGTTAGCATATTCATGGACAGACAAACCTCAGACATCTGTTTTGAAAACCTGAAAAGATGTTAATTACTGCCTAAAAACAAAGTTAAACCTGTATTCTCTTATCAAAACTAAGTGCTGAAGCATTAGGTAGCTTAACCTATCACCTCTCTAGGGTTATGTGAAACTTTTTGTTGTTGTTGAGTAACTCCTCAACAAACTGAGTATTTAGTAAAATGATGCTTTATACATTCTGTATGTCTGTAGTTTCAGATATGTTACTGGATGATGAAATAAAAGCAGAAAACTTTTCAGCACTGAGAGTTTTGCTTGGATGGAGCATGCTAATTAGTTTCAGCTATCAAATATGACACATTAGCATCACAGCACTGTTGGAGAGCATTAATTTCTCATTACTGTTCGTTTCATATTTTACCTGCTGTGTCTTCCCCATGATGGAGGACACGGTACCACGAAACCAGAGTGAAACTCTTGACGCTAACACCACTAACGCACGTTAACATTGAGTGTCGTGTCTGACGGAGAGCTTTGCTTCATTAGCTTGTTTGCAGCCAGACTGAGCATTAAAACCAGATAGAAATCATTTAGCTGTGATATTGACTGGTTACACCCTAAGGCCGCAGGAGCCCGGCGATTCAAAACTGAACCGATAATTGTCCCTTTTTTTTCCCCCCCGAGTGTGGAGATTTAAGATAGTGCTGATAGAGTGAATTGTTTATCGTTCTTGGCACTGGTTCAATGGTTCTTGGCATCGCAAATGGCGGCTGAAGGAAATTTGGAAAGCGTATAATCGAGTAAACATTAATAAAGAAGGGGAAGAGCAATGAGGTAAAATCTGTGTAATTCAATTTAGTGGAAATTTGTTTGGAAGAGAGAGCCGCAAAGGGATACGGGCCTTGAATGGGTTTTGCTTTTGAACGTGCAGACGCTCATGGGCAACAACGTTTCTAATAGGCCTCCTGAGATGAGCGATGGCTGCCTTCCGTTAGTCAGGTTTCCAGGCTTTGCCGGAGTGGCTTGATGTAGTAGCTGTTATGTAGTTTGCTATTGTCTGTCCTTTCCTTAACCCAGTTTAGAAAAGCTTGATGATACAGTGCATTATCGGTGCATTTTTAATTAGCCTCCAGTAAAACAAAACAAAACAAAAAAAACACGAATAAGCTGACTATTAGTGTGTTATTCATGAATGGAGATGTGACGAGGAGAATGGAGAATTCAGGTTGTGAGGCGGCACACCTGGCACTGATTTGGATAATCAGTGGGAGAGACAGAGATAAGGCAGAGGCTGGAGGCACCAGTGAGAGAGAGACACACACACACGTGCGCTTTGTGTTTTGTTTGTGTGTTTTCTGTTCTGTTTAAGTTTGGTTCATTGCTAAACTTTTTGTTCAGGCTCCTCCTTTCCTGCCTTTTAAAGTTTGTTACACTGGCGCCGAAACCCGGAGAGAAGGAGGGACGTGCTGTCAGAGAGCTCTCGCTGCCCTCGCGGATTAGATACCAGTACGGATGTGTAGGTGTACAGTTGTTCCTAATAAAGTGGACGGTGAGTGTATAAGCACAAAATGCTTTCCAAAGAGTAGAGTTACAATACAATTAATTTCAATTAAAACCCCAGTTTGAGGGAAACAATAGCTGTGCATTTAGCACTAAAATTGGCAAAGTGATATAACAAAGGAAATTAAAATAGTAGTTGACCGAGATGGATAGAATCGACAGTGTTTATTATTAAAATAGCATTTTTATTGAGTCGATTAGCTTTAAAAAAAAAAAAAAAATGCTTTACGTATATAATATTTCACTAAGTGACGATTTAATGCCAGATTAAAAACCTTTTTAGAATACCATGGTTAAAAAGATCCAAAAACTGCAAATAGTCTCACTGACCTTTTGACCATGGCATGGTTGTTGGTGCCAGAACAACAACAAAAAAAAAAGCATTTTAGAGTGCACAGAATGCTGAACCTTGGGGTATTTGGGCTGCAGCAGCAGAAGACTACATTGGTTTCAACTCCAGCCAGCAAAGAACAGGGATCTTAACCTACCGTGGATGCAGGTTCACAGAAATTGGATAGGTGCAGTTGGAAAAAGGCAACCAGGCAGCGTTTTTCCAATACGAATCCAATCCTCAAATGCTTGTTCTTAGCTAAAAGAAGTGGAACCCGTTGTAGTCTTCTGCTGTTCTGTAGCCCATCCATGTCAAGGTTCAGTATGTATGTTGCATTCCAAGATGCTTCTCTGCTCACCGAGTTTGTAAAGACTGATTATTTGAGTTACTGTAGCCTTCCTGTCGGCTCAAAACTCTCTGGCCGTTCTCCTCTGACCTCTCTTCAAGAGGACATTCGGTCTCGTTTTCTCTCAGTAATACGTGCACAGTGTCTACATGCATGATGTGCAGTGAGGCTCAGCTGTGTTCATTTAACTTAATGGTCGTTATATTCCTCATTTACGTCAGTGGTCGTCTGCGGACGTATCCAGAGTCCCTTTTTCCAGCCAGAGACCGTGCCTCCTCATGAATTGTTTAATTGAGACAAAACAGCTGTGAAAACCTCTCCACTCTCCCAGTCCTATTCACTCTTCTAATTAATTCTGGGAAGGTATCACCGGCAAATTAGCCATGAACAAAACGTGTTACACTGAATGATTCATTGAACTATTTAAATTTCATTATTTCATTTCGGTGATGAGGGAGGCAATTAGCTTTTCCTCAGCTCACAAGCTTCTTGTGAAGATCTTTTAGAGCTTATTCAAGCTTGATGTTAACACACTTCCACACGCATGTGCTCTCACACATACACACACACACACACAAAACCCCATTGCTTTTGAGCTTTAATTACTTAAAAGATTTAGTACTCATATGCATCTGAATATGAATGAGCCTATAAAATTATTTTATATTACGGTGGAAGAGCGAATATTAACTGTAGCTCTGGAAAATTGGAAAGAAAGTCAGGAAGAAGCAATAACATTTGTTTTACTTTACTTACCCAGAGTACGGTTTACTCGTAGCTCATATTGTTGAGATTTTCATTTTCTTTCATGACCTGAGATCCACGTACAGTACAATCCTCCATATTCAACTGATCTTCGTAAAATCTTTGTTTTTTAATACAATTTATTTTCTTTAAAGCTATACCCCGACGTACTCTTAGGTTGAATAGCATATAGACATAAAACATGGTTAAACTGTGTTACAGATGAAAATAATTGAAAATAGTAACGTGTCGTGAGCATGGTGTGAGATGTTAATTTCAAAAGCAAAGCTGATTAATCATTTCAACTTTCAGATGGCCCACCCAAGCACAAGCAAAATGAGAATTGTATTAATGTCGAGGACACATTTTTGGCAATGCGGAAAATAAAAACAACAACAACGACGAACAAGAATCATCATTGCCTGTAAGTGCCATATGATACAATGGAATATAATGGTATAATTTTCCATTGTGCTTCTGTTTATATTATGTTTGCATTTGACAGTGTGTAGGCGTGTAAAATGTCAGGAGAGTGTTTTTAAAAAACAAAGCATTAAATAGCAGAGCTGGTGTAATAAAGCGGTGGCATTTTGAAATAAATTGTGTATGATGAATTGGAACAGCTTGACCAAAAAGACATTATAGTAAATATCATGAAAGCCACCACCTATTATAAATGGATGGATAGATAGATGGACAGATAGATGGATAGATTGAGGGCAGTAAATACTGCAGATCCTAGCGATTAGCAACACAATGATCATGAAATGGTAAATGGTGCACTTATATAGAGCTTTTATCCAAAGTGCTTTACACTGTGTCTCATTCACCCATTCACACACACCAATGGTAGCAGAGCTGCCATGCAAGGTGCTAACTTGCAATCGGGAGCAACTTGGGGTTCAGTGTCTTGCCCAAGGACACTTCGGCATGTGGAGTCATGCAGACCAGGAATCAAACCGCCAACCCTACGATTAATGGACAACCTGCTCTACCAACCAAGCCACAGCCGCCCACGAAGCCACCCATTATTAACCATGGAGGTTAATAATAAGAATTATTTACATCATGTTTTCACTTAAATGAAATACTTCACCGGGGAATTGGACAAACACTTACCTTATCACATGTGTGATAATAAACGCAGGGCTTTCCCAATATTGATACCGGACTCACCTCACTCTCATAATTGGGTTGAAAGGGCGAAAGGAATGCAGCGTTTTCTGCCATCATCTACACACTAATACGTTATACTTTCTCCCCTCGTCTCCCGGACACCTCGGTAAATTATTAACGCGTTTTAAATTACGCTCACGTCTTCGTGTAATTAGAGAGAGCACATTTGAGAGAAACAAAGAGAGCAAGAGCGATGCATTCATTATGTATGGACCTGGGGAGATGTACGTTTGCCTTCATCAAGCATTATCGCTGAGATATCTATTAAACAGATGTATTTACAAATTTCCAACCCTTAGTGCCAGCTTCTTTCCCCAAAGTCGTATTGGAATCCCGAGGAAAACACTGGGCCCAGTTAAATGAGACATGTAGTGATTTTGAATTCCTGTTTTCATGATTTGCCCTTATTGGCTGAGTGCCAAGCATTTCATGAGCTAAATTAGGTATGCTAGAAATGCTAAAATGATCACCAACCAGGCATATAGTATGTAGCCAGTGACTATAGCCTGATTTTATCTGGTCCAGATTTGGTCTTCCTTACAGTTTCTTGATTGAGAGCTAATCCCAATTGATTGTTGGTGCACATGATATGGTGTTGAGACCCAATCAATTACAAATGCGGGGGGCATGGTGGCTTAGGTGTTGGCATGTTTGCCTCGCACTTCCAGGCTTAGGGGTTCAATTCCCAACTCCACCCTGTGTGTGCGGAGCTTTCTCCCTGTGCTTCAGGAGTTTTCTCCAGGTACTCTAGGTTTTTCCACTAGTCCAAAGACATGCATTATAGGCTGATTGGCATCTATAAATTGTCAGTAATGTCTGAATGGGTGTGTGTGTGTGTACGATTGTGCCCTGCAATGGGCACCCCATCCAGGGTGTCCCCTGCCTTGTACCCCGAGTTCCCCAGGATAGGCTCCAGGCTCCCCATGACCTTGTGTACGATAAGCTGTTCAGGAAATCGATGTGTGAATCTACAAATGCATTAGGTTAGTAGTGTTCGGTAGTCAGCAATATAAATTCGAGAAACCACCAATGACAGAGCAAAAAGAAAAACAACTTAATGCCAGACCTACTGTATATTGAGCTATTGGTTGTCTCGGGTTGTGAATATGTTTCTGGTCTAGTACTGCTGGGACTTGTGTACAGTGTTGGCCATTATATTTTAATGTGTGGGTTGAGACTGCAGTCAGTTTAGGCACACCTGGAATGGAAATTCTTTAGAGCTCCTGATTTAGGCCTTTTCTTGTTGTTCTTGGTCTTGGGCTTTTAAAAGTGATGTTGCATTTTTCTTTACACTAATTTGTCTGATTGTCTAGTGTTCAACAAACAACCTGTAGAAAATGGACTATAGAAAACTGACTTTGCATGTGAGATGCTGTTCATTTATATTACACTGGATGGCCAAAAGTTTGTGGACACCTGACCATCACACCCATATGTGGTTCTTCCCCAAACTTTTACCAAAAAAGTTAGAATCACACAATTGTATAGCATGTACCTGTATACTGTAGCATTACAATTTCTCTTAACTGGAACTAAGGGACCCCAACCTGTTCCAGCATGACAATGGAAGAAAAAAAGCAAGCTGGAAAAAAGCAAGGTCTATAAAGACATGGTTTGCCAAGGCTGGAGTGGAAGAACTCTGTACAGAGCCCTAACCCACTAAACACTTTTAGCTTAGGGTTAGACTTCACCCCAGGCCTTCTCGTCCAACATCAGTGCCTGACCTCATGAATGCATTTGTTGCTGATTGAATACAAATCACCACATCCATGTGCCATAATCTAGTAGAAAACCTTCCAAGAAGAGTGACGGTTATAATAACAGTGAATGGTGAACTACATCTGGTATGGGATGTACATACGTATGTGGTAGTCAGGTGTCCACAAACTTTTGCCTATATAGTGTATATCTTTGGATTTTACATATGTAGTGGTCTTGGAGTGGCACAACCCTGCTTATTGGTGTTTTCCTTACACCCAACTTCCTGATTCAACTCGTCAGCTAATTAACAAGCCTGAACTAAGAACTGGAGGAGAAAAAACACCAAAATTGGCAGGATGGTGGTATTCCAGGAATAAGAAACATTCAAATCAAGGGCAAATCTAACCCAAGTAGAAGAGAGATTGTGCTGGACTGTGAAAGTGCCTGCAAATTGTTGGATCTCGTGTAGTACCATGGTATGCAAATGGTAGGCTACATTTGTGAGCAAATTATGGGACCGTCATGCTTAACATAAAGACCACAGCAGAGACAAAACATCAGTTAAATTGCTGATGGATATAACTACTTTTTTTCTGCCACACTGTTGGCAACAGTTAACACTTTATAGGACTGTGTGAATGGAACCCGGGGGCTCCTTTTTTTTTTAGTTTAATGTATTCTGGCTCTGTACATTGTACAGAACCATATGCCCTAGTGCTGTGCTTAGAGAGGGGCCCATCTGCCCAAAGCGATCCTGCAAGAGTTCTGCATAGCACTTGTGCTCAACAGGAGGCCTGCTGTAAAGGAGAAGACTCTTGAGTTTGCTTAGCACTTTTGCTGACGAATGAGGAGAGACATGGGAGTAAGACCTGTGATAATGGTGGTGGTGGTGGTGGTGGTGATCATTTTTCCTCTTTATCTCACCCCTTTGTGCCATCCTCCACCCTATGCTCTTTGAAGAATTGCAGCAACAGAATTCTGGTAGGTATGATATGGTGGACAGGAGCCTACTTAAACAAAATCAGTTATTTATAAAAGAAATGGCACAGTGAAGGGCATGGGGGTCGTGAAAGCACTATTGAACTGAATGCTCCAACATACTGTTGTCTCGATGTTAAAAGTGATAGATGTCAATACTATCACACGCCAATTGTCTAAAAGGCTAATTAATTCATAACACACAAGAACCACCCATTTCTTGGATTTAGCCATAATGCTGGTGTTATTTTCATTTTTCCCAGAGGACCATTTGTGTATGCAGTAGGGTGTCTTGCCCAGGCGGGTGTAAATGGCACATGAGTCCCTCTGGTTGGAGCCATACGGTCCTTGCAGCTGCCTGATTATTACGGATGTTGAGCAAGAGGGCAGATTTCCAAACATGTCTGCCTTAATGATAAAATTAGGACCCCACCACCATCTGACACTCCATAAGCCTTGGCCAGTCACAGTCTGGCAGGTTTGAGAGTCACCATCTTGATGACAGCCAAGGCTTCTCTGAATGACAACAAATGTCTGTGTGGGAGAACCTGTTTACATCTCACTTTGATTTTGAATTCATAAATAAATAATATTGCTAGCAACACTAGCAGGGTATTCAGGAGTAACATTTTACAGGAACTACTTGATATTTCAAAGAGGGAGAATACTGTTTCTAGTGCACTGTGTTGCTTATTGGCTTGGCCTGATCCCATTTGCAATATTCTGCCAAAGGTATTGACATGATTGATATTTTCTTATGAACTTCCTTATTTGTGAGAGATTGAATATTTGTGTAATTGGTTTTAGTAAGTACTACAGTGTCTCAACTTTGGCAATTACCATGGTCATGCAGTGAGGCTGTGAGAGGTGTGAAACTAAATGGGAGCTCCCTGCGATGCTGTTGGCTAGGTTCTGTATGTTACTTTTTCTTGTATGGTCAACTACTTTGATCATGCTACATTACAAACTCCCAGTTTATTTAAACAACTGAATCTATGTGTATTGTTTTTTAATTCTGTAGATACTGCTAAGTCTACCAAAGTCTACAGCATTATACCATGCCAATGACACCATGACCTGTCAATGGTGAAGATTTGCATTCAGCACGGACAGTGATCCTTACATTAAAACTGAGCTGATGTTGATTGTCTTGATTGGCGTTGTTATATCACTTTAGGATCACGTGAATATTTAACCCTTCAAGTAGTTGACAATTTCGTCGAAAATTAGCAGGATTCATGTTGACCCAACATTTCTACCAAATTATGGGTGGCAGTAAGCCCATTACAAGCTAGGCTATATCGAGAATGTCTTTTTGGGTTGGTTGGTGGTACTAGGTTTTAGAGGGGTTCCATTCGGAAACATCTGGCCCACTGAATGGACAAACTGATGAACCCTTTAAGGGTTCTAAAATGTATACATGACTTTCTAATGACAATAAATAACTTAAACATTAGTCAGTCTGATTTTGTTCAGGGGGACCTAGCTAAATCTAGGGTGCTTTGGTACCCCAAAGACACCTCAATTTGAACACTGGCCATATGTATGGGAGCCATAGTGAAGGCCCTCTGTAGGGTGCAGAAGGCTTGTTCAGCATATTTGTTCCACCTCAAGGTAGAAGAAGCTTCCCTTAAGTAGAGTGGTTAGATTGGCAGAAATACTACTGAATCCCCTAATGAGCCATTGATGCAAATAAAAGGCAAACTGCATTAAATGCTGTTACTCTAACAATTGTTTCAATCTTATTTGGCCTGCAATGTGACCACTCTGGATTTATAATGTAACCCAGAAACTACACCTTTTGCTTGTGGAATTTACATTCTTTTGGTCTTGACTAATACATTGTTCTCTATGCTTATTCGGTCCTGTCCTGATGTGTGACATGTTCATAAAAAGATGGGGATCAGGTCAACAGATCACTTCTCTATGCTACAATAAACAATCTAGCATGTTGCACAGAGCATTATTACAAAAGGATTAGAAGATTGATGTGGCACTTACCAAGCCACAGGGCATTTCCAAATATTCATAATGTCCTGATTTTGTGATTAATGCACTTATCTACCCCTGTACTTAATTTTAATGTGAAGTTATTGAGACCTCTATCATAACCCTTACCATAGAGGGCTAGCTGTACCATGGCTATGTGGTCTACTGGGGAGAAGGGGTAAGTTTTTGACTTTGGTAGTACTGTGCTCTCTACTAGTTCAGTGATGCAGTCATAAGGATGATGTGGGGAAAGAAGTTGGTCTTTCCTACTAAACACCTCTGATACCTCCTCATATTGAACAGGAATCACTGGGCTCGGGGCATTTCACAGAATTGGAGGCTAGAAGCAAATCGGGCTTTAGGATGCACTATTCAATACAGAAAACAGACCATGAAACAATGCCTCCCAATTGAGTTTTCAGAGCTTTGGAAGACCTAGGATGTCGGGGCAGGAAGTTTGCCTCAGGACAAAAAGCGGGATCTCTTCTTGGTGGGTGGCCGTGACTGTGGGGTCGAGGTGTTTCAAGAGTGCTAGAATCTGTAGAGTTGGAGATATTGGTATTGTGGGGACTCAGGGGATTACAAAGGCTATGCAGGATGAATCAGAGCTTATGGGCTGGTTGATTACATAAGTTACAGCAGTGCAATTTAGCAGTAAGATATTAGGCATCTGCACATCCTCCCTGGTTAGGAGAGACAGCTGCTTAGAAGGCCCTTCCATGGTGATGGCGAGACACCGCTATGTTTAAATACGAAAGCTGCTCTAATGTGACTCCAAGGGTGAGGAGGGGATGCTGTTGCGGAACAAACAGTCTCTCCTGAGCTACCACAGATCTGATAATGGAGTTCAGGCCCAGCTCCACGTGGTGGCTTTCATGTTGACCTTGGATAAGACTCGCAGAAAGAAATACAGGTTAAAATACATGCAAAGTATTTTAGAAAAACAGAGAAAATCAATTACAAAATGATCAGGCAAAGGCAAGAAAGCAAAAGGCTGATGAATGTAATCCAAAATACAGGAATATTACTGACCGGAATGTGAAGAACAATCCTTATTAAATAAGCCCAAGGGATGGCAGGATCAGTGGATGTGGTGTAGAGCACCTTACATCTATCTGGCAAGTCGTTTCTTAATATGGATTTTAGCGAGCAAACACTGTCCTTCACAGAATATCCCCTGATAAAATGGCCTCGGTCCAATCTACCTGCAATCATGCAAGTCTGAAATACAATAGAGCTCTTCCAGTTATTTTATGCCTTACAGTGATTTGAAGTCAGCAGTAAATTGAAGGCTTTGGGGCAGGTGGTGAAATTTTCAACTGGAGAGTCTAAAGATTTTAAAATTAGAGAGCAACTCTCACTACATGTAGACCTTTTATCCCCATCTTTCTGTTCCATTAGCAGCTAGGTGCAAAAAGAGAGTTTTTGTTGCTCTAAAATTTTATCTGCTCCTATCTGAGATGGCTGTATTAACAGGGTGTCACGAATGCGGAGACTGAGGCGGATGCACTTGCAGATTCAAAGTTTAATAAGAGTTCAAACCAAACACAAAAGACTGTAAGCATACATGAGCAAGGAAAATAAACATAAACCAATACTTAGGATATGGGAGATCATAACCGGGCAACCTGGGACAACCAAAACCAGACACCGGATGCTGTACAAATCGTGACTTAAATGCACACAGGTGCCCGTTATCCGGGATGAGATTCGGGTGCGGGTGGTCACGTGCCCATGATGCAGAGGTGTAGTGGCTGCTGGGAATTGAAGTCCGTGGTTCCTTCCGGAGATTCATAACACAGGGAAGGTTTCTGCTTTTTTATTTAGCTTCTTATTAATACAACCATCACACCAAAGACAACATAAAAAAACCCCAGTGTAGTTTCCTTTTGAGGTTTTGAGGACAGGATGTATCTTTCAGAACTTTGCCTGCAGTAGAATGATGTTTTAATTACAAAATGAATTGGACTCTGAAGCAAGGGCGTAGGTTTGATTTTGACAAAAGCAGTCCGCAGACATATGTGCCTATTCAAAGCTTTCATTTCCAACACACATGGATGGAACCATACAGTACATCAGCCTAACATTTGTCACAATAATGAATCTCGCTACTAACATATCACCATGTCATTGTTCGACCTCACCTGTGACCCTGCCTCTCCATCTGCCTCACTTCATGCTTTGTCTGAGATGTTATGTGGCAGGACTGCTTCTGTCACCTGACCTAACAGAAAAACACATTGATGCACGCCACATGAACATTTATGGCTTAGTTAAATATTAACACCATTGTTGTTGACTCTACATATTAGAAATTGAGAAAATATTTTAAGTGATTTACACTTTGACTTGTTGTAAAGTAGCTCCTAATGTCCACTCGTGTGTGTGTGTGGCAGTTTGGCTAATTTGGTGATATTCTGAGTCAGGATGGTGGCCAAAAAAAGAAAGGTGGGGATTAGGAGCCACTTAACATGTCAAAGTATACACAAACACAAACTAACGTTTAGGCTTGTCACTCAACCCATTAATAAGGGATTGCCATGTATTGAAAAAATGCACCGTCCCTGAATCAATATGAGATGCGATTGATTTATCCTGTATTTTCGTGCACAGAACAGAACTGTTGGTATAAGGATGGTGGCTTCCTCGCGTACCGATAGCCTGCATGATGTGCATCTAGCTGATGGTTCTTTGTCGCTTCGAACAACCGGATGTAGCTACAGCCTCTCACAGGTTAGCAAGAAACGGCAAAGCCAGTCCTATTAGCCATGTGAGTTAGGGAAGAGGTACTCGTAGTAGAGAACTAGATCTGTTAGCCATTTGTGCACCACAAATTGTGCTGCTGCCTGTCTTGGCCAGGACGCGCTTGTAAAAGTGATTCCAAATCTCAATGAGACTTTTCCTGGTTAAATAAAAAAATAAAAACCACAAGACACCGACAGACAAGTGGTTATATATAAATGTATTTGAATTGTTTGATCAAAATTATTGCTAGGGACAATTCAGTAGTCGCTGGATATTGATAGGGACGTGTCCCTAGCATCCCTACTAAATTCAACGCCCTGCTCTGAAGTACTCAAACGTTCAATACAGTTTCCCAGCCCTGATCATGCTCTACCACACCCACTTCAACTGAGGATTAGTGATTCATTTACTCAGGTGTGTTGGAAGCTGGGAAAACGCTAAAACCTGCAGCGGGTTCTCCAGGACCAGGGTTGGGAACCTGTACTCCAAAGGTTCTGAGGAAGGTCTACTTCAAGGATTGTTTTGTTATTTAAGGAGTTAATTTAACTGAAATGTTCTTCATTTATCATGCTATACCATTTGTTTATGATTTGTACTATGTCAATGTTAAGTCTGATATTAGAGTTATAACTGAGTAACTAGAAAAGCAGGTGGAACAAATGGTGGTGCAAATCCTTGTTGGTTTATTGTGGTCTTCTCTAGCGTTCAGAGCGAATGACTTTGTTGTTGTTTTAGATTATTGATTAGTCATCAATGCTTTACCACAAATATAATCGCTGACCTTATAGAAGAGTGTGACTTATTTCCCCGCTTGCTTTGGTTAAGGCTTATTGGGCTGGAATGTGTTGTGAAAATTCAGGGTTTACTAAGCCCTTTGCATTTATGTCTAATCTATGCACAATCCTGTGGAAGCTATATGGACTTACAGATAGTGATTACGTTGAAATAGAAACTCAGTTCAAGATCAGGAATTCATTTAGACAGAAAAAAAATAAACCTCTTACTGCCAAACAGTTATGTGTGTGTTCCATAAGTACTTCAGAGAAAAAAAAAAGCATTTGAGTGAGCAATGGCCTTCGGGAGTTGCGCCGAGTGAAATGCTTTTTTTTTTCTGTCCCCCACACCTCTCTTAAGAAGTGTTTGCTTGTTTTTTCGGTTATCTTGTTTCTCTCTTATTTTATTTATATTATTTTCGCTTTGAGTTCAAACTCTGACATCCATGTCTGCCCCAGGATGTCTGTCACAAACTGCAGTCCAACGTTGTGACAATGATTTTTTTCCTTCCCGTGCCTTTTTATGACCTCGTTTTTTCCTTTCTTTCTTTTTTTCTGTTCTTTCCTTCAAGGTCTGGCGCACCTGACGTTAAACAGCCAAGGTATGGGTTTGTTCTGTTTTTGCTGCTCTTTTTTTGAGTGGGGAACAAAAAAAACGCTCCTTTTGCCCAAACTTTCCCTCCCCAGCTCTTCTATATAAATCCGTCCTTTTCTACCCAGTGTTCTTTTTACCTTCCCCCAATCACTACCTACCCTTCTATTCCCTCCCTCTCCTTTCATGCCCCCCACCCCCCCAACCCCCATCTTGTTGACTTCGCCCTGTCCGTCACTCTCTTGTCCTGTACTCTGGCCTTTCTCCTGAAGACACGCCTTTGACCGGAGCTCTCCCGACGAAAGGTAATGCTGTTTTTTTTTTTTTGTTTGTTTGAAATGATATGCTGTGAAATGTCATCCATTGCTGAAATGTCGCTTCTCCGACTCACTGAACAGAAGGACGAGTGTTTGTGTCCAGAATGCACAGAGTTTGTTGAAACTTCTCTGTTGTCATTCTCATTGTTTGGCATCATTAGACAGTGTATAGCAATTTTTCCTTCATTACCAATAGTACACTCCTAGAATCAGAGGTTTAGAGGTCTTGACAGCTTGAACCAATCAATAGCATGTTCAACCACAAATCACAAGATTTAGCTAATTGGTTTCCGCTCATTACCAACGGAGTATTGTCGAAGGAATCATGTGCTGTGTGCTGCTCTGATAATTGTAACCTGGATTGTACAAATAGTAAAGGTTTCCTCTTCCTATTTTCCTTGACCGAACATCCTCCCTGCTCTTCCCCTGACCTTTATCTGTGACGCTGATCCAGATACTGACCTGTACACCAGCTCCTAGCCAAGCATCTCCTGTAGCAATGAGGTTATGAAGGTCATGTGTTCAGGTATATGCTTGCGTATGGAAAAAAGATGACCTTTCTCCCATCTGTGCCAACATCCTGTACATACAAACCATTGCGATCTGCTTTCACCAGACAGTGTGTACAGTAGTCAGCTAGGCTTGGTTGATTGATTATTCCTTGATTACAATTGACCTTACAAAATAATCCTGCTTGATGATTTAACTGACTAAAGCTAAAACAAACTGACAGCCAGAAAATGTCCTAAAATCCACCAGATTGGTCTGATGAATGTTATCAGAGACATTATGCCAAGTAGAGACAGTTCACTGTCTAAAATATGAATGGGATTGCCACAGAGACGTATCTGTTAAACCAAAGTAGGATTATGTATATACTGTATATATCACATACATTTTTTAAAGTAGCTCTCTGACTAATGCGTTATCATCACGTAGCATAATCGTTACATCTTTAACTACAGTTTCTCTAGATAAATGTTCATGATGGAATTTATGCCGTAAAATCCAGATTATGTATATAGCTAGAACTCCTATAAGTGCACAGTGAATCCTTAATGGCTTCCCAATCTCTATATAGTGCACTTCTTAGTACGTAGATACCACTATGCTATACCCTATGCAGTCCACGTAGAATATATTTTGAGTAGGAAGCCATTTATGATTCGGCCTACTCTCTTCTCTGCCTCATAGCTAACATAGGAACAATACATATGGGCAGTCCGTACAGGATTTTGTGGGGGGGGGCTCTAAAAAATTCCAGTTCAATTTTGTGCTTTTTTGAGGAAAACTACTTGAATCGATGAGATTGCAATTGCACAATTTGTTTTTTGCAGTGATGTTTGATGTAAATGAGAAATCGCAAAATCCTAGAGGGACTGTATAGGACATATTGTTAATTAGATGATGATAATTATATAAATATTTTATTTCCTTTTTCGCTTTTAACTTCATAACCAAGCTGCATTATAGATAATGGAAACTGGTTGAAATTCCCGGATTCATTAAAGCAGAAAGTAAAATGAATGAACACTTGAATGAATGAATGGATTCACTAATTGATGTGCCATGAATTGGAGGTTGAATGGTTCAATTAAAAACAACTTAGAACAGGAACGAAAGGCAAAAACTTTTAACAAATTAACAAAGATAAACAAAGAGAAATACATTAATAAAACATAAACTTTATGAAAACCAATCACTACAAAGAATAATTTAAAAAAAAATCTATTCATATTCAAACATGTAAATGTGCAAGAGCATTGGAGTTTGATTTCGTGTAGTTTTATACAAATCCAACCCGGCCCCTAACCTTCGTAACTTTTCATACAATATGCATCATTTAAATTGTTAGAAATGTACATGTCAGATGTTTAGAGTTTGGGGTTGGAGGAGCTAAAAGTCTGAGCCTCTCATTTTTTAAAATCTGATATAACATGCGTTATGGTATGTGTAGTGGTGTAAACTATGCACAAAAATAATGTGTGATTTATTACAGATTGTATAATTGTGTCTTCAGTGGTGAAAACAGGTTTCTGCAAATATAATGTATGCAGAGCAGTGTATTAGATTGCACATACAAATCACATTGCAGGTGTTAATTAATCTATTTCAGTTTAATTCAGAAGTAAGTGGCTAAAATTTTATTCTTAATAGTAGTTATCATGATATTGAGCATATGTTGTGTTTATTTAAAAAATAATAATAATAATAATTGAAGTTAGATAAAATTGGTAGAAATGAAGGACAATGACACACTTGTTTTTTAAATATTTTTTTTCCTGGTCCTTTTCCCACATTCCCTCATTTTGATTCACAGCTTCGTCTCACTCTAACCTTTGCTCCCAGACTCTTTATTTTGCTTGCTCGTATTTCTGTGTATTTACTCTCTGAATCGTGTCAACTGTTTACTTGCCTGCCTTTGTGCTCCAAACAGACCAAAGCACTGAGAAGGTAATTGGACGTGCTGGAAGAATTGGAAATCAGGAATTAAGAGTGTTTTTCCATTTCTCATACGGCCCCTTGGTTCGGGCAGTTTCCGTGAGCCTAAGTTGTTATTCCAAACCATGCTGATCTTCTGTTTGTCACCTATAAGGCATGGTTTTGCATTTCTGAAAGGTTTTCTGAAAGGTCATAAAACCATACCACACTTGACACGCTTGCAAAAGGAAACTCCATTTGTTTAAGATGAAAAGTTCAGAGATGTTAGGCTTCTATGATCATAGACTATATTATTATAACACATTCTGTACAGTGTGGTCCATAAGTATTTGAACAGGGACACAGCTTTTGGAATTTTGTCTCTGTAGATCACCACAGTGGACTTCAAATGAAGCACTCAAGATGTGATGGAAGTATAGACTTTCAGCTTTAATTCACAGTTTAGGAATTATGGCCATTGTTTTTACATAGTCCCATTTACAGGCTCAAACATAATTGGACAAGTGACCGATGAGCAGTTTCATGGCCAGTTTCGAGTGTTGAATTTGGTAGCTGTTCATGGGAACTCTCAAAATGCGGTCCAAAGAGGTGTCAATGCAAGTGAAGGAGGCCACCATTAGGCTGAAAACGAAACAGACCTATGGGAGATAGCAGAAACTTTAGACGTGGCCAACACCAAAAGGCCTGGAAGACCACTGAAGACAACTAAAGTGAATGATAACAGAATTCATCCTTGTTGAAGAAAAACCCTTCACAACGTCTAGCCAAGTCAAGCAAACTCTGTAGGAGGTAGGCGTCTTGTTGTCAAAGTCTACAATCATGAGACACCTTCATGAATGTAAATACAGATGGTTTACCTCAAGATGCAAACCAGTGGTAACACTCAAGAACAGAAAGGCCAGATTAGACTTTACTAGAAAACATTTTGTTTAAAAAAAAAAAAAAACCTGCTCAGTTCTGGAACAATATACTTTAACAGATGAAACTACAATTAACTTGGTACCCAAATGATGGGAAGGGTATGGAGAAGGAAAGGAAGGGCTTATGATCCAAAGCATACCACATCATCTGTCAAACATGTGGAGGAAATGTTATGGCAAGGGCATGTATGGCTACCAATGGAACTGGGTCACTGGTGTTAGGTGTATAGAGCTATAGTTTCTGCTATTATTCAATCAATGCTGCAAAACAGATATGACGGCGCATCATGGTACAGATGGATAATGGCCCAAAACATACTGTGAGAGCAACTCAAGAGGCAAAGAAATTGAATGTTCTTATGCCCAAGTCAGTCACCTGACCCCACCTGAATTGAGCATGCTTTTCATTTACTGAAGACAAAACTGAAGGCAGAAAGACCCACAAACAAGCAGCAACTGAAGTCAGTTGCAGTAAAGACAACTCAGGGGAGGAAACTCAGCGTTTGGTGATGTCCATAGGTTCCAGACTAACACAGGGATTTGCATCCAAGTATGAAAAATAGTCTGTCTCGCTCTCACTCTCTCCCTCTGGCACTTCCAGCCGTTCCTTTATCTGTCTCTCTCCCACTGATTATCCAAATCAGTGCCAGGTATGCATCCTCACTGCCTGGCTTCTCCCTCCTCCTTGTCACACTCCTCCACTGCCAGATTCAGGCCCCCAGGCCTCACGCACCGCTAACCCCCCTTCGGGAGGAGAAATGCTGCCCTTCCAGCTACTCCTCCTTCGGCCGGCTACTTCCTCCATTTGTCTGTGAGTGAGAGGAGAGATGAGGGGAGGAAGAGGGGAAAGAAAGAGCAAGCTAGAGAGAGAGACACAGGGCAGAGAGGAGAGATAGAAAAAAATGGTTCTCTGGTTCCCAGACACGCCGCCATCTGGTCCTCAGCCACGACGCCGTGCAATGGCACTGGACTTCCGGGCAGACAGCTACGGCTCCTCCCCTTTTCCAGCGCACCGCTGCCTCCCCTATGATCAGCTACGACTCCTCCTTTTTTCAGGTGGACAGCTGCTGCACCTTCGCCTCCCTGGCAGATGGCAGTGGGTCTTCCGTCCCCTGGCTTACAGCAACCGCTCCTCCCCTTCCAGGCAGACAGCAGCAACTCCTCATCCCCAGCAACCGCTCTAGCACCACCGCCTCCTTGGCATTGCAGCAGTGAAAGCTCTCCGAAAGCACGTCCCTCCTCCTTCCCAGGTTTTGGCACCATTGCAACCATCTATAGGATGGCAAGGGGGAGGCAAGACCCGGCTGAACGTAAACATAAAGTTTAATAATAAATATAACTCAAACATGACATAAATCACACAAATGTCAAATGAAACACAGCACACGTGTGTGTGTGTGTGTGTGTGTGTCTCTCTCTCTCTCTCCCCCACCCCTTTGTTGCTTCCAGCTGCTCATTTATCCATCTCTCTCACACTGATTAGCCAAATCAGTGCCAGGTGGGCATCCTCACAGCCTGGCTTCTCTCTCCTCCTCGTCACACTTATATTTATAATTATGTTAGTTTGTCCAATTACTTTTGAGCCTGTAAAATTGGCTGTAATTTCTAAACGGTAAATTCAATATTTTTGTTAAACCCCTTGGATTAAAGCTGAAAGTCTACACTTCAGTCACATCTTGATTGCTTCATTGCAAATCCAATGTAATGGTGCACAGAGAAAAAAACCCAGAATTGTGAGTGTCCACATACTTATAGACCCATCTGTGTTTAAAAAAAAAAAAAAAGGCTTATGAAGGCTTAGTTTTCATTAAATCATCTCTCTGGAAGAGGATCGAAAGTCTGCAACACTTCCTATGAAGGCCTTATGTATAATAAGTTACATACATATGTAATAATGCATTCTTAAGGCATACACACATCATTATAATTACATTATAATATAGTTTGTAGCATTGTTTATAATGCTTTTATAAACTGCTAATAGAATGCATTGTAAGTAGTGCTTATTGCACATTGCATCACCTTTATATTTTCTCATAATGCACTATGCAAAGTGGGGCTGGGTGTTATAATGTGTTATAACAAATAATAAACATAATAAACACTGTTTATAATGCAGCATGTTAAACATTCCTAATCCATGCTTATGCCAGGTGTTATAACAATGTACATAATTTAACACATTCTAAACTACTCTGTTTAACGCATTGCGCTATTCTTATGAACTGATGTTATAATGCATTATGTAACCTGACATTAAGTCATTCATACGCATTATGAAGTGTTTCACCTGTAGATTCAAGCATCTGTCAGGCTTAAGCTAGGTGTTATTTTATATATGCTATATAACACATTATGCCTTTATAATTTATTATTAATACACATGTCTACAAAAATGTCTTTTGGTGGTTTTGGGCATTTCCACAGGCTTTTTCAGGCACCATGACATATGTATGCTGTATAACACAATTACAATGTAATACAGATCATAATATACTATTACACGTCTTGCTCTTGGAGTGATCTTTGTTGGTCTCCACTCATGGGGAGGATAACAATAGTTTTGAATTTCCTCTATTATTTTTGAAACCATTTCTTAAATAGATTTTATCCTCACTCTTCAGTCAGCCCTATAGTATTCAGTATAGCCTACCTGCTAAAGGCGACAATACTAGTTTCTGAGGCCAAGGGTGTGCTTACTTTTTTTTCCACAGGAGAATATCCCATCTATTGATATTTCTGTTGAATAAATGATTAAACGAAATCACGTATCACAGAATAAACAATAATAAAATCTTAAATGCGTCTTCTGTTAAAATGATCAAGTCGTGTCTTCATTATCGATCAAGCATATTGGACAGCTACAGGGGCGGGAGCCAATGGGTCGAAAACATGACTACATCCAGTCAATAAAGCTATTTGGGTTTAGAATAAATGGCAGGATTTTCAATAGAGGGCTGATCTGTATTTTTATTTTGCGCAGGTCAGCATTTCCACTACTATTGTGTGCGTGGGAGTGAGTGTATGTGTGTGTGTGTGTGGACATTATGTGGGCATTAGCAGAACCTGAGCTGTTAGAGTGCCCTGCCACGAGCCATTAGATCAGACTAGGTACCTTTTTGCACATCATGACATTATAGACGAAGCACACACACAGTGCTGGCACACACCTACTGAGGAAATCGATGCTTCATGCTTCACAAAGTCTGTCCTTGGTGGGCATGAAGGGTGAATCTGGTGCATCAAGAGCTGATCAGTATCTGTCCTTTGCTTAACCCTTCTCTCTGTGTGTATTTCTCTCAATCACATACTCTTCCTTAATATTTTTTTATACGTCCCACATCTCTGCTGCTCTGCCATTTTAAGTATTAATGTACATCTCAAATTAAACTACCATCTTTACAGCTCATAAGCTCATTGTTCTATCCTACAATAAGCATTAACCTTTAAAGGGTTAGAAAAGCAGAGCTTGGAACCATGCTGACCTGTTTCAGAGAGCAAGCTAAACTCAAGCATTCACTAGTACAAATATATGAGGCGTTGTGATGGTAACTTGTATTGTCGACGATGCGTCAAGATTCAGAGGGTTTGGGAGATTTTAGAGCCTGAAATTTAGCGTAGCGGTGTAAATACAGAGCACGAATCGTCATCGTCACACTTTCTCCAGGTATTTTATAGATTTCATTTTACCATAATTCTGTTGAATGCTCAATTCAGAATGGACAGAATGTGTTCTCTAACAACACAACCCTAACAGTTGTGTGGAAGCATTCTCCAGTGTGACTGCAACATGAAAAGCTATCTTTTTAGGTGAGGGGGAGAGGGGGGGGGGCTGGTAAAGGAGAAAACATATGTTTTTTAATAAATAAAAAATTAAGCATTGGAGATTTGCTGTGATATAAAAATAATAAAACACTTCAGGACATGCTGTTATTGGAAGCTAATCAACTTAGTCATATTTTAATTTCTAACTTACATTAACCGTTAGTTATTTGCCCGATACTATTATGTGAAAAAATAATTACTCCATAGAATATTATTATTATTATTATTATTATTATTATTATTTACATATTTGGACAAGCAAACATTTGATCCTCTTTGGAACAGTGCCTATTAATAAAGGTATTACAACTCTGTCAAATGACACACAAAATTGACATTGTGTAGTAATTTTCACAATTTAAATGAACAAAAAAATCAGATAAGTCACATGGAAAAAGTAAGTACACCCCTACGTTTATCACACCTTCAAATCCATAAACTTAAAATCAGGTGTTCAGGATCAGGTGCCAGTGATTAGAACCTGCTTATGGCATGAAGGTCTTATTTATAGACCTCTAATATTTAGTGTCTGGTGTTCCTTTTGCTATTGAGGTGTGTGGTGTCATCATGCCAAGATCTAAAGAGTTCTGTAAGGCCTCCAGAAAAAAGGTTGTGGGTGCCTATGAGTCTGGCAAGGGAGATCTTCAAATAATTTAAAATATATCATTCCACTGTAAGGAAAATCATTTACAAGTGGCAAAACGACTGCCAATTTATCCAGGACTGGCCGTCCCAGCAAATTCATCCCAAAGAGCAGAATGTCTGATGCTAAAAAAAAGTCTTCAAGAACCCCAGAACTTCATCACAGGATCTGCTAGTAAGTCTTGCAGCTGTTGCTGGCAAAGTACATGCTTCTACAATCAGAAAGAGACTGCACAAATTTGACCTGCATGAGAGGCGTGCCAGGAAAAAGCCTTTACTGTCTAAAAAGAACATTAGAGCATGACTACAGTTTGCCAATGAGCATATAGGCAAAGACCAGGCCTTTTGGTATAATGTGCTCTGGACAGACGAATCAAAGATAGAGTTGTTTGGTGAAGGCCAAAGCCAAGTTTTCAGGAGAAGCACCTCATACCAACTGTGGAGCCCGGTGGTGGAAATGTTATGGTTTGGGGTTGCTTCGCTGCCTCAGGGACTGAACAGCCTGCCTTCATTGATTCAACTCTGAATTCTGCACCATATCAAAGAGTGCTTGAAGATACTGTGAAGCCATCTGTCTGAAAGTTGATGCTGAACATTTCAACATGATTGTGATCCTAAGCACACCAGCAAATCCACCCATGAATGGCTTAAAAAGAAGAAATGGAGGGTTATGGAACGGCCTAGTCAAAGCCCGGATTTGAATCCCACTGAAATGTTGTGGGGGGGGGGGGGGGTGGGGGTGCAGTACATGCAAGAAAATCCCCAAACATCTTGCATGGAAGAGTGGTTAGAAATTCCAGCAAGCTGATGTCAGAGACAGGTGGACAGTTATGCAAAACACATACCTGCTAAAGGGTGCAGTACTAGTTTCTGAGGCCAAGGGTGTACTTACTTTTTCCAAAGAAGAATATCACATCTATTGATATTTCTGTTGAATAAATGATTTAAAAAGGTCATTTTCCTTGTGGTTTTGTTCAAGTATAGCAACTTTATTCATAGGCATTGTTTCAAAGATGATCAAAAGGTTTATTATTATTATTATTATTATTATTATTATTATTATTATTATTATTTCTTCAAACTCTGAATTAATGTGCTGTAGTTTCCGACATTGTTTATTTTCAATTTCTAACTATTTTCTTAGTATGTATTACTGTATATTACATTACCACAGTCACTGAAAATTTCTGATTGGCTGACAGGTGCTTCCATTATGTTCTTAGACCAGGATTATATTTTACATAGATCCAGTCACAAAAAAAAATCACAGAGTTCTTATTATGTAATGAAAATGAGCATCAGTAAGCGCTTCATGTCATAATGCCCTTCGAGTCTCTTCATCGGATGCTATTTCTTACTTAATTCAGTAAGCCTATTATATAACGATCTACAGAGCACAGCACTCACTGAGTGACCTCCAGCTGCTGTAGCCTCAAAGCTTCTTTTCTGTGGTCGAATAATCCAGGAACGCTTTCCTCGGTTATGAAGATCTATTAAATATAAAGCGGGAGGACATTTTTTGTTCGTAGGATTTTAGTCTGTAAGCAATTAGAGTTCAAAAAAGCATTTGAGAAGTCAACAGTCCGTTATTATCTCCATTCTACAAGAAACAATAAATTAATTGTACATAAATACAGAGACTGGCAGGAAACATTTGATGTGTCTGTGTCAAATGCACATTTGTGGCTCTCTGGCACGTACACACACGTATACACACACACACACACACACCTGTCACAATGCCCTTTGCCAGAAACAGCCTAATTTAACTGGGGCGGGAGCCGACTAATGCAAAACCAACTGCTCTATCAGCTGCCTAAACAAACCACACACAGCCTCGCTGAAGATCAGAGCTTTGGACATGTTACACTTTTTGCATTGTATATTCATATAAAGAACCTGTAATGGAAATGGATACATAAATAAAACCCACATGTATGAATGTATCTATCTGTCTGTCTGCCTGTCTGTCTTTCTCTGTGTTTGCCTGTTGACTATCTGCCTGTCTGTCTGTCTGCCTGTCTCTGTCTTTCTCTGTGTTTACCTGTTGACTGTGTCTTTGCTGTCTGTCTGTGTATCTGCCTGTCTGTCTATCTGCCTCCCTGCCTCTGTGTTTGTCTATCTGTCTGTCTGTCTGTTAATCAGTCTGTGTCTGCTTGTTGGTTATGCATCTACTTGCTGTCTATCTACCTGTCTGCCTGCCTGCCTGTCTGTCATTATTTGCCTTTTGATTATATATCTGTGTATGCAGTTTATTTTCTATCTGTCTCTGTCTGCCTGCCTTCTGTCTGTCTGTCTGCATGTTCCTTCCATCTATACTGTCACCGATCCGCCTGCCTGTCTGTCTGCCATCTGACATTTGTCTATTTACATTTTGCCTGTCTGCTGTCTGTCTTTGTTTACCTGTTGGTTATTTACTGTTTATCTATCCATCCATCCATCCATCCATATGCCTGTGTATCCATCTAGAAAGTTACAAAATTACAGCACAAATAATATCGCATAATTTAATAATCCTTGTTAAATGGAATAGCTCCTTATATAGTGATGACAGAGGTGAGCACAATGGTGAATGAGTAGTGCCTGTTGAAAACAAGTGTGTGTGTGTTTGTGTGTGTGTGTGTTTGCTTCACAGTACAGCATATTTTGGCAGGCCAGTCACGAAATCCTATTGGCAGCCTCACTTAGTGAAACTGATGGAGCAAATCATACTCACTCAAAAACTCCCACACCACACACACACAGACACTCACACACTACACCACACAAACACACACACACAGACAGACACTACACCACACCGCACACGCGCGTACACACTACACCACACAAACACACACACACACACACAAAGAGGGAGGGTGGACATAGAGTGCAATCAAAAACTACTGCAATATAGTCTATAACCTACGTATAATGAATAAGTAATGTATAAATAAATACCGGAGATGGACAGAGATCTCATCCAGGGTGTATTCCTGCCTCCTGCCCGGTATTCCTGGGAAAGCCTCCAGATCCGCCATGACACTGGATTTGAATGAATAAATTAATGCATAAAAGAAAATAATGACAGCTACGGTTAAATAAATAAATAAATAAATAAATAAATAATTGGACAGGACAACGTTAGTGAAATAAATAGGTAAAAGGAAATGTTAAAAAACTATAAATTGGATTGCTGGGACTGATTAGTGCCAGATATTTGTGTTTGGGTCTCGACATCATTTTCTATTTAATTGGATAGGTGTATTTACCCCTCTCAATGCCCTCTGCCCCATCCTCCTTCCTTATTGTTTTTTTCATCCTTCACCATTCTTATATGTCAGTTCCCAGTTTAATTGAATTTGGCCCCTGCGGCTCTGTGCACAGCGACATTCCGTCCGCGTCTCTGCGTACCGTAATTAAGGTCGCAACAAGAGGAGAAAGGCTCCAAGAGATACGGGCTATGTGGGACGTTGCCTTGCTGAAGCCGTTTGGGCCGTAGCGCGCCTGGGCTGTGGACTATTAATCACAGTGACCCAGTATGAGAGAAATGCTCGCTGCTGGATTTACTTTCCCTCATCTTTGGCCTAAAAATGGCAGATTAAGCGCTGAGGGGGAACTCGGGGTTGGTGTCAGTGTTTCTAGGAGAATCCCTAGAGGGTGAATTATCAGCATGCTGTTTCACTGCGACACCAGAGGAAGTAATCTGTAAGGACCAGCGATGTTCGAAACACTGGGAGAGACTAGCACACTGCATGCTATTAAGTCTTTATATCAAAACTGTGTCTAAAACACACAATAATAGGTAATACTACGGAGTTATTCTCCAACAGGTGCACATGTGCTTAAGCGGGCCTAAATAAAGGAATCTGAAATATTTGTGCTGCTCGACCTCTAGAGCTAGTGTCTATGTCTATATACATACAGTAATGGTACAGACATAGTGCATATATTCACTTCAAATTTACAAATTATACTGAATAAACTGATATAAAACACTACATATTTATTTGACATAGTATCATTTTTAGTGGTTGTCCAGCCTACATGAAAAACATGCCAAAATGGGCATGGAGCTCTAAGTATTAATTGAATTAGAAAGGTCAGAGGAAAAGTTTATCCTCTTAATACTTTGCTTAATACTTATTTAATATATACTGTACGTTTGAAGGGTGCCAATAATTCTAGATGTGATCATATGACCTTAAAGTTTGATGTGTTGATGTAATTTCCCCTGAAACAGGAAGTCAGGGTGGGCGGGACATATTGAGTGACTCCTCCCCCTTTTTAAATAGCCAATAGCGTTTAGCTTACCTAACAGCCTGGTCTAAGCCGGTCTAAATGCCTGTCACAAAGCCATGAGCTGGCACAAACACCTCCTTCTTCAAAGTGAATGAATTCAAGCTATCTTCTTCTTAACCAACTTGCAGTTGGAAAAATGAATAAAACACCTTCGTAAGAACAGCCAAAGACACATTTATGACCCATGCTCAGCAAGGTGGGGGCGGGACGCTTTAGATTCTAGAGAGCATTTGATTGGATAGAAAATCTGATGAGAAGTGCAGAATGATGTCATCAAAATTGTTGATCCGTATTGGTGGAGAGACTGTATATTTTGAGTGCATATATCTTCTAAATGCTAATTTTGTCAATGTTTTGGAGCCCACTAACTTATAGATAACCTTAAGGCTAGCATATTCATACTAAAAGCCACAAAACTTCAATTTTGATTTCATGGGGACTTTGACCTCTTCGGCCCTACAGTAAGGTCTTGTCTCTGTGCTGAGGCCCGCTACAATTTAAAAAAAAAAACAAAAAAAAAAACAACAAACATTAAATACTATGCCAAAATTTATATATATATATATATAATATATATATCACTTTATACATCCTTATCAAATCAGTGTACAGTATTTTAGAAATGTATAGCTTATATGAAATCTACTGAAATCCCTCTAGCTTGTTAAACACACTTTGTGGCAAAAAAAGAAAAAAAAAGAAAAGTTTGCACTGATATGGCACAGAAAGGCAATAGGCTATAGATAGAGATGTACCTCGCACAGGTTAAAAAGTACAGCTGAAGGAAGGAAAGTAACGGAGAGCATTGTGCAGGAATCATTTCTCAGGAGAGCAGGTGTTAAAGTACCCAGTCTCTCATCTATCCAAGCCTCGAAGCAGCTTTGTAGGTAAGAGTGAACATGTGTTGGTCTCTTTCTGCTTTCAGCTTCCTGTGATAAATTTATGACCCAGTCTCTTACAGTCACACACTCATGCCCACACACACACAAACACAGTCACACACTCTCTCTCTCGCACTCTGTCTCTCTCTGTCTGACTCTGACTTGCACTTAATATATTTTCTTCCTTATTAAACACACACTTTCACCTGGTTAAAAGGCAAAATCTCTTAATTACGCAGTACAACATGGAGTGTAGGACACAATGTATGTCTATTGTTTTATGGGGAAAAAAAACAATAATACTTATCATTATTATTAGTAGTAGTAATATTTGTATTAATAGTAGTAGTAGTAGTAGCTATAATAGCATTCATTAGTAGTGCTATTAGTATTAGTTCTAGTAGTAGTAGTAGCAGCCATGCCAATAGTATATTTAATATTACTACTACTAGTGATGGTGGTGGTGATGGTGGTAGTAGGTTTTATTACAAATTGTATTATTATTATTATTATTATTATTATTATAATTTTATAATAATATATAATAATATTATTTTAAATAATATTATTATATATTATTATATAATAGTAGCAGTAGTAGCAGCTATAATAGCATTAGTAGTGCTATTAGTATTACTTCTAATAGTGGTGGAGGTAGTAGTAGTAGTAGTTTTTACTACTATTGATATTATTATTATTATTATTAGTAGTAGTAGTAGTAGTTTTTACTACCATTATTACTATTAGTAGTAGTAGTAGTATTTGTATTAATAGTAGTAGTAGCTATAATAGCATTAGTAGTGCTGTTAGTATTACTTCTAATAGTGGTGGTGGTAGTAGTAGTAGTTTTCAGTACTACTATCATTATTATTATTATTATTATTATTATTATTATTAGTAGTAGTAGTAGTAGTAGTAGTTTTTACTACTATTATTATTATTAGTAGTATTTGTATTAATAGTAGTAGTAATAGCTATAATAGCATTCATTAGTAGTGCTATTAGTATTAGTTCTAGTAGTAGTAGTAGCAGCCGTGCCAATAGTATATTTAGTATTACTACTACTAGTGGTGGTGGTGGTAGTAGGTTTTATTACAAATTGTATTATTATTATTATTATTATTATTATTATTATTGTATTTGTATTAATAGTGGCAGTAGTAGCAGCTATAATAGCATTAGTAGTGCTATTAGTATTACTTCTAATAGTGGTGGAGGTAGTAGTAGTAGTTTTTACTACTATTGATATTATTATTATTATTATTAGTAGTAGTAGTAGTAGTAGTAGTAGTTTTTACTACTATTATTACTATTAGTAGTAGTAGTATTTGTATTAATAGTAGTAGTAGCTATAATAGCATTAGTAGTGCTATTAGTATTACTTCTAATAGTGGTGGTGGTAGTAGTAGTAGTTTTTACTACTATTATTATTATTAGTAGTATTTGTATTAATAGTAGTAGTAGCTATAATAGCATTAGTAGTGCTATTAGTATTACTTCTAGTAGTAGTAGCAGCAGTGCCAGTAGTATAATTAGTATTATTACTACTACTAGTAGTAGTGGTGGTCGTAGTAGTAAATACCATAAATAGCAGTAGTATAATTATTACTACTACTTCACCTATTACCATTAATACTACTAATACTACATTTGACAGCACAGATGATTAAAAATTTGCCTTTACTACTACTACTACTACTACTACTAATAATAATAATAATAATAATAATAATAGTGGTAGTAGTAATAGTAGTAAAAACTACTACAACTATTACTACTAATAACAATAGTAAATAAACTAAATAGGAAGTATGTATCTAGCAAAGGCACATTTTTAATCCTCTGTGTTGTGAAATGTAGTAGTAGCAGTAATACTGTAACAAATAGTAAGTAGGGATCTAGCAAATACACATGTTTTAACCCTCTGTGCTGCAGAATGTTCTAATGGTTGTCCTTCACATATCAACACACTCTATTACTCAATTACTCTATTACTCTATTACAGGCAGGTTTTTACCTTTGAGTGGCACAATCATCTGCAATTAGAGTATAATTACTGTAGGTTTTTCTCTCTGGAGGATTTTAATCATTCACCTGATTAAGACCTTCCCATTTTCTCTCTCATGCTCACACTATCACAGTCACACACAAATGGTCTCTCTCATTCATTCACTTCATGTGCACACTCTTCTGTACACTTTAATCTTCTGTCTTGTTCTATTCAACTATGATGTTGAAAAGGGACCAATACGCCTGGACATTTAGTGTCGTAGTCAATACATTTCCACTATTTTGTCCATAAAGACTGAATAGGTAAAAAAAATGATTAGGATTGAAGCCTGAAAAATAATACAAATACAAACATATTCAAACCAACTAATCATATTGTCACAATTACTCGATTCCTATGAAAAGACAGAGATTTAATGTAAAAAAATCTGGGATTACCATTTGTACCTTGTATTAAATGAACTAAATGAATGAAATCTAGGCACGTCACGTATTTCTCATGAGCTCAGCTTTATTAAAAGTCAGATGCTCATTATTTGGATATTTTACTTTACACTCGGCTTCATAGTCTTCACAGGCTTGTGCACTTAGTACACTTATCCACTTCAGGGATTACTGCTAAACAATTATAACAAGACTTCTGAAGACAAAAGCTCTGTTTTATTTAAAGCAGACATAACACCGTAGTCTCAGAAAAAACAACAACATTCAATTACAGCTTATTTGCAGCGCTGTTATATGACGAATATCAAAGTTCCACCTACTAGCAGTGTTTCTGAACACACGTCATGTTTTATTTAAACCAGACATAACCTGGTCTCAGGAAAAAAAAGAAAACATTCAATTACAGCTTATTTGCAGCGCTGTTATATGATGAATATCAAAGTTCCACCTGCTAGCAGTGTTTCTGAACACAAATCATGTTTTATTTAAACCAGACATAACAACCTAGTCTCACAGAAAAGTACCAAAAAAACTATAAAACTTATTTGCAGCACCTGAGTACAATAAATATCAAAGTTCTGTCAAAAGCACAGTAGGTTAGTGTGTACCAAAAACATTTCACTGTGTAGTGTGTAGGTGGTGTGTGTACATTTCACTGTGTGCCAGGTGACATGAGGGGATCCATGTCTGCTCCACGCAGACTCTCCACTGGTGTCCCACAAGGCTCAGTATTTGGTTCTCTTCTGTTCTCCCTCTATACTCGATCTCTTGGTGAGGTCATATCCTCACATGGGTTCTCATACCACTGCTATGCGGATGACACTCAAATCTTCCTCTCCTTCCCTCCCTCAGATCTTATTGTTTCTTCTCAGACCTCAGCATGTCTGGATGGAAGCTCATCAGCTGAAACTTAATCCCAACAAAACTGAACCGCTGTTCATCCCAGCTGATTCATCCCCATGTTAGGATCTTGTGATCTCCCAGGACAACTCTCTGATCCCACATTCGGTTACTGCACGCAACCATGTGGTAACCATGGACAATCAACTGTCCTTTTCTTCTCACATTGCTAATCTGACATGCTCATGTCGATTTCTCCTTTACGACAACAGAAGGATTCGTCCATTTCTGTCCATACAGACCACTCAGGTGCTGGTTCAGTCTCTTGTCATTTCGAGATTGGGCTACTGCAACTCACTCCTGGCAGGTCTGCCTCTGACTGCTATTTGACCTATGCAACTGATCCAGAATGCAGCTGCTCGACTTGTTTTCAACCTTCCGAAATTCTCCCACACCACCCCATTGCTACGCTCCCTCCATTGGCTTCCTGTAGCTGCCCGCATCCGACTTAAAATTCTTGCCTACATTAGCATTAAAAATGCTTGCCTACAAAGCCGAAAATGGACCAGCACTCACTTACCTCTATTCACTTATCACACCCCACACTGCACCACACTCCCTCTGAACCTCTAGCACCGCTAGACTGGTGCCACTATCTCTCAGGGTACAAGGAAGGCATGCATCTAGACTCTTCTCTCCTTTGGCGCCTAGGTGGTGGAAAGAATGTCCCTTAGCTCTTCGAACATCTGAATCACTGGCGGTCTTCAAATGACGTCTAAAGACCGACCTCTTCCTAAAGTACTTAAATGAGCACTTTTCATTAAATAAAAATTGTTGTCTGTGTGTTTTCCAGCAGAGATATAAGACTGATGGTATTCTTAATCCGTGACCTAGTGAACCGAGACTTTAAAGCACTTCTGTAAGTCGCTCTGGACAAGGGCGTCTGCCAAATGCCGTAAATGTAATGCTTATTTAATGAGCCTTCAATATCTAATTCTAAGTAATGAACTAAAAGGTACATTGATACAGTATGTTGATATGCGTATGTCAATACATTCTTACAGAACGTTGATATTGATCGCATATAAAGGTGCTGCAAATACTGTAACTTTAATGGTTTTTATTTATTTATTTATTTATTTATTTATTTATTTATTTTTCTGTGAAACTGGGTTGAACATAATCAATGATTATATTTTACCCAGTACACGATCATGCTTTCATGGCACAGTTAATGAGATCAGTGGTTAAAATTACACAAGATAATAGCAATGGGCTTCATTTTTCAGTCTTTTATGTGTAAATGTATGAATAAGCCAGATTTCAGCCAGATTTACAAAAGTTTTTGGTAAATTTCCTTCTAGTTTGTGTATTTTATGAAACGACACAATTTTATTGATCTATGTCAATGAAAATATTTATTAAGGTTTTTTTTTTTAATGAATAGCAAATTTATGGTCCTATGAATGTTTTACGAATAACTCCTTTCATTCGCAGCTTGATAAAATATGGGTGTAATGAAATGCCTCTATCTGTATTCGGGTTTTACCCTGAAGTGGGCATGGCCTAAACAGGAAAGGGTTTTTTTATGTATTATTATTTTTTTTTTACATTTATTTTTTATTTTAACAATCTTATCAATCGCAGAGGTAGATGTTGACCTGTTATGGCAGTAATGCCTGTTGCTCCTCTAATGCAACCAAAATCATACAAGCCTCCTCAGTGGCTAAGGCTGTAGTGAGCCCCACTGGCACCATTAATGCATGCTTATAGCCACTGGTTACATATGGTTTCCTCCTGTTACACCTAATACCACTCCGGCATGTTTGCTTAACACAACCAGAACACTTCCCAATGACTAAGGCTGTGATGAGCCCCACTGGCACTGTTAATGCTTAGTAGAACTAAACCTCAGGAACATTGAGGGGAAATAAAAAAAATTAAAAAAAGGGGGGAGGGGGGGTGGTTAACACCATGCCCCGTTATGCTGATTGGCCACATACTGCAGATATATTTCAGAAATTTTCACCACTGTTTTGTTAACAGTTCCTCAATCTCCGCTGCATCACTCGAAAGATAAGATGACTGTTCAGAACCAGTTATTATTACCAAACTTTTTACAAACTACTAGCCAGATTGACCCTACCCAGGCAGTTACTAAGGATGAATGAATGCATTCTAAATGTACAGCATGTACAGCATGCATATATACAGTGAGGGAAAAAAGTATTTGATCCCCTGCTGATTTTGTACGTTTGCCCACTGACAAAGAAATGATCAGTCTATAATTTTAATGGTAGTTGTATTTGAACAGTGAGAGACAGAATAACAACAAAAAAATCCAGAAAAACGCATGTCAAAAATTTTATAAATTAATTTGCATTTTAATGAGGGAAAAAAGTATTTGACCCCCTCTCAATCAGAAAGATTTCTGGCTCCCAGGTGTCTTTTATACAGGTAACGAGCTGAGATTAGGAGCACACTCTTAAAAGGAGTGCTCCTAATATCAGTTTGTTACCTGTATAAAAGACACCTGTCCACAGAAGCAATCAATCAGTCATATTCCAAACTCTCTACCATGGCCAAGACCAAAGAGCTCTCCAAGGATGTCAGGGACAAGACTGTAGACCTACACAAGTCTGGAATGGGCTACAAGACCATTGCCAAGCATACTGGTGAGAAGGGGACAACAGTTGGTGCGATTATTCGCAAATGGAAGAAGCATAAAAGAACTGTCAATCTCCCTCGGCCTGGGGCTCCATGCAAGATCTCACCTCGTGGAGTTGCATTGATCATGAGAACAGTGAGGAATCAGCCCAGAACTACACGGGAGGATCTTGTCAATGATCTCAAGGCAGCTGGGACCATAGTCACCAAGAAAACAATTGGTAACACACTACGCCGTGAAGGACTGAAATCCTGCAGCGCGCGCAAGGTCCGCTGCTCAAGAAAACACATATACATGCCCGTCTGAAGTTTGCCAATGAACATCTGAATGATTCTGAGGACAACTGGGTGAAAGCGTTGAGGTCAGATGAGACCAAAATGGAGCTCTTTGGCATCAACTCAACTCGCCGTGTTTGGAGGAGGAGGAATGCTGCCTATGACCCCTGGAACACCATCCCCACCGTCAAACATGGAGGTGGAAACATTATGCTTTGGGGTTTTTTTCTGCTAAGGGGACAGGACAACTTCACCGCATCAAAGGGACGATGGACGGGGCCATGTACCGTCAAATCTTGGGTGAAAACCTCCTTCCCTCAGCCAGGGCATTGAAAATGGGTCGTGGATGGGTATTCCAGCATGACAATGACCCAAAACACATGGCCAAGGCAACAAAGGAGTGGCTCGGGAAGAAGCACATTAAGGTCCTGGAGTGACCTAGGCAGTCTCCAGACCTTAATCCCATAGAAAATCTGTGGAGAGAGCTGAAGGTTCGAGTTGCCAAACGTCAGCCTCGAAACCTTAATGATTTGGAGAAGATCTGCAAAGACGAGTGGGACAAAATCCCTCCTGAGATGTGTGCAAACCTGGTGGCCAACTACAAGAAACGTCTGACCTCTGTGATTGCCAACAAGGGTTTTTAAACCAAGTACTAAGTCATGTTTTGCAGAGGGGTCAAATACTTATTTCCCTCATTAAAATGCAAATCAATTTATAACATTTTTGATGTGCGTTTTTCTGGATTTTTTTGTTGTTATTCTGTCTCTCACTGTTCAAATAAATCTACCATTAAAGTTATAGACTGATCATTTCTTTGTCAGTGGGTAAACATACAAAATCAGCAGGGGATCAAATACTTTTTTCCCTCACTGTATATATATATATATATATATATATATATATATATATATATATATATATATATATATATATATATATATTTATATTTGTCTCATGAGCTCCATAACCTCCACCTTCATGAAATTAAGAACCCCAGCTCGCGTGATACTTTTGGTTTGTCCTCCAGGATCCCAGCCCTGATGTACACCACTGTTCTCAACCTGTTCCCCATATTCACACTGTAAAACACGATGGCCACGTTAAGTTATGTAAATGTATTTCTTCTCTTTAACTCCAGATATCATGACAAGTTTGAGTATTGAAGTTTATAATTTTTCAAAAATTAAACTTAAAGGTCTTGACTTGTAAAACTTGTAAAGATTATCTTCAACTTGAGTGAACTTTCATTTCTAAGTTTAAGGAAACTTCGAAAGGAAATGGTTCATGAATTAAAAACTATATTAAAATCAAATCTTTATCTTTCATTAGAGCGACTTTTGAACATATCTATGCGGCGACTTGCACATCCCTTTGATAGTGGCTCAGTTCCTGTGCGTATTTAACACCTCACAGCACATGATTAGTTATCCGAGGGGAACTGGCGAGGCTTAGCCGCATCTTTTGTGCAGTCTATTAAAGGAGCTAAACACCGATTTGTTTAATGGACTGGATAATCACCAAATAAGTTCAGTGAACCCCATTAACTCAAGTCTGTCACTGGTTCTTTTATTTAATACCAAATGTTGGTGATATACTGACAGACTCTTTCAATTAAATAAACAGAATTGAACTCCTACCTTTAAAACGTGCTCTTTAACAAAGGACTGTTCAGCTACTGTATGTACATTTCAAAACCGGAGTGCTTTCAGGAGGTCCAATGAATTTAGTTTATTCTCTTTCAGTGGATGTCGTATAAAGCTGTGTATGGGGATGCATAAATATGTAATATTGATAGAGCAAGACTATATTACTGTATACTGATATTGCTATTAGACATAAAATTAAATATAAAATATGCATATGTGTACCAGCATGTTAAGTAGGTTCTCTCTTGTGCTCTTCTAATTTATTAAAGAAGAAGATAAAGTGTGCGTGTGTTTTTGTGTGTGTGTGTGTGTGTGTGTGTGAGAGAGAGAGAGAGAGAGAGAGAGAGAGATTTTGTACTTGCCGAAGTGTTCTGAGCGGGAAATGAGGCAGACAGAACAACATTATAACATTGTTTGAACCCTTGCAGTCTTGAAATGCCAACAGAGCGTGCTCAGTCAGAGCCGTAGCTAATGAGAGAGAAAGACAGGAAACACAATAGCGTTCCTCTGAAAAGTACCTGAGACGTAAATTGTTTGTTCTGTGCTCTGAAGCAGAGCAAGGGAAAGCGAGAGAGAGAAGGGATTTGGGGGATAGTGGTATGAGCTTTTTAGTTCCTCAGAGGTGACATTTACTGTATATCTGTGGCATAAAGCACAACATTCATCATTCATTTTCAGGAACTCTTGGGGTTGTGGAATACCACACAAGAGGAGGTAGAATTATAGAGGGGGGGGAAAAAAAGTCTGGAGATATTTTCCTTTAACTGCATGGCCTAGAGTGCTTTATTCCACTTATACTACAGCTAACAATTATACATCATCTTGTTGTTGGGGTTATAGCTGCTTGATTGGTGAATAGCCAACAAAATGAAACATTGATGTTACATCATACAACGGAGTTAGGCTGCGTGATTAGTATTTATTTTATTTATTTACATAAAAGAAACCCAAGAGAGATAAATTCCTACAATATATTGGCTGTTCGCTGAACAAATAAGACAAATTTAATGATCCCCCCCACCCCACCCCCCATTTTCAATAAATTCGATACATACATGTATTGTATGGTCATTAAGTCACAAGGGCATTAAGTCAGCACTACTTGTCTATCATGCTGTTATAAGAAACTAACCTTACAACCACATAATCCAAAGTATCTTATTCCGTACTTATAAAACAACAATTTGCCAATGCTTGCAATTTATATATTTTTATAATTGATAAGCCAAAAAAAAAAAAAAAAATGCAGCTAGTCATGTTGCCAAGTCCTCCATCTTGAAGTAGGACAGAAGTAGCACTTAAATATATAAATTGTGATTTGCAGTGCGACCAACACTACTGCCAGATCTGCGGTTAAAGAAAATAATCAACACCTTATGACCAGTCAGAATCGAGAATTCAACAGCAACGGACAATACCAAACGCTGCTGCAGTTGTTAAGAGCAGTGCTGAATAATCAGCATTCTTTTTCTCTTTGTGTTTCCCTTTTTTAATAATAGAGATTTTTTTTTTATCCCCCTCGCTTTGTTCATCTGTCCTTCTGTTTCAATTCCTCATCGCTTATTAACACAAACATTTTTACGTTTGGTCTTTCTTTCTTTGTTCCTTCATTTCTTTTTTTCTTTTCTTCCATTGCTCCTTCCTTTCTAGAATTTTCCTTCCTTCCTACAGTCCTTCTTACCCTTTCTTTCTCTCTCTTGCTTTCATTTTCCTCCTTTCATTTCTTTCTCGCTTCCTTATCTCCATCACCTTAAGCATGAGCATTTCCACTTTTTAATTTGTCAAGCCTTTGAGCACTTTTAATTTTTAATTTTATTTATTTATTTATTTATTTATTTATTTTACATCATATCTTATTTAAACATTAAGCTTTCTTTTTTCCTTCATCCCTCCATCACTTTCAGCTCATTTCAAGCACAGTATTACCTTCAGGAAATGCACTTTTTTTTTTTTTTTTTTTTTTTTTAACTAATGAGTTGCTAATGAGTCAACAATCTATTTATATACTTTACCTAAAATTTCCTTATGGAATTTTCTGAGCATTTCGGGCCGTGTTCAAACACACCATTCAGACATTGTTTTTTTCACCCTAAATAAATGTAGATGCAGTACATAATAAAAAAAATAATAATAAAAAATGTATTCATTTCTTGCCTGAGTGTTCTGAAAGCATAGTAAAAGCTAATGCCTGCTCTATTACTGCTTACTATTTAATGATCTTTGTGCTGCAGTGGTTTTGATCGGTTTATCGTCCACACATTACCTAAAATTCACTTACTGTGATATTGTTGTAGCGCTTCATGTACTTATTTTTAATTTGGTGTCAGCATTTTGGACTTTTTTTGTCTCAGTTGAGAAATAAAAAGTCCTTAATTAAAAACCAAAGTTTTAACACAGAGTAAATATTTAATTTATTACTTTGGACTCATTAATACAATACTTTTATTTATTTATCTAAATTAAATCAAATAATGAACAATCTAACAAAAGTACACTTCTTTCTGTTTTTTGTTTGTTTGTTTGTTTGTTTGTTTTTTGTTGTTTTCTTTGAGGAAACACTGACCAAATTTCTTGCTGTAGGCTAGTTAGGCTACTAACTATATAGGTGACTTGCATAGATTAAATCAAATCCGGAA